>NC_072800.1:26344015-26647045 GCF_028583425.1 Eublepharis macularius | reverse complement strand
CAAGGAGTCTCCCCCCCGATCCTTGAGGTCCCACCTTGCGACGGGTCGGCTATAATCTCTGTGGCAATTTTGGGGCCAATTCGGCTGGCATAAGACCTACATACCCAAGCTTCGATCGGGGAGGGAAGTCGAGAGGAGAATTTAAGATCGAAACAGCGATTACAACCCGAGAAAGTTGAAGAGAAGGTAAAGATCGCTATCTCTTGAAACGGGACAGATTGACAAAAACAGAGAGGAAAGAAAGTAGATTTTTAAACTGCAACAGACTAGTGAAAAGGAGGTGAAGACTCGGCAGGAGTTGTATTTTAAAAGAGACTAAGTTTAAAGAAGTTATTACAAAAATCGGACTATTGTTTTGAATACCTGTGGTTTTGGAGCTGTGGGAAAAAGACACCATCGCGAGACCTGCTGTGGGAAGACGGGAGACAGGAAGTGCGTAACAACAATAGAGTGGCTGGAGGGAAGCGGCCCTTGCCAAGGGACAGGAAGTGGGGAATCGCCATTTTTGAAAGTGGAAGGGTCGTGGCTTCAGCGGAAGAGGAAGTAGGCCATCTTGGATTATAATAACATAGAGAAACCATAGAGAAAAGACGCCCGACATTTTGGATATAAAAAATTAATTTTGGCAAAGATTGGGACATTTGAAAAAAAGGAAAACGTTTAATTATACGCCACGGAGCTGAGGAAGAGAGCAGATTCGTGGGAGCGAGCTAAAGCAAGCCCCACGATGTCGAAAAAAGAGTGGCAATCGGCAATAGAAAATTTGGACAAAAAACTTATAGACATGATGAAAGAACTTAAGGACACGAAATTGGAGCTTATTAAAGAGGTCAAAGAAGTTACACAGACAGTAAAGTCGGAGCTGTCAGAAGTGAAAAAAGGCGTGGAAACGATTAGCAGTGAATTACAAGGAACGAAACAGAGAGTCAAAACAGTAGAAGACGCGATGGAGAATTTAATAGAAACGCAACAAACAGAGATGAGATTGGTAAAGGGGAGGATGTCAGTTGCAGAAACTAAACACATGGAGAAGCAGCTTCGTTTTCGTGGTCTGCCAGAAGTTGAAGGGAAGTCAGCGCAAGAACAGATGACTGAGGTGTTGGCTGAATACCTGGGGAAGGAGGAGGAGGAAATTGTGGCTATCCTAGATGTGGCGTATCGTGTGAACTCGAGAATTGCAACCCAGAGGAAACTACCAAGGGATGTGATCGTGCAGTTTACAACTAGGAATATGAAAGAGAGGATTGTGACAAAACAATTTCAAGATCCATTGGAGATTGATGGCAAGACGATTATCATAATGAAGGAATTGCCCAGATCAGTGTTACTGGACAGGAAAAAATATAGAGTGTTAATTCAGACTTTGAAGGACATGAACATTAGGTACAGATGGGAGTTACCGGAAGGAGTGTCCTTTGAGTTTGGAGGGGCAAAAAAGCGTATCAGATCTGAGCGGGAGATGGAGAGATTTATTAAGGACAATGAAAAAGACTTACCAACAAAACCATGAATATGGAGTGTAAAGTATTATCTTGGAATGTAAATGGACTAAACTCACCGAATAAGAGAAAAAATATTTTTCATTGGCTACTAAAACAAAAATGTGATATTGTTTGTTTGCAGGAGACCCATATTAGAAAACAGGATGTAAAATATTTAAAATCTGGAAAATTGGGCAAAGAATTTGTAGCGGCTTCCAACAAGAAAAAAAGAGGAGTGGTGTTGTATATAAAAGAGGAGCTGCAGCCAAAATTTGTTATGAGAGATGTGGAAGCTAGATTTGTAGCAGTGGAATGTAATTGGAACTTAAAGAGAGTGTTGGTAGTCGGACTTTATGCACCTAACGGTGCAAAGGAAAGCTTCTTTGAGGACTTAAGGAAGCACTTAGACGATCTTGTATATGACCAGATAATTCTTGCTGGAGATTTCAATGGAGTGACAGATTTGGAACTAGACAAAAAGACTACAAAAGCACAAAAGAAAAGAGGACTATTGCCAAAGCTTTTTTTTGAGTTGATTCAACAAGAGACTCTCGAAGACGTATGGAGGAGAGAATATCCTAAAACCAGACAGTTTACTTTTTATTCTGCAAGGCATCTTACATTATCAAGAATTGATATGATCTGGGCCTCAAAGGACTTAGCGTTATGGACTAAGGAGGTAGAAATAATGCCGATGGTAGGCTCAGATCACAACCCAATTATGTGGAAATTTGGAAAAAGAAGAAAAAGGAAAGCCTGGAGAATAAATGAGGACTTGTTACAGGAAAGTGAGAATATGGAAACATTGAGAAGAGAGACTAAGTTTTTTATACAATACAACGTGAATAAAGAAGTACCAACCAGTAAAGTTTGGGACGCGTATAAGGCGGTTGTAAGAGGCATACTAATGGACTTAAATGGTAGAGCAAGGAAAAAGAAAGAGGAGAAAAGACAAGAGATTGAGGAGAAAATAAAGGCCAAAGAAGTACAGTTAAAAAAGAGACCAGGGAAAAAGAAAATACATCAGGAAATCAAAATTCTTCAAGAACAGTTAACAGCAATGAGTAATAAAGAATTGGAGTGGAACCTTAAAAGACTGAATCAAAAAGCTTTTGAGGGTGCTAATAAACCTGGGAAATATTTGGCATGGCAATTAAAGAAGAAAAGGGAAAAGAAAATAATAAATAAAATTTGTGAAGAAAACAAAACGTATTTGGAGCAGACTACCATTAGCAGAGCCTTTTATAAATTTTACGCTAAGCTGTATAATAAAAAAGAAGTAAATAAAGAATCAATAGCATCATATTTGGAGAAAACCAAACTTCCAGAGATCTCGGAAGCTTGGAGAAATAAGTTGAACAGTGAAGTAACTGACGAGGAAATAAGTATGGCAATACAATCCGCAAATCTAGGAAAGGCGCCAGGGCCAGATGGACTTACGGCTAAATTTTATAAGACAATGGCCAACGAACTGGCACCATTCCTAAAAGAGGTGATGAACGGAGTTTTTAGGGATCAAAGAATTCCAGACACTTGGAGCGAAGCGAATATATCATTGATCCCAAAAGAGGGCCAAGATCTGACTAGCGTGAAAAATTACAGGCCTATATCATTACTTAACAATGATTATAAAATTTTTGCAAAGATATTGGCGGAGAGACTGAAGGGGTGGCTCTCGGAAGTTATAGAGGAAGAACAAGCAGGGTTTTTGCCGGACAGACAAATAAGAGACAATTTAAGGACAGTGATCAATGCTATTGAATACTATGACAAGCGTTGCGATAAAGAGGTTGGTTTCTTCTTTGTAGACGCTGAAAAAGCGTTTGACAATTTAAACTGGGATTTTTTGTTTGCCACTATGGAAAAGCTACAATTGGGAGAAAGATTCATCAGAGCAATTAAAGAAATATATAGGGACCAGACTGCAGCAATTGTAGCGAATGATGAACTGACCAAGAAATTGACGATTAGTAAAGGAACAAGACAAGGTTGCCCGTTATCTCCATTGTTGTTCATATTAGTATTGGAGATTCTGATGATACAAATACGACAAGACGAGGAAATACGAGGAATAAAAATAAAGGACTATTCATACAAGGTTAGAGCATTTGCAGATGACATAATGTTAATTGTAGAAGATCCATTGGAGAACATGCCAAAAGTGATAGATAAGATTAAGGAGTTTGGTGACTTGGCAGGTTTCTTCATTAATAAAAAGAAGTCAAAGATACTATGTAAAAACATGACTAAGCAGAAACAACAATTGTTAATGGAAACAACGGACTGTGAAGTAACTAGTAAGGTGAAATATTTGGGAGTTGAGCTGACTGCAAAAAATATAGATTTGTTCAAGAATAATTATGAAAAATTATGGACTCAGATAGAGAGAGACTTGATCAAATGGAATAGACTGAATTTGTCATGGTTGGGCAGGATTGCAGCAGTTAAGATGAATGTGTTACCAAGAGTAATGTTTTTGTTACAGACAATACCAATCATCAGAGACTCTAAACAATTTGAAAAATGGCAGAGGAAAATATCAGATTTTGTTTGGGCAGGCAAGAAGCCTCGAGTGAAAGTAAAAGTTCTACAAGATGCAAAGGAGAGAGGCGGAATGCAACTGCCCAATCTGAGACTTTACCATGATGCAATCTGCCTAGTTTGGCTAAAAGAGTGGATGACATTAAAGAATAAGAAACTATTAGCCCTAGAGGGATATAAAAAAATTTTTGGATGGCACGCATACCTATGGCATGACAAAGTAAAGGTCAACTCGATGTTCCTGCATCATTTTGTAAGGAGAAGTCTATATACAATCTGGAAGAAGTACAGAACTTACCTACAAGAAGGAACCCCCTTGTGGGTGGTTCCATATGAGGTGATAGATCCGAGAGCTGTGGATAATGAACAACAATGTTTAACGTACAAAGAAATAACTAAGATTGAAGTATCTAAACTTAGAATAAAGACGCAAGAGGAACTATCACCTAACTATGATTGGTTCCAGTATAGACAGATTAGAGACTTATATAACTCGGACTTTGCAAAAGGGGGCATACGAACAGAGAACTCGGAACTAGAGCAGACCCTTCTTAAAGAAGACAAGAAAAGAATATCCAAGGTATACCAAGTACTGTTGAAATGGTATACTGAGGATGAGATAGTTAAAACACAGATGGTGAAATGGGCTATAAATTTCAATAAAGAAATAACAATGGAGGCATGGGAATACTTGTGGAAAACTACAATGAAGACAACGACATGCATTAATATTAAAGAGAACATTTTCAAAATGATCTATCGTTGGTACATGACACCAAAGAAGATTGCGCTAGGGAACTTGAATACTTCTAATAAATGCTGGAAATGTAAGAAACATGAGGGCTCCCTCTATCATATGTGGTGGTCGTGTGAGGTAGCTAGGCAGTTCTGGGGGGAAATAATAAGAGAAATGAGTGAAATTTTACAGTTTCAAATAAATAAGAACCCAGAACTCCTGCTGCTAAACTTGGGAATGGAGGGAATTCCAGCCCATCATAGGACGTTGATTTTTTATATGACTGCAGCAGCTAGACTTTTGTATGCGCAGAAATGGAAAGTACAAGAAGTGCCAACTATTGAAGATTGGATCTACAAATTGCTGTATATGGCTGAAATGGACAAGATGACAAGAAAACTGAGAGATCTGGACTCAGGGCAGTTTAACACAGACTGGGAGAAGCTGAAACAATATCTGGAGAAGAAATGGGAGGTGGGAGGAAAACTGTGGCAGTTTGAGAACTACTGAAGTATAATAAAAGTATAAAAGAGAGGGGTGACTTTACCGGGGGAGGAAGAGAAATGTGAATTTATAAGCAGTTAGATTAATTGATTGAGATATATATAGATATGTATAGGTTAACTGATAGAACATTGATAGAGAATAATTAATGATAAGGTTTAAACATGAGGATTGAGTAAATAACAATATTTTCTTTCTTTGATAAGATTTATATGCACCAAACTGAATGTACAGAAGAGTTAAATTGATTGATTATGCGAGGAGTTATATAGAATTACCATAAAAAGTTGAAATGAGTAATATATAGAGAACAAATCAAATTGTTAGATTTAAATGTGGGAAATTTTTATGGTTTATGATATATAGGTTTATATAGAAATATTCAAAACTGGAAAATGGGATAAATTGTTTATCTAAAGACGTATAGTTTGGGTGTATAATAAGTAAAGGAGTTGAAGATGTACTGCTTAATATAATGGAGAATGTATATTTGTTTTAGACAGAGGAATTTAATAGAAGTAAGGGAAAAGGGACAGAGGGTGGGAAAGCTGTTGGAAGTCAACAAAAGGGGGGGAAAGGGAGGGGGTTAGAAACGAAAAATTAGGGGAAAATTGACTGTAATGTAAAAATAAAAATGTTCTAACCCAATAAAAAATTTTTCAAAAAAAAAAAAAGGTATATCCATAACACAACTTTTTGGCTCTTCAGTAAACTGTATTTGGATTATATGGGGGCCAGTGGAACCCAGTCATCCTTACATCACCACACTTGGCTACTTTTAGAAGGATATGGGTGGGGAGTGTCAAGAAGCTGGCTCTGTCTAGTCCATTTCTTGGCTTTTCTAAATCTTTGGTTCAGGCTTTTGGGGCCTAGTCTCTGGAAGTTCAGGCTTTTTGGGCCTAGTCTCTAGAAGTTAGCTGTGCTTTGATCTAGCAGATCTCAGAGATAAGATGAAACACAGGTGTTAATGAGATCACAGGATCAAAGGGCCTTAAGGCCCAGCCCAGCCTTTATTATAGAGCGGGATGTAAGGAAAGGAGGAAAAACAAAGCAGAAAGCCATGTCCAAAACACATGTGAAGGAGACAGTCTAGCAAAAGATCAGGATAAACAATCTCGGTAGAGGGGGTCACCTCCACCACACTGGAGGGAACTCTTTACTCTTTGACCTTTCTTCTCACTCCTTTCCATGATTTCAAAACAGCTCCTTTTATCTGTTATTTTCCTGAAGGATTGTTCTGGCTTAATCTCTCCCCACCTCCCATCCAGAGTTGCTACTTGGATGAGGAATCACCAGGGAATACTCTGCAGAGGAAGGCAAGGGCAAAGCGCTTCTGCTTCTCACTTGCCTTGAAAACCTTTTGGTGGAGTTGCCATAAGTCAGTTGTGATGCGACAAAACACACAACTGTAATCTCCCCCTTCCCATCCCCCTACATGCTTGCCTTTACCACAGCCTCTTGTTCTGCAGGCTTCTCGTGAGTCGCAAAGCAGATAGATTCCTCCAGACTTGCAAGGTGACTTGTCAGCAGTCTTTCCACACTTCCCCTGTGCAGTGATACATGCCCACTCCCCAGTGGTTCCATTCAGGCAAAAGGCAAAGCCATGGTTTATTTTAACTATGGTTATACTGTCATCCGCCCTGACCTGGATAGCTAAACAGGGTTGGCCTTAGTTAGTAATTGGATGGGAGACCTCCTACAAAGAACAGGGTTGCAGAGGCAGGCAATAGATAACCACCTCTATGGTTGTTGTGGGTTTTCCGGGCTGTATTGCCGTGGTCTTGGCATTGTAGTTCCTGACGTTTCTCCAGCAGCTGTGGCTGGCATCTTCAGAGGTGTAGCACCAAAAGAGAGATCTCTCAGTGTCACAGTGTGGAAAAGGTGTTGGCAGGTCATTTATATCTACTCAGGAGGGGTGGGGTTGAGCTGAGTCATCCTGTAAGAGTTTCCCAGGGTGTGGAATGCTAATGGCGGGAGGCTTCACTGTATCCTGAGTGTCAGGTCCAGTGTATATGTAAACTGTACTGACTCCATTTTCTAATGCTTCTAGTGCTTAAGTGTTTTCTCCACAGGTGCACCGGTTCCCAGGCCGACTTCTCACCATGCAAGATTGTTATGTCTAACACCGTTCCACCAAGGATTGGCCTTGAGAGAGAGCAACTTTCCCGAGACTGAAAGATGTTGTTTTGAGAACTATGGGGGGAGGCTGGTGCAGCTGGAAACTGTTACTTTGTACCTCATGCTTTGCTCTTCATTGGTAACAATGATCTTGTACCATCCTGAGTCTCCTATTCAGGACAGTAGACTATAATGAACCATTTCTACAGTAAAGTTTCCTTATTCAAACAATAGACTCTTATTTGCTTGTAAAGGGGAACCTGTGAGAAGGACATTATTTAGCCACAGTCTGACATTTTGTTACCAATCATGCCTGAGTCGGGCCCAGCGGAATCCAAGGCAGTCCCGGACAGGGATCCTTTGTTTGATCCGTATGCGCCTCCCGACAATCAACCAGTGCAACCCCAGGAACCTGTACCAACGGGGAACGGAGCTTCGACTACTACCCCGCCTCTCATCGATCTCGGCAGTGGAGGGGAAAGGCCGACGGCCACCGCCCTCCCCTTGTTCTCGTTACCCACACCGTCGGAGTGGGGACCCAGACCCCGAGAAACGAGGGAGCGCAGGGCCAGTGGGGTGCACCAACAATTATCCATGGACGGGCGCCGGAGCCTAGAGACAGTCCCTGAATTTGACAGCAGCCAACCGTGGCTGTTTTGGAATAGAACGACCGAGCACACGGAATGGGATACGTCCCGCCGCGGCGTCCTAAGTTGGGATTATTCGGAACTTGCCCAGTGGAAGGAGCCACAGGAGGTTCCTGAATCAAGTTGGGTGCAGATACAAAATCGCACCCTTGCTGTAGATTCCGGCATTTCGGCAGTGACGGGCCTAGCCAAAGGAATTCTAGCAGCGAGATCGCAAGACGATCAGGGAGACCCTCCACCCTGGGGGCCGTTTTCCCCGGTAGCCACCGCCGCAGGAGGTGCTACGATGGGACAATCGGGTCCAAGTCGAGTCCAACAGCTGGAAGCTAGATTGATCGACATGGAGGACAGCCTAGCTCATGCCATACATCTGCTCTCGGTGATGGTAGCAGGCGAGAGACCATCACCTGAAGAGATGGCCGTACAAATAGCAACACTACAAAGCGTTATTCCCCATATGAGGGATATCGTCCCGTAGCAGCCGCCGCACTCAAGTTACCCTGCTGAGAGTGAAGAAGGATCCCGCCTCACTGGCGAGGGCCCTATCGACCCTCCCAGATTGGAAGGAGAGGAGGACACCTATCCTGGAGAACCGGGAAAAACTCCCTCGGAACTCCCTAGACTGGATGAAGTTCCGCCTCCCGGGGATACTCCAGTTGAGGTGCATGGAGAAGCTCCAACGGAACCCCCTAGACCGGACGGAGATCAACCTCCCGGAGATACTCCAGCTAAGGTGCCTAGAGACGTTGAGGAAGGGCCAACCCGTCCGACCACGTCGCCGGTGATACCCCCTCCAGCTTCCCCAATAACGGTCCGGCCGAATCAGTCAGAAGAGCCTCCGGCTCCTCCGAGGGAGGGATCGCCACACCAACCGCCAGAAGTTGTTCCCATTCAGCAAATCCCCAGGGAAGGTCTACCAGTGCCACAGGAACAGCCCCTGCTTCCCAGAGTAACGACGCCGGGAGGGGCAAGCCCGCGCGGCCCAGCACCCATCAGGCCTTCGCCGCTGCGGCCCCTCCCGCTTCGACCGCAACTAATACCTCTACAGCAACCGGTACGTTTGCCTCTAGACCAACCAATATTACCACCTCCTAATCAACCGGTGGGGCCTATACCACTACGACCCCGCCAACCCGCCCCTCAGCGGCCGATCATGGCCCAACCTCTACGGCCACCTCCACCTCAACCGCTACTGCCGACGCCTCCGGTGTTGCCACCACCAGCCCGGCCGCGGTTGCCGCCTCCAGCCCAGCCGTTACTACCGCCACCAACCCAACCAAGACCGCCGCCGCCAGCCCAGCCGGTGTTACCGCCGCCAGCACAGCCGGTGCCGCCGCCACCAGCCCAGCCAGGGCTACCGCCGCCAGCACAGCCAGCACCGCTGCCACATCCATAGCCCCAATAACCCCTCCTCGTGCCGCAAGGGCCATTGATGGTTCCGATAGACTTTTACCCAGCACCAGCTCCGAGACAAGACCTCCCCATGGGCTGGGTGAAACTAGAAGCTACTTTTGACGGGGATCCCTCCAAACTGGGATTTTTCCTAGTACAAGTAGTACAATTCTTCAACCGGTGGGGACACCTCTTTGGTTCCGAGGCCAGCCAAATTGAGCATCTCGGTTCTCGTTTACAAGGCAAAGCAGCAGACTGGTATGTAGGACTATACAATATTGGGGCCCCGGAACTTAATACTCTCCAGGGGTTGGTGGATGCTATTCGAGCACAATACGAAAATCCCTTAGAGGAAACTAGGGCCCGAACAGAATTGCAAGCCATTAGACAAGGCAGCATGTCGGCAAGAGACTATGTTACGAAATTCCGACAACTAGCTGCTAAATGCCCTAGGTGTGAGGAATCCACCAAAATTATTCTGTTCAAGCAAGGGCTGAACCCGAGACTTCTAGATAGAGCCCTTATGCAGGACAACCCTCCTACTCTATTGGGCTAGATCCAACTCGCGTGCGAAGTTGAAAATCGCATTTTAGAGGTCCGCTTGGTTAAACAACAACAACAAACGGGACAAAGACGCCCTCTGACTTTACAGAAGGAAGGACGGGGTGTTGAGTACGCAACTCGCGGAGCGAGAGATGCTAGATGGCAGCAAGAGTTGTGTCTGCAATGCGGACAAGCCGGTCACTTTGCAACACAATGCCCCTACCGGCCTGTGCAAAGACCTCCACTCCAACTACGGCGTCCAACCCCTACCCCATTTCCTCCATTCCAACGCCCGACACCGGCTCCCAGAACGGGCAGAGGTCGCGGCGCTCCCCTGCGACCTGCCTCAGACAGGGGGTTAGAGGCGGAAGAAATCATAGAATACGACCCCGCTTCCCCAAATGTAAAGAGGAATCCAGAAAGCCCTCAGTCGGGAAACGAAATGGATCTGTCGTAAAAGGGCCCAAACGACAGATCCACCCCAAGCCAGTCCCTACGCGGGACCGGCCGCCTAGGTCCATATTATTCATGCCTATGACTTTGCTTAACCCGGAGAGGAAGATGCACATCCGTGTACAAGCTCTCATCGACTCGGGCTGTTCGAGAGACATCATCGCCCCAGCCCTAGTCAATGGACTGGTTTTACCAGTCCGCGAATTGCAAAACCCGGTGATTTTTAAACAAATAGATGGCACTAACATGAACCCTGTTACCACAGAAACAATTCCAGTGGTCACGAGCATGGGCCAACACTGGGAGAAAAGATCTTTCGTCATCAGCTCAACTGCCAAATACCCGTTAATTCTAGGCAGCAAGTGGCTTTGTGATCACAACCCCCACATAAATTGGGCGGAAGAGTGCATCACCTTCAATCACGCCAGCTGTAAAACCCATCGATAGGACCAAAATTAGGGCAGTGATCCCTCCCACACCGAAAAGGCTCTTCTCACCCGGGAGGACATAAAACAAATACCCGAATATTATTGGCCTTTCTTGAACGCTTTCTCCGAAGAAGAAGCCAATACCTTACCCCCGCACAGAAGAACCGACTGCGCAGTCGAGATATTACCCGGAGCCTCACTGCCCAAAGGCCGACTCTACCCTATGAATCCCCGTGAACGGGAAGAGCTCAGGAAATTCATCGACACCAATCTCCAAAGGAGATTCATCCGCCCAGCCAATAGTCCCCATGCGGCTCCGGTCCTCTTCGTAAAAAAAAAAGATAGGGGACTCCGGCTATGCACGGACTTTAAAAGACTTAATGCTGTATCAACCAACAACGCCTATCCCATCCCGCTCATCCGAGACCTCCTCAACGTCGTGGCCCAAAGTAAGATCTTTACGAAATTAAATTTAAAAAATGCTTACTTCCACGTTCGTATAAAGGCAAAGGATAAATAGAAAACAGCGTTTAATACGCCCCTCGAACAGTTCAAGTATTTAGTTATGCCGTTTGGTTTGGCGGGAGCCCCTTCCGTTTTCATGTCCATGATAAATAAAGTCTTACATAAATTCCTCTATAAAGGAATTGTAGTGTACCTTGATAATATATTAATTTACTCAGACACCGAGAAAGACCACATTCAACTAGTCCAAAAAGTTCTGGCTACATTAATGAAAAATAAACTGCCCATCAAGTTGTCCAAATGTAAATTCCATAAAACCGAGCTCACCTACCTTAATTACTGTATTTCCTCAGAAAGTTTAAAGATAAATCCATCTAAAATACAAGCGATCCAAGAATAGCAAACTCCCACCACCCGTAAAGAATTACAGTCCTTCCTAGGTTTTGCCAACTTTTACAGAGACTTTATTACAAATTTCGCGCAAATCACGCTCCCCCTAACAGAACTATTAAAAACCAAAAATAAAGGAGACCAAACAAAAAAACCCTCCTCCAGAATACAATAGACATCCGATTGCCAAACCGCCTTTAAATGCCTAAAAGGACAATTCATTACAGAACCCGTCCTCTCCCACCCCAACGAAGACTGTCCTTTCATAATGCAGGTCGATACCAACAATACAGCCATTGGAGCGGTATTATTGCAGAAGGGGGAGGATGAAAGGCTACGGCCTTGTGCATTCCTATCAAAAAAGTTTTCTGAGGCTGAGAGGAATTGGAATGTATGGGAGAAGGAAGCCTTCGCTGTCAAAGCAGCCCTCACTAACTGGCGGCATTGGCTAGAAGGGGCGAGGCACCCTTTCGAAGTTTGGACTGATCATAAAAATCTGGAGGCCCTTCGAAGCCCTCGCAGACTAAATGCCAAACAATTGCGATGGGCAGAATTCTTTTCCAAATTTAATTTCACTTTAAATTATCTCCCGGGCAAAACTAACTTTCTGGCGGACGCACTATCGCGCATGCCCCAACACAAAAGCAAAAGGGAGGAGACTATAGACACAGTCTTCTCACCTACGCAATTGGGAGGCATGGTGACTACCCGCAGCCGAGCAAGCCAGCCCCTCCAGCACAGCCAAGACTGGAAAACGAAACTTAAAGCTGAAGTGGAAAAGGAGGGGGGTAAAGCACCCAAAACTAAACTGATTCAATCCCCACAAGGGGATTGGCTAGCCGGAACCAAATTTTATGTCCCAGACAGCCTCCGACGGGAGGTCTTGCAGCGATGTCACGATGCCCCCACGGCCGGTCATTATGGATACCTAAAAACGTTACATTTAATACAACGGCAATTCTGGTGGCCGGGCATGCGCAAGGACATTTCTCAATATGTTGGTTCCTGCCCCATTTGCCTCAGCGCCAAAACTCGGAAAGGGAAACCTCCGGGTCTCCTACAACCATTAGAAACACCTAACCGACCTTGGGAAATAATATCCATGGACTTTATCACTGATTTACCCAATTCAAAAGGGCATAATTGCATTTTAGTAGTGGTAGATCTGTTCTCCAAACAAGCGCATTTTATTCCATGTACCGCTGTGCCCACTGCTCGAAAATTGGCGGATTTATTCTTGAAACACATCGTAAAATTACATTCTTTTCCGTCCAAGGTGATTTTGGATCGCGGCGGACAGTTCGTTGCCAACTTCTGGCGGGAGCTTTTACAAATGTTAAATATTGAACAAGGAATCAGCTCAAGTCACCACCCACAAACCGACGGACAATCCGAAAAAACTAATCAGATCTTAGAGCAGTTCCTTCGTTGCTACATTAATTTCCAACAAGATAACTGGGTGGACCTTCTCCCTCTAGCTGAGTTCTCATACAACAACAGTGTACATGCTTCCACTGGGGAGGCTCCTTTCAAGGTTGTATATGGAGCTCACTTCAACCCTTTCCCGCTGGACGCTCCCCCTCTTCATTCCCCTAGTTCGCCGGATGTATCCTCATGGTGGGGGGAGGCCGCTCACCAATGGACTCTTATAAAACAACACCTCGAAAAAGCCAAGCAGGATTACAAAAAATACGCAGATCGCCATCGTGCGGCTGATTGGGATTTACATCCTGGAGATCATGTCTACATATCTACCAAGAATTTGAAACTGGCCCAAACCAGCCGCAAACTAGCATTGAAGTTCCTTGGACCTTTTCCTGTGCGCAAAGTAATCAACAAAGTGACTGTTGCCATAAATTTACCCAAAAATTTGCGCCATGTTCATGATACATTCCACGTCAGTCTCTTAAAAAGAGCCCCAACTGATAACAAATGGCACGTCAAAGCTCCACCCATCCCAACTCTAATAGATGACCAAATACACTATGAAGTACAACAAATTCTGGACTCTAAATTCAAACGTAACCAGCTTTTTTATCTCATTAGGTGGAAGGACTTTGATTCTGGTTATGATGAGTGGGTGAACTCTGTACATGTTCATGCTCCTAGATTAACTAAAGCTTTTCATACTCGCTACCCATACAAACCGGGGGGGAATTTGTTTTAAGGGGGGCAGAATGTCAGGTCCAGTGTATATGTAAACTGTACTGACTCCATTTTCTAATGCTTCTAGTGCTTAAGTGTTTTCTCCACAGGTGCACCGGTTCCCAGGCCGACTTCTCACCATGCAAGATTGTTATGTCTAACACCGTTCCACCAAGGATTGGCCTTGAGAGAGAGCAACTTTCCCGAGACTGAAAGATGTTGTTTTGAGAACTATGGGGGGAGGCTGGTGCAGCTGGAAACTGTTACTTTGTACCTCATGCTTTGCTCTTCATTGGTAACAATGATCTTGTACCATCCTGAGTCTCCTATTCAGGACAGTAGACTATAATGAACCATTTCTACAGTAAAGTTTCCTTATTCAAACAATAGACTCTTATTTGCTTGTAAAGGGGAACCTGTGAGAAGGACATTATTTAGCCACAGTCTGACACTGAGGAGGTTCTTTTGCATATGGATTGGTGCTTGATGTGCTAATCTTCTCTGCAGGGCTATTGTCGGGTGTAGAGTGTTTTGTTAGCCTGGCGTTTTTCAGAACTGGAAACCATGCTCTGTTCATTCTTAAGGTTTCTTCTTTCCTGTTGAAGTTTTGCTTATGCTTGTGAATTTCAATGGCTTCCCTGTGCAGTCTGACAAAGTAGTTGGAAGTGTTGTCCAGTATTTTGGTGTCCTGGAATAAGATACTGTGCCCTGTTTGTGTTAGGCTATGTTCAGCCACTGCTGATCATCTTACATCAAAGATTCAGCAGATTTCATCAACAAAATCAGTTCTCTGAAACTCAATCCACAAGACATACTTGTCAGTTTTGATGTTGTACCCCTGTTTACCATGGTTCCAGTAAAAGACACTATTGCACTTATTAATCAGATTTTCCCAGAGGATGTAACAGCCTTATTCCATCATTGTCCGACAACCAGTTACTTCCAATGGGATAACGAATTCTATGAACAGATGGATGGGGTGGCCATGGGGAGCCCTCTCAGCCCAGTTATAGCAAACTTCTACATGGAACATTTTGAAAAAACAGCTCTAGAATCAGCACCCCACAAACCTAGTGTATGGTTTCGGTTTGTGGATGATACATTTATCATTTGGAGCCATGGGGAGGAAGAATTGATGGGGTTTTTGAATCATCTCAACAACATCCACCTGAACATACAATTCACAAAGGAGAAAGAAATCGAGGGAAAACTCCAATTCCTGGATACCTTGGTCATCCGCAAAGCAAACTTTCAGTTAGGTCACAAGGTCTACAGGAAACCAACTCACACTGATCGGTACTTACACAAAAACTCCAATCACCACCCTCGACAGAAAAGAGGCATAATGAAAACATTAGTGGATCATGCAAGACGGATATGTGAGCCGCACTTTCTCAATGAGGAAATTAATCATCTAAACCACGCACTTCAGGCAAATGGCTACTCCAGAAATGAAATCCGAAGAGCAATCAAACCCAGGATGAATCAAACAACCAAGGAAAAACAGTCTCCTACAGGAAAAGTGTTTTTGCCATATATCAAAGGAATTACTGATCAGATGGGAAAGCTTATGAAAAAGCATAACCTTCAAGCAGTATTCAGACCCACCCAAAAAATACAACAGATGCTACGATCAGCAAAAGACAGTAGAGACCCCCTCACCTCTGCAGGAGTATACCGTATACCCTGCAGCTGTGGACAAGTGTACATCGGGACCACAAAGCGTAGCATCCAGACAAGAATAAAAGAACATGAAAGACACTGCAGACTTGGACAACCTGAAAAATCAGCAGTGGCTGAACATAGCCTAACACAAACAGGGCACAGTATCTTATTCCAGGACACCAAAATACTGGACAACACTTCCAACTACTTTGTCAGACTGCACAGGGAAGCCATTGAAATTCACAAGCATAAGCAAAACTTCAACAGGAAAGAAGAAACCTTAAGAATGAACAGAGCATGGTTTCCAGTTCTGAAAAACGCCAGGCTAACAAAAACACTCTACACCCGACAATAGCCCTGCAGAGAGGATTAGCACATCAAGCACCAATCCATATGCAAAAGAACCTCCTCAGGATACAGTGAAGCCTCCCGCCATTAGCATTCCACACCCTGGGAAACTCTTACAGGATGACTCAGCTCAACCCCACCCCTCCTGAGTAAATGACCTGCCAACACCTTTTCCACACTGTGACACTGAGAGATCTCTCTTTTGGTGCTACACCTCTGAAGATGCCAGCCACAGCTGCTGGAGAAACGTCAGGAACTACAATGCCAAGACCATGGCAATACAGCCCGGAAAACCCACAACAACCATCGTTCTCCGGCCGTGAAAGCCTTCGACAATACATCGATAACCACCTCTGTTAGTCTCTTTGTATGAAAACCCCACCAGGGGTTGCCGAATGTCTGGCACTCTCCACTACTATAATGCCATCCAAAGTAGTTACACATTTGTATGACAGTTTAAGTCAATGGGCTTAGAAGGGTGTAATTCTGCTTGGGACTTCAGGATCAGCTCTTGGACAGTGGTTCATATCCCAGTTTGCCTTGACAAATGCTCATGTTATCACCTTCTCTCTGGGCAGGTGTCTCTCATTTATTTATAATTTATTTCAGACATTTATTCAGGCACCTTCCTCCCTGAACACTGGGACCCAAGGCTGACAGCACAGTGGGACCCTGTCGCTGGAGAGGAAAGCACCAGGAAACAAACCAAGATGTCTGCATTCAGATGTGATGGAAAGCCATAGTTAAGATTAACTGAGGTTAATAAATCGAATTCAGAGCATGGTCTTAGATCTTGATTAGCCATCATTCATCAAGCAGCCTGCATTCTGATGACCATGCTAACCATGGTTAGTTTAATTAAATAGGGTTTTGTGTGATGTCACAACTATTTATTTAAAATAAATAAAGCAATGGATCTACATACAGTGATTGAGTTGCACGTCATCAAGCTTGTTTTGCTCTGTCGGTACAAAGCATGGCACCATTGCTGGTTAAAAGGTGGCAACCATTTGGAAATATGTTCAGTCGGTTGTTCTTCTCATTGACCAAGAAAATACAGGGTTAGATCCAGTGATGTGTGAGCAAAATGGTAAACTCATTTGGTGCAGTTCTGCTGACACATGCAATAGCTCTAGAACTGGCTAATAATTCTACAACATCTGGGGCAACTGGAAATGAAAGACGGGATGCAATAACTTTAAATAAGCATGAGCTGGATCCAACCATAAATAGGTTAATGTTCTCTAAAAATACAGGGTGTATTCTACATTACCAGTGAGCTCTGCATTTAAAATATGGTATCACAATTTAAAATATGATATCACAATATAATGACATTCATTATTTGTCTTTATTGGATTTATGAGTGCAATGAAAAACTGCTACCCTGTGCTCTGCTTAAATGACTATTGGAGCATGTTTTTAGAAAACAGGCCAAATCTTTGTGCACTTCCTCAAGACTTTAATGAGGATTAGCATGTGATCAGAAGTGATGTGCAACCCTGGCTGATGGAAAGGCTTATCCATATTGATCTGTGAGGATAATCACTTCACTATCACTAGGTGGCATAGAAAGACGCAAGTTGCCAGTCTCTATATTTATCTATGAGATCAATAGGTCAAATTGTTCAGAAAGCATTATACAAACTTAATCTCCGAGCATTCACATCAGACTTGAAGTTCAAATCTATTTTTGTAAATAGGGCTGTCAAGGCACAGTCTCAAGGATAAATTAATGCTGCCCTTTAACTAAACATGTGAGCTGAGAGTTGGGTTGTCCCTGGTTCAAATCTTACCTCAGTCATCTGAGGTGGTTTGGCTGCTGCTGCTAAAATATCACACCTGTGAACAGTCTACCTATATGAGTAAAGTGGCATTTAAGCTGTGAATTCACATGCAATCATAGGCTGGATACTATGACTCTCTTCTGTTCAACAGAGAAAGACATTCTGCAGTACAAAATGACTTTTTCTCTGATTGAACAACAGGATTTGAGTCCAGGGGCACCTTAGAGACCAACAACATTTTCAGGGAGTAAGCTTTTGAGAGTCAGAGCTCTGACTCTCTTTTTGGTCTCTAAGGTGGCACTGGACTCAAATTCTGCTGTTCTACTGCAGACTAACACGGCCACCCTCTGAAAACTATTGTCAGATTGAGAAAGGCTTCCTCTGACTAATCAAAGTCTTGTTGGAGGAATTATTTCTCTTGGAAGTTTTCCTGTTGGTAGAAAATGTGGTAGAAAGGAGGAGTCATAGTATCCAGCTTAATGGAAAGGAGTCATAAGAGTCAATTCCCATGGCTTGCCTTCTGTGAAACAAACAAAAAACACCAAATATATGCTATGTGGGAGAAGTACGGTGCTCTAAAATCTTTGGAGGAAAAGTAGGGTAACAATTAGGACACAGACAGACAGACAGACAGACAGACAGACAGACAGAAAGAAGTTTTTCCTTTTCTCAGCTGCCAGATGTATTACTCTGGCACTAACTCTGTACCCAGGATTTACAGTATTTCAAAAATTATCAATACTCATTTGGCCCTTGTTTATAATGAGACAATATAAATTATTACTGAGAGGCGATTTACCTTAGATTTTCCTCTTCAGGGACCAAAATGGTTGACCTTTTGAGAGGTGGGGGCCAGCAGGGCAAAATCCCTGAGAGGCGGGGCCAGCAGGGCAAAATTTCAGGGGACCTCTATCATCCCGGGGCACAAGAAGTTGTACAAATTATGTGGCATATTTCCATATGATGTTGGGTTGGGTCTAAGTTATGTGAATGGGAGAGGGGAGGGAATATTTCTCAGGAGGGCCCTTGGCAGCCCTGGGAAAGACCCATGCAATTAACCCTTCCCCTACAATTTTAGTATTTACACATACAGTGGAGAGTTGTGGGTCTGCACTATGGAGAAGTGACTCCCACTTACTCCCATTATATTCAATAGGTTCCTCCCTGAGCAAACATATAGGGCTGTTGGCCTCATGAAACTCTGTGGATTTAAGTACACATGGCTGAGTTCAGGATTGCAGCCCAAGTAGTTCTGTACATGGTAGCAACAAGCTGTACTCAGTGAACTCATGATTTAAACCAAACCAGAATAAGCAGCAGTAATTTCGCAGACACAGGCAATTCATTAACAGGAAGAGGAAGCAGCCAACCTAATGGAAAGTGACTCGAGTACTGTTTGATGCAAATAGCCACTTGCAGCTGCCACCCCCTGAGGAGGTCAGTTCAGTGCAATACACCATCAGATGGAAAAATCAAACTGCGTATTAATTTGATAGTCAATGATAGTACAGCAGCTTAGCTGGGCAATATTTCTAGCTGCGCCATGTGCCCTGTGGTCTGCTGCCGCTAAGGATGACTGTACGTGATAACAAGGGGAGCACATGCATTCAATTAAACACAGCTGTCAATGATAACACAGCCTTCATCTGAGGAAAAGCACTGACCAGTCCACATCTAGAAGGCAAAGGTAAGGAAAACTCCCAGAAATTCAGAATCAGGAAGTGTGTGTGTGTATATAGTCACATCAAGTCACAGCCGACCCTTGTTCGGATTTTCAAGGCAAGAAACTAACAAGAGGTGGTTTGTCATTGCCTGCCTCTGCACAGATCTACTTCATAAAGCCAACAAAAATGGCAAGGCTTCCATTTTCATGAGCTTTCTAAAATTAACCATCACAGCATTAACCATTAAATCCTTCCATATACCAGATGAACACATTTCTGTGCAATGATGACCAACTGTTGACATGTACACGTTCAGCTCGTGTCTAATTTTATGTTTTTAAAAATATTTTTAAAGGAGAAGACACAAAACAGAAGTATTAGTCTTCAAATGAGTCTCTACAAGAAAGGCATCATCATCATCAGAAGAAGAGAACTGTGATTCTCGAATGCTTATGCTACAGTAAAGTTGGTTAGTCTTAAAGGTGCTACTGGACTCTTTTCTATTTTTGCTACTACAGACTAACATGGCTAACTCCTCTGGATCTATATCACCATCATCATCATCATCATCATCATCATCATCAACTGTGCTTATATACCGCTCTTCTAGACAGATTAGTTCACCCAGAGCAGTGAACAAGTTAGCGTTATTATTATCCCCACAATACAGCTGGGGAACTGGGGCTGAGAGGAATGGCTTACCCAAGACCACCTACTGAGCTCATGGCAGTCGTGAGATTTGAACCAGTAGAGTGCTGATTCACAGCCCAATCACTTAACCACTGTGCTACAGCAGCAAATAAATTAATAAAGTAGACTCCTAATCTTTCCAGTCTATTTGTGTTGAATTTGAACTTTTGCTTAATCTCACTAATCTTCACAATGTAAGAACCACCTTGAGGGATCAAACCAAAAGTCCATTTAATTTAGCACTGTCTTTAACAGTGCCTCGCCAGAAACTCCCAAGAAAATTGGAAGCAGAGCATGATGGGAGATTGCCAGCTCCTCTTTGTTCCCATTACCTAGTAATCAAAGGCATATTGATCTTGTACACACACAGGTTTCTGAGGCTAGTATGGCACATCAAAGAGGGTTGCGTTTGGATTTAAAATTCAAAACCACTGGACATAGAAACCTCACTATGTGGCTCTGGGAAAGTTACCCCATCATGCATTGCAAGGTAATGAGAGGACAGATGACAAGAAGTAGGAAATACATTATACATTCAGGACATCCAGTCCCTGGCAGGAAGACTCCATCTGTCTCGGGATTCTCTCCTGGATTCTAACTTCGTTCCTTCTCCATCTTTAGGTGTCTCACACAATGCAACTCACAGGCCATAATGTGTAGATCAGGACCAACATAGCATTGAATAACTATCACAAGGGAACAGTTGGGCGAGTGCTTAGAGAAAATGGTAAATCTTGATATTACATGACATTAATTACACTTTTACTGCTTGCTAACTCTGTTAGGGCTTTTGTCCAGCTACAGAAGACAGTACTTACTGGGTGCCCTCTTCAATCAAGCCACAGCCTGCTGAAGGCCTAGGGTCCAACACTGGCTTTATTGCACTTTCTGTCACAGCTCATAAAGAGGACTTAATAGAGCCACTCCTAAGTACATCTGTGTTATCTGGGATGGGGAGGGGAGTGATGCGAAGGTAATCTGTAGCATTTTGCCCTGTTTTTTTTTCATACAAACATTTTGAGCATGCTTTCATTTCTAATAGTAGCCCAAGAAACAGAAGGCATTACTTTGACAGTGGCATTTTAAATTAAGTAATAGAATTGCTAATAACAAAACTTGTGAAAAACTAACAGAAATGTCTCATATGTGAAGAATGAACAGAGCAAGCCGTTTATTTGCACTATGTAATTAAAAATAGTGTGGTATCATCTAATAAAACATATGCCTTAACCATGCCTTTGTTTTTTTGCCGTTAGAATCTATAACATGTTTAGATTTTAGCCCTTATGGTCAAGAGAGAGTATACAATGATGCAAATAGCCACAGAGTTCCCACTTTGTTACTCTGGTCACCATGACTTGAACCAAGGCACAAAAGTGAAAAAAGCGAGAAAACTAAGGAAGATATTTTAAATATTTGTAGTGATTAAGTAATGTTCATAAATGTACACCAAAAAAAATTAAGTTGCTTTGTACCATCCAAAATTATACAATATATAACTCAGATTTAGTTGTCTATCGTAATTAATTTCTACAGTATCTGAGGTTTTGTTAAGATTTAATTTATTTGCTTAGGTTCTGCAAGATATATTGAATTAAAGGGTGAATTGTTAAGATCAAAGCAGAGCATTCGGCATCATGGGTCAACTATTGCTGCAAAAGCTAACCCTTTGCTAATAAACTTTACGGCAATCTGAACTCTATTGTTTGGCTCTTTTCAGTCCCAAGCAGAAGCTAAAAGAGATAGGCCGCTGCAAGTATTACAGGTGGACAGCTGTGTTGATCTGCAGTAGAAGAGCAGGCTTTGAGTCCAGCGGCACTTTAAAGATCAGTAAGGTTTCCAGGATATAAGTTTTTGAGATTCAGGCTTCCTTTATCAGATACTGGAAACTACCTGAAAGGAGTTTTTTTTTTAATTCAGAGCTGAAATCAACGCCCTGCAGCTCTAAGTGGTGCAGTCTATTCCACCATCTTAGGGCCCTGACAACAAGCTCTGTCTCATTCTCCTACATGCGTGAATCAAGGAAGAGAGAATAAAGAGATGGGTAGTGGCAGCAGCTCCATGTCTCTTGGAAGATCTAGTTCAGCCCTTCCACGTAAGGCTCAAAAAGTAGTCCATGAAGAGCCTTTAAGCACCTGCACAGCTTCATTGGGGTGCAGCCATGGCTCAGGGAGAGAGCATCTGTTTCACATTCATAAAGCTCCAGGTTCAATCTCCAGCATTTCCAGTTGAAAGGATCGTATAGTACCTGAACAGAAAGACTTCTCCATGACACCCTTGAGAGATGCTGCCAGTCAGAGCTGACAGCACTGACCTTGATAGACCAATGGTCTGACTCAGAGCCAAGCTACAAGAGACAAATTACACGAGGAGGAGCACATGAAGGGAGTTGCAATGTTAGCCAGGAAGCTGAGTTCTAAAAGAGATCGGAAGGCACTGTCAATTTCCCCTCTCTACAGAGTCAGCAAAAATCTCCTCAGAGGGTTTGTTAATTTCCTTTTTGCCTCCAGAAGGCTCTGTCAGTTTCACCTCCCCTTCTAGGCCAGGAAGAGGAAATAAACTAACTTTCGTTCTGAGCAGTGATCTTCCTGAATCTGTAGAGAGGGAAAATTGGCAAAGCCTTCCATTGTCTTTTAAAACTCAGCGTCCCGGCTAACATTGCGACTCCCTTCACGTGCTCCTCCTCGTGTAATTCATCTCTTGTAGCTTAGCTCTCAGTCTAAGGCAACTGCATGTGTAACGTGTAACATGGTGAGGCTGCTGCCTGATCATACTAAGGGTCCCTGGAGCTGAGCAAGTCATGTGGTTTATTCTCATATAATGTTTGGTGATATGAGGAGGGTCAGAAGGAATCTCTGTCTGAGGGGCCAAGGTGGCACTCACCAGCTCTGTCTACGGGCCAATGAACACTCATTACGCAATGAACGTGACATCAAGCGATGGCGTGCATCTGTCAGTGAACTACCACTGATAAATCATAACAAGTGCAACATTCATACCATCCGAACGCAGCACTTTTCAGCCGAGTCACTTCACACATGACAGTCTTCATTTGTCAAGCCATCGGATGACATGCTATCAAGTGAGATCAATTTGGAGGGAAGCAACTCTCAATTAGCCCACGAAATCATGTGAATTTGATAGCCGTTTTCTCTAGAGGAAAAACACACTTTCCTGCACATGTATGTTTATATACTACCCAGATCGTCCTCTTTCAAAGATCTATTAAGACTCCTTAAATATGAATAAATTTATTATGGCCTAGACTTTCATGGGCAGATCTGACTTCATCAGATATGTGACCTTTAATAGTACTTCACACATCTGATGAAAGAGGATCTAGCTCACGAAAGCTTATGCCCAAAGAAATAATTTTTAAGGAGCCACTAGACTCTTGCTGTTTTTGTGACAACAGATTAAAATGGCTACTCTCACACAGAAATTAACATGGCTACCACTATGAAATATACAAGTCATTCTGAAATCCTACACATACTGACTGCAAATTGCATGGAAACTAATTGGACTGTTTTCTGTGCAGGGCTTTTTTTCTGGGAAAAGAGGTGGTGGAACTCAGTGGGTTGCCAGCACAGGGGGCAACTCTTGGCGGGAGGTGGTGCCCCTGGTACCACATGTGCACGTGCAAAGTGCACGCATGCTCCCAGGGCCAATGATATCACTTTGGGTCAGCTGGAACAAGGGGGGAGTTTTTAAAAGTTTAAATCACCCTAAGTGCAAATGGTCACATGGCTGGTGGCTCCGACCCCAATCTCCAGACAGAGGGGAGTTTAGATTGCCCTCTGCGCCGCTGGAGTGGCGCGGAGGGCAATCTAAACTCCCCTCTGTTTGGAGATCAGGGGGTGGGGCTACCAGCCATGTGACCATTTTCAAGAGGTTCCAGAACTCCGTTCCCCCGTGTTCCCCCTGAAAAAAAGCCCTGCTTCTGTGTGAACATAAGATTGGGCTCTTAGGCCAGAAGGAGACATGGCATTAGATGTGTTTCTGCTTCTGGAAACAGCTGCACCTAACACTGTCTTTCCTCTGCCTCGGGAATGTCTAGTAGATGATATAACATCACTGTACTGCAATTTCCCCTGTTCTCACTTCACTTCATTGGCTGCCACTTGTGGGCCAAGGAAACTCACAGTACAGTGTTGTTATATCCATGTCTTAAAGTATTAGACTTTACCAGGTACAAAGGAAGACAGAGAGCCAAAACACACGAGAAGAAATACCTAGATTCAGCACGTGTTCTCTTACCTCAAGGTTTGCCGGGATCTGTAGGCGTCCTGGAAGCTTAAAGTTTAGCATTTACAGAGCAGCAGGAAGGGAAATACAGGCACCCGTATTTCCCTTCCCCTTCCTGCTGCTCTGTAAATGCTAAACTTTAAGCTGCCAAGACACCTACACTTCCCAACAAACCTTGAGGTAAGAGAACAAGTTTAGCATTTACAGAGCAGCAGGAAGGGGAAGGGAAATACAGGCGCCTGTATTTCCCTTCCTGCTGCTCTGTAAATGCTAAACTTTAAGCTTCCAGGATGCCTCCAGATCCCAGCAAACCTTGAGGTAAGAGAACACTTCCTGAATCTAGGTATTTCTTCTCGTGTGTTTTGGCTCTGAGAGGAAGAGATGTAGAACTGCCATTTTCAGTGGCAGCTTGCTGTCTCTCATCACATTTAGGTCGGCCTCACAGAGCTTTTCTCTTACTGATCAGCCCACCATCAGCCCCTTGAGAATCTAGAATTATTTCCCCATAAGCTACGGTTTTCATGATTTCTTTTAAGAATAGAATGAACAGGCTCCTAATACCTTATCATGTAATTACCTATTTGAGGGGCCATTTTCTTTCAGCAAAACAGGGATACAACACAAAAACTAAGCTCCAAACGTGCAGCAATATGACAAAGAACGTATACCTGAATTTGTGTACAATTAAAACCATGTTTTCTTTTCCCCTTTCACTCCCACATGTGTCACCTTTGTAATATCTTTGACAGGATTACCAAAGGTCTCTTCTTGTCACTTTAGGGCAATTTTAAGAGAGCTGTGGGAATCCAAAGGTGAAAACGAAAGGGGGAGAGAAGCATGGGGGTGGGGGGAGTTATACTCACAGCTTTTCACAGTCAAAACCAGATCCTATGGCTGGTAATGTGAGAGTGCTACATCAGGCGCCAAATGGATAAGACTGTAGACAGTGGGGCCAAAGCGCTGATACTTGCCAGCACCTGCAGATAGAAGACAAATAATTGGCACATGTTAAAAAGAGAGCGAGAGAGAGACTTGTTAGATGTCCATATTTTCTAACAGTGTCTGGCAGGGGTCCCTGCGAGGAATTTAATCAGCCAGAGTTGTTTAAAATGGGCTTTGAACAACAAGCCCTGCACTGCTAGTAATGAACTTCATATCATCTGCAACTCCTGTTTGCTGACGACATTCAATTTGTTAATTCTGCAGCTGGTGATAGGGGTCAGATAGGAAAGTGACGATTGTTTTTTGAGTTCCAACCTCTGCTCACATCTTCCTAATTAATCCTTTTAGAAGCAACCAGCCGACGGAGAGGTGTAGAGCTGAGGGAGGAGGATGGGAGGGCAAAAGAGGAAGGAGACAGAGCGGCTTATGCTGCCCTCTGCTTTCTTATCTGTCTGAAATGCTGGAGGAAACAAAAATGGTAGCTGAGACTGTGACCCAGAATAGAGTGTAACAAAGCTTTTTTTCATTTTAAAATTGAGAAAGAAAGCAAAAGTTGAGAAACGAGGAGCGATCAGGGCGGGTGGAACAACCACCAAGGGTACAAAATTCACCAGGCTTGGGTTGATTTGAGCCCCCCCCCCCCCGGCACAATTCCTATAATCTCAGGGTTTTGGCAATAGTTAGAAGCCCTTCTAGGAGTCCAAAATAAATCATTTTAAATCTTTGTTTGATTTGGAATCATAGCAAGTGGCTCTTCTGCAAGAAAGAGAACACATTTTTCCAGTCAAGTGAAGGTCTAAAGCAGGGGTTCCCAAGGAGGGTGGTACCAACTCCTGGAACTGATAGGATAACCAGGGGAGGGCATTAAAAGGGAAGGGGGTGGCAGAGGGCACTGGAGGTGGGCCCCTCCTGCACTACGGGCAGTGGTTAAGAAGCTCCTTTTTGCATTTCCAACATCATTGTTTTAATTGGATTTTGTTTTAATTGGATTTTGAATAAATATGAAATTGTTATTGTTTTGAATTTTATTGTTGTTATCCTCCTTAGTGGGTCATGCAAACTGCTCTTCTGAATAACACTTTTTATAGGTTAGGGTAGGAGGAACTGGGATGAATTTATGGAACCAAGGGAGTGGCGGCCTGAAAAAGTTTTGGAACCACTGAAATAAAGTGATTTTGATAAACAATGATGGAATCCTAGAAAGGCTTTCTCTTCTAGCTCTAGATTTTGAATGGGTGAGTTCCATCATGCATATCTATCATTAAAATGTGTAACAGGGCGGGGGGAACGGCCACTGTTTTGATAGTGTCATGATCCTAGGAGTGAGGCTAGGTTGCCAACTTTAGGTTGGGAAATTCCTGAAGATTTGGGGGTGGAACCTGGGGAGGACAGGGTTTGTGGAGAGACTGAGGGAGCTCAGTGGGATTTAATGTCATACTGTCCACCTTACAAAGCAGCCATTTTCTCTAAGAAATTGTGTTAGAAATCTTTGGTTCAGGAGCCATTTTCTGTAAGCAAGAAGATCACATACTGTAGTCTGCCTTGCACATGTTCAACCTTAGCAACAAGTTTAGACCAATCAGCATCTGACAGGCTTGAACCAATCACCGTTCACCACGTGGCTCGTTCATTTCTTCACACAGATGCTCCTGGGCCCCGAGCAATGACGTCTCTTCTGGAAATGATGTCATCTTCCCTCCTCTGTTATCTGGGTGGCTTAGTCCCACTCACTCAGCCAGCCTGCACACTATTCGGCCCCACCTTGTTGCACTGGAAGGGAGGGCAGGAAAGAGCCGCCTTCTCTGGGGCTGGGAGGGAGGGGAGGGGAAGGGCTACCTGGGTGAATCTTGGTGCTTCCTGGCCCAGTGAAGTGCTTGAAGCTTTGGTGGAGCCGGGCAGGTTCCTGGAAGGGTCTCCAGAGGACCAGTCGCCTGGGAAGCTGGAGGCTAGATGAGGGTGGACTTGAGCAGGGCGGATCCATGTGTCCAGTATTTTGATTCCATTTCCCCCAGACAGTCCAAGAAAATACTGGATTGTCCATGTGAAAATTGGACACCTGGCAACCCTGCCAGGGCCCGCCTGGAGGTTACTAAACCTAGGTGGGGCTGAGGAATGGAATGGCCTGTAGGCCTCAGGACAGCCTTTCCCTCAGACAGAGGCCTCAGGCCCTGCTGCAAATTTTCCTGCTTGCCTACATTTCCCAGACCCCTTCCAATCCCAGAGCTGGACCAGGGAAAATGAAGATTAAAAACTGGAGCCAATCAACAAATCTGAAGTTGGTTCCCAGCTCCTTATTCGCAGTTCCTTATTTGTTATTCGCAAAGCCAAAGAAAAATATTGTGGGAAAACTGAAAAGGTATAACTCCAAAATGAAGTTTGCAGGGGCACATATTATACACCTCGATATTCAGAAGACTCAGCACTCTAAGTGGACCTATACTGGGTCATCCTACAAAACTCAGATCTTGAGTAAACAGCTTCAAAATAGGATGCCCCCAGAACATTTCAATAAGAAGAAAGGGGTGGCAGCTGCAGCAGAAAAATACTTTGAATCACCCCAAATCACACACCCCTGAACTCCAGAGACTGTCCCCTACAAGAGGACATGTGCAGCACAGAGGAAAATATAAGCCCTCTGAAACCCCAAATAATCTTAGAATCACCCCAAATCACACACCCCTGAACTCCAGAGACTATCCCCTACAAGGGGACATATGCTGGTGCTGATCCAGTCTCCGGTTCTGGACCTACGGCCTTGAATGTGGGCTGTCTCCAATCATCCTGTATTAGACATGCTGTGCGGCGGGGCGGGGGGCGTCGGGGGGAGCGGCGCAGCCGCGACCCCCGGGGGCCCCCGGCCCGCCGAAGGCGGGGCGGGGGGCGTCGGGGGGAGCGGCGCAGCCGCGACCCCCGGGGGCCCCCGGCCCGCCAAAGGCGGGGCGGGGGGCGTCGGGGGGAGCGGCGCAGCCGCGACCCCCGGGGGCCCCCGGCCCGCCAAAGGCGGGGCGGGGGGCGTCGGGGGGGAGCGGCGCAGCCGCGACCCCCGGGGGCCCCCGGCCCGCCAAAGGCGGGGCGGGGGGCGTCGGGGGGGAGCGGCGCAGCCGCGACCCCCGGGGGCCCCCGGCCCGCCAAAGGCGGGGCGGGGGGCGTCGGGGGGAGCGGCGCAGCCGCGACCCCCGGGGGCCCCCGGCCCGCCAAAGGCGGGGCGGGGGGCGTCGGGGGGAGCGGCGCAGCCGCGACCCCCGGGGGCCCCCGGCCCGCCAAAGGCGGGGCGGGGGGCGTCGGGGGGAGCGGCGCAGCCGCGACCCCCGGGGGCCCCCGGCCCGCCAAAGGCGGGGCGGGGGGCGTCGGGGGGAGCGGCGCAGCCGCGACCCCCGGGGGCCCCCGGCCCGCCAAAGGCGGGGCGGGGGGCGTCGGGGGGAGCGGCGCAGCCGCGACCCCCGGGGGCCCCCGGCCCGCCAAAGGCGGGGCGGGGGGCGTCGGGGGGAGCGGCGCAGCCGCGACCCCCGGGGGCCCCCGGCCCGCCAAAGGCGGGGCGGGGGGGCGTCGGGGGGAGCGGCGCAGCCGCGACCCCCGGGGGCCCCCGGCCCGCCAAAGGCGGGGCGGGGGGCGTCGGGGGGAGCGGCGCAGCCGCGACCCCCGGGGGCCCCCGGCCCGCCAAAGGCGGGGCGGGGGGGCGTCGGGGGGAGCGGCGCAGCCGCGACCCCCGGGGGCCCCCGGCCCGCCAAAGGCGGGGCGGGGGGCGTCGGGGGGGAGCGGCGCAGCCGCGACCCCCGGGGGCCCCCGGCCCGCCAAAGGCGGGGCGGGGGGCGTCGGGGGGAGCGGCGCAGCCGCGACCCCCGGGGGCCCCCGGCCCGCCAAAGGCGGGGCGGGGGGCGTCGGGGGGAGCGGCGCAGCCGCGACCCCCGGGGGCCCCCGGCCCGCCAAAGGCGGGGCGGGGGGCGTCGGGGGGAGCGGCGCAGCCGCGACCCCCGGGGGCCCCCGGCCCGCCAAAGGCGGGGCGGGGGGCGTCGGGGGGAGCGGCGCAGCCGCGACCCCCGGGGGCCCCCGGCCCGCCAAAGGCGGGGCGGGGGGCGTCGGGGGGAGCGGCGCAGCCGCGACCCCCGGGGGCCCCCGGCCCGCCAAAGGCGGGGCGGGGGGCGTCGGGGGGAGCGGCGCAGCCGCGACCCCCGGGGGCCCCCGGCCCGCCAAAGGCGGGGCGGGGGGCGTCGGGGGGAGCGGCGCAGCCGCGACCCCCGGGGGCCCCCGGCCCGCCAAAGGCGGGGCGGGGGGCGTCGGGGGGAGCGGCGCAGCCGCGACCCCCGGGGGCCCCCGGCCCGCCAAAGGCGGGGCGGGGGGCGTCGGGGGGAGCGGCGCAGCCGCGACCCCCGGGGGCCCCCGGCCCGCCAAAGGCGGGGCGGGGGGCGTCGGGGGGAGCGGCGCAGCCGCGACCCCCGGGGGCCCCCGGCCCGCCAAAGGCGGGGCGGGGGGCGTCGGGGGGAGCGGCGCAGCCGCGACCCCCGGGGGCCCCCGGCCCGCCAAAGGCGGGGCGGGGGGCGTCGGGGGGAGCGGCGCAGCCGCGACCCCCGGGGGCCCCCGGCCCGCCAAAGGCGGGGCGGGGGGCGTCGGGGGGAGCGGCGCAGCCGCGACCCCCGGGGGCCCCCGGCCCGCCAAAGGCGGGGCGGGGGGCGTCGGGGGGAGCGGCGCAGCCGCGACCCCCGGGGGCCCCCGGCCCGCCAAAGGCGGGGCGGGGGGCGTCGGGGGGAGCGGCGCAGCCGCGACCCCCGGGGGCCCCCGGCCCGCCAAAGGCGGGGCGGGGGGCGTCGGGGGGAGCGGCGCAGCCGCGACCCCCGGGGGCCCCCGGCCCGCCAAAGGCGGGGCGGGGGGCGTCGGGGGGAGCGGCGCAGCCGCGACCCCCGGGGGCCCCCGGCCCGCCAAAGGCGGGGCGGGGGGCGTCGGGGGGAGCGGCGCAGCCGCGACCCCCGGGGGCCCCCGGCCCGCCAAAGGCGGGGCGGGGGGCGTCGGGGGGAGCGGCGCAGCCGCGACCCCCGGGGGCCCCCGGCCCGCCAAAGGCGGGGCGGGGGGCGTCGGGGGGAGCGGCGCAGCCGCGACCCCCGGGGGCCCCCGGCCCGCCAAAGGCGGGGCGGGGGGCGTCGGGGGGAGCGGCGCAGCCGCGACCCCCGGGGGCCCCCGGCCCGCCAAAGGCGGGGCGGGGGGCGTCGGGGGGAGCGGCGCAGCCGCGACCCCCGGGGGCCCCCGGCCCGCCAAAGGCGGGGCGGGGGGCGTCGGGGGGAGCGGCGCAGCCGCGACCCCCGGGGGCCCCCGGCCCGCCAAAGGCGGGGCGGGGGGCGTCGGGGGGAGCGGCGCAGCCGCGACCCCCGGGGGCCCCCGGCCCGCCAAAGGCGGGGCGGGGGGCGTCGGGGGGAGCGGCGCAGCCGCGACCCCCGGGGGCCCCCGGCCCGCCAAAGGCGGGGCGGGGGGCGTCGGGGGGAGCGGCGCAGCCGCGACCCCCGGGGGCCCCCGGCCCGCCAAAGGCGGGGCGGGGGGCGTCGGGGGGAGCGGCGCAGCCGCGACCCCCGGGGGCCCCCGGCCCGCCAAAGGCGGGGCGGGGGGCGTCGGGGGGAGCGGCGCAGCCGCGACCCCCGGGGGCCCCCGGCCCGCCAAAGGCGGGGCGGGGGGCGTCGGGGGGAGCGGCGCAGCCGCGACCCCCGGGGGCCCCCGGCCCGCCAAAGGCGGGGCGGGGGGCGTCGGGGGGAGCGGCGCAGCCGCGACCCCCGGGGGCCCCCGGCCCGCCAAAGGCGGGGCGGGGGGCGTCGGGGGGAGCGGCGCAGCCGCGACCCCCGGGGGCCCCCGGCCCGCCAAAGGCGGGGCGGGGGGCGTCGGGGGGAGCGGCGCAGCCGCGACCCCCGGGGGCCCCCGGCCCGCCAAAGGCGGGGCGGGGGGCGTCGGGGGGAGCGGCGCAGCCGCGACCCCCGGGGGCCCCCGGCCCGCCAAAGGCGGGGCGGGGGGCGTCGGGGGGAGCGGCGCAGCCGCGACCCCCGGGGGCCCCCGGCCCGCCAAAGGCGGGGCGGGGGGCGTCGGGGGGAGCGGCGCAGCCGCGACCCCCGGGGGCCCCCGGCCCGCCAAAGGCGGGGCGGGGGGCGTCGGGGGGAGCGGCGCAGCCGCGACCCCCGGGGGCCCCCGGCCCGCCAAAGGCGGGGCGGGGGGCGTCGGGGGGAGCGGCGCAGCCGCGACCCCCGGGGGCCCCCGGCCCGCCAAAGGCGGGGCGGGGGGCGTCGGGGGGAGCGGCGCAGCCGCGACCCCCGGGGGCCCCCGGCCCGCCAAAGGCGGGGCGGGGGGCGTCGGGGGGAGCGGCGCAGCCGCGACCCCCGGGGGCCCCCGGCCCGCCAAAGGCGGGGCGGGGGGCGTCGGGGGGAGCGGCGCAGCCGCGACCCCCGGGGGCCCCCGGCCCGCCAAAGGCGGGGCGGGGGGCGTCGGGGGGAGCGGCGCAGCCGCGACCCCCGGGGGCCCCCGGCCCGCCAAAGGCGGGGCGGGGGGCGTCGGGGGGAGCGGCGCAGCCGCGACCCCCGGGGGCCCCCGGCCCGCCAAAGGCGGGGCGGGGGGCGTCGGGGGGAGCGGCGCAGCCGCGACCCCCGGGGGCCCCCGGCCCGCCAAAGGCGGGGCGGGGGGCGTCGGGGGGAGCGGCGCAGCCGCGACCCCCGGGGGCCCCCGGCCCGCCAAAGGCGGGGCGGGGGGCGTCGGGGGGAGCGGCGCAGCCGCGACCCCCGGGGGCCCCCGGCCCGCCAAAGGCGGGGCGGGGGGCGTCGGGGGGAGCGGCGCAGCCGCGACCCCCGGGGGCCCCCGGCCCGCCAAAGGCGGGGCGGGGGGCGTCGGGGGGAGCGGCGCAGCCGCGACCCCCGGGGGCCCCCGGCCCGCCAAAGGCGGGGCGGGGGGCGTCGGGGGGAGCGGCGCAGCCGCGACCCCCGGGGGCCCCCGGCCCGCCAAAGGCGGGGCGGGGGGCGTCGGGGGGAGCGGCGCAGCCGCGACCCCCGGGGGCCCCCGGCCCGCCAAAGGCGGGGCGGGGGGCGTCGGGGGGAGCGGCGCAGCCGCGACCCCCGGGGGCCCCCGGCCCGCCAAAGGCGGGGCGGGGGGCGTCGGGGGGAGCGGCGCAGCCGCGACCCCCGGGGGCCCCCGGCCCGCCAAAGGCGGGGCGGGGGGCGTCGGGGGGAGCGGCGCAGCCGCGACCCCCGGGGGCCCCCGGCCCGCCAAAGGCGGGGCGGGGGGCGTCGGGGGGAGCGGCGCAGCCGCGACCCCCGGGGGCCCCCGGCCCGCCAAAGGCGGGGCGGGGGGCGTCGGGGGGAGCGGCGCAGCCGCGACCCCCGGGGGCCCCCGGCCCGCCAAAGGCGGGGCGGGGGGCGTCGGGGGGAGCGGCGCAGCCGCGACCCCCGGGGGCCCCCGGCCCGCCAAAGGCGGGGCGGGGGGCGTCGGGGGGAGCGGCGCAGCCGCGACCCCCGGGGGCCCCCGGCCCGCCAAAGGCGGGGCGGGGGGCGTCGGGGGGAGCGGCGCAGCCGCGACCCCCGGGGGCCCCCGGCCCGCCAAAGGCGGGGCGGGGGGCGTCGGGGGGAGCGGCGCAGCCGCGACCCCCGGGGGCCCCCGGCCCGCCAAAGGCGGGGCGGGGGGCGTCGGGGGGAGCGGCGCAGCCGCGACCCCCGGGGGCCCCCGGCCCGCCAAAGGCGGGGCGGGGGGCGTCGGGGGGAGCGGCGCAGCCGCGACCCCCGGGGGCCCCCGGCCCGCCAAAGGCGGGGCGGGGGGCGTCGGGGGGAGCGGCGCAGCCGCGACCCCCGGGGGCCCCCGGCCCGCCAAAGGCGGGGCGGGGGGCGTCGGGGGGAGCGGCGCAGCCGCGACCCCCGGGGGCCCCCGGCCCGCCAAAGGCGGGGCGGGGGGCGTCGGGGGGAGCGGCGCAGCCGCGACCCCCGGGGGCCCCCGGCCCGCCAAAGGCGGGGCGGGGGGCGTCGGGGGGAGCGGCGCAGCCGCGACCCCCGGGGGCCCCCGGCCCGCCAAAGGCGGGGCGGGGGGCGTCGGGGGGAGCGGCGCAGCCGCGACCCCCGGGGGCCCCCGGCCCGCCAAAGGCGGGGCGGGGGGCGTCGGGGGGAGCGGCGCAGCCGCGACCCCCGGGGGCCCCCGGCCCGCCAAAGGCGGGGCGGGGGGCGTCGGGGGGAGCGGCGCAGCCGCGACCCCCGGGGGCCCCCGGCCCGCCAAAGGCGGGGCGGGGGGCGTCGGGGGGAGCGGCGCAGCCGCGACCCCCGGGGGCCCCCGGCCCGCCAAAGGCGGGGCGGGGGGCGTCGGGGGGAGCGGCGCAGCCGCGACCCCCGGGGGCCCCCGGCCCGCCAAAGGCGGGGCGGGGGGCGTCGGGGGGAGCGGCGCAGCCGCGACCCCCGGGGGCCCCCGGCCCGCCAAAGGCGGGGCGGGGGGCGTCGGGGGGAGCGGCGCAGCCGCGACCCCCGGGGGCCCCCGGCCCGCCAAAGGCGGGGCGGGGGGCGTCGGGGGGAGCGGCGCAGCCGCGACCCCCGGGGGCCCCCGGCCCGCCAAAGGCGGGGCGGGGGGCGTCGGGGGGAGCGGCGCAGCCGCGACCCCCGGGGGCCCCCGGCCCGCCAAAGGCGGGGCGGGGGGCGTCGGGGGGAGCGGCGCAGCCGCGACCCCCGGGGGCCCCCGGCCCGCCAAAGGCGGGGCGGGGGGCGTCGGGGGGAGCGGCGCAGCCGCGACCCCCGGGGGCCCCCGGCCCGCCAAAGGCGGGGCGGGGGGCGTCGGGGGGAGCGGCGCAGCCGCGACCCCCGGGGGCCCCCGGCCCGCCAAAGGCGGGGCGGGGGGCGTCGGGGGGAGCGGCGCAGCCGCGACCCCCGGGGGCCCCCGGCCCGCCAAAGGCGGGGCGGGGGGCGTCGGGGGGAGCGGCGCAGCCGCGACCCCCCCCCGGCCCGCCAAAGGCGGGGCGGGGGGCGTCGGGGGGAGCGGCGCAGCCGCGACCCCCGGGGGCCCCCGGCCCGCCAAAGGCGGGGCGGGGGGCGTCGGGGGGAGCGGCGCAGCCGCGACCCCCGGGGGCCCCCGGCCCGCCAAAGGCGGGGCGGGGGGCGTCGGGGGGAGCGGCGCAGCCGCGACCCCCGGGGGCCCCCGGCCCGCCAAAGGCGGGGCGGGGGGCGTCGGGGGGAGCGGCGCAGCCGCGACCCCCGGGGGCCCCCGGCCCGCCAAAGGCGGGGCGGGGGGCGTCGGGGGGAGCGGCGCAGCCGCGACCCCCGGGGGCCCCCGGCCCGCCAAAGGCGGGGCGGGGGGCGTCGGGGGGAGCGGCGCAGCCGCGACCCCCGGGGGCCCCCGGCCCGCCAAAGGCGGGGCGGGGGGCGTCGGGGGGAGCGGCGCAGCCGCGACCCCCGGGGGCCCCCGGCCCGCCAAAGGCGGGGCGGGGGGCGTCGGGGGGAGCGGCGCAGCCGCGACCCCCGGGGGCCCCCGGCCCGCCAAAGGCGGGGCGGGGGGCGTCGGGGGGAGCGGCGCAGCCGCGACCCCCGGGGGCCCCCGGCCCGCCAAAGGCGGGGCGGGGGGCGTCGGGGGGAGCGGCGCAGCCGCGACCCCCGGGGGCCCCCGGCCCGCCAAAGGCGGGGCGGGGGGCGTCGGGGGGAGCGGCGCAGCCGCGACCCCCGGGGGCCCCCGGCCCGCCAAAGGCGGGGCGGGGGGCGTCGGGGGGAGCGGCGCAGCCGCGACCCCCGGGGGCCCCCGGCCCGCCAAAGGCGGGGCGGGGGGCGTCGGGGGGAGCGGCGCAGCCGCGACCCCCGGGGGCCCCCGGCCCGCCAAAGGCGGGGCGGGGGGCGTCGGGGGGAGCGGCGCAGCCGCGACCCCCGGGGGCCCCCGGCCCGCCAAAGGCGGGGCGGGGGGCGTCGGGGGGAGCGGCGCAGCCGCGACCCCCGGGGGCCCCCGGCCCGCCAAAGGCGGGGCGGGGGGCGTCGGGGGGAGCGGCGCAGCCGCGACCCCCGGGGGCCCCCGGCCCGCCAAAGGCGGGGCGGGGGGCGTCGGGGGGAGCGGCGCAGCCGCGACCCCCGGGGGCCCCCGGCCCGCCAAAGGCGGGGCGGGGGGCGTCGGGGGGAGCGGCGCAGCCGCGACCCCCGGGGGCCCCCGGCCCGCCAAAGGCGGGGCGGGGGGCGTCGGGGGGAGCGGCGCAGCCGCGACCCCCGGGGGCCCCCGGCCCGCCAAAGGCGGGGCGGGGGGCGTCGGGGGGAGCGGCGCAGCCGCGACCCCCGGGGGCCCCCGGCCCGCCAAAGGCGGGGCGGGGGGCGTCGGGGGGAGCGGCGCAGCCGCGACCCCCGGGGGCCCCCGGCCCGCCAAAGGCGGGGCGGGGGGCGTCGGGGGGAGCGGCGCAGCCGCGACCCCCGGGGGCCCCCGGCCCGCCAAAGGCGGGGCGGGGGGCGTCGGGGGGAGCGGCGCAGCCGCGACCCCCGGGGGCCCCCGGCCCGCCAAAGGCGGGGCGGGGGGCGTCGGGGGGAGCGGCGCAGCCGCGACCCCCGGGGGCCCCCGGCCCGCCAAAGGCGGGGCGGGGGGCGTCGGGGGGAGCGGCGCAGCCGCGACCCCCGGGGGCCCCCGGCCCGCCAAAGGCGGGGCGGGGGGCGTCGGGGGGAGCGGCGCAGCCGCGACCCCCGGGGGCCCCCGGCCCGCCAAAGGCGGGGCGGGGGGCGTCGGGGGGAGCGGCGCAGCCGCGACCCCCGGGGGCCCCCGGCCCGCCAAAGGCGGGGCGGGGGGCGTCGGGGGGAGCGGCGCAGCCGCGACCCCCGGGGGCCCCCGGCCCGCCAAAGGCGGGGCGGGGGGCGTCGGGGGGAGCGGCGCAGCCGCGACCCCCGGGGGCCCCCGGCCCGCCAAAGGCGGGGCGGGGGGCGTCGGGGGGAGCGGCGCAGCCGCGACCCCCGGGGGCCCCCGGCCCGCCAAAGGCGGGGCGGGGGGCGTCGGGGGGAGCGGCGCAGCCGCGACCCCCGGGGGCCCCCGGCCCGCCAAAGGCGGGGCGGGGGGCGTCGGGGGGAGCGGCGCAGCCGCGACCCCCGGGGGCCCCCGGCCCGCCAAAGGCGGGGCGGGGGGCGTCGGGGGGAGCGGCGCAGCCGCGACCCCCGGGGGCCCCCGGCCCGCCAAAGGCGGGGCGGGGGGCGTCGGGGGGAGCGGCGCAGCCGCGACCCCCGGGGGCCCCCGGCCCGCCAAAGGCGGGGCGGGGGGCGTCGGGGGGAGCGGCGCAGCCGCGACCCCCGGGGGCCCCCGGCCCGCCAAAGGCGGGGCGGGGGGCGTCGGGGGGAGCGGCGCAGCCGCGACCCCCGGGGGCCTGGCTGTCTTTGTCTTTGTCTTTGTCTTTGTCTTTGTCTTTGTCTTTGTCTTTGTCTTTGTCTTTGTCTTTGTCTTTGTCTTTGTCTTTGTCTTTGTCTTTGTCTTTGTCTTTGTCTTTGTCTTTGTCTTTGTCTTTGTCTTTGTCTTTGTCTTTGTCTTTGTCTTTGTCTTTGTCTTTGTCTTTGTCTTTGTCTTTGTCTTTGTCTTTGTCTTTGTCTTTGTCTTTGTCTTTGTCTTTGTCTTTGTCTTTGTCTTTGTCTTTGTCTTTGTCTTTGTCTTTGTCTTTGTCTTTGTCTTTGTCTTTGTCTTTGTCTTTGTCTTTGTCTTTGTCTTTGTCTTTGTCTTTGTCTTTGTCTTTGTCTTTGTCTTTGTCTTTGTCTTTGTCTTTGTCTTTGTCTTTGTCTTTGTCTTTGTCTTTGTCTTTGTCTTTGTCTTTGTCTTTGTCTTTGTCTTTGTCTTTGTCTTTGTCTTTGTCTTTGTCTTTGTCTTTGTCTTTGTCTTTGTCTTTGTCTTTGTCTTTGTCTTTGTCTTTGTCTTTGTCTTTGTCTTTGTCTTTGTCTTTGTCTTTGTCTTTGTCTTCGTCTTCGTCTTCGTCTTCGTCTTCGTCTTCGTCTTCGTCTTCGTCTTCGTCTTCGTCTTCGTCTTCGTCTTCGTCTTCGTCTTCGTCTTCGTCTTCGTCTTCGTCTTCGTCTTCGTCTTCGTCTTCGTCTTCGTCTTCGTCTTCGTCTTCGTCTTCGTCTTCGTCTTCGTCTTCGTCTTCGTCTTCGTCTTCGTCTTCGTCTTCGTCTTCGTCTTCGTCTTCGTCTTCGTCTTCGTCTTCGTCTTCGTCTTCGTCTTCGTCTTCGTCTTCGTCTTCGTCTTCGTCTTCGTCTTCGTCTTCGTCTTCGTCTTCGTCTTCGTCTTCGTCTTCGTCTTCGTCTTCGTCTTCGTCTTCGTCTTCGTCTTCGTCTTCGTCTTCGTCTTCGTCTTCGTCTTCGTCTTCCGCCCCTCGCCCCTCGCCCCTCGCCCCTCGCCCCTCGCCCCTCGCCCCTCGCCCCTCGCCCCTCGCCCCTCGCCCCTCGCCCCTCGCCCCTCGCCCCTCGCCCCTCGCCCCTCGCAGATGGGGATGTTTATTTTTGGCAACCTCTTCTACATGCAAAACTTAAATCTTTTGTGGTACAAAGTTGTAATGTTATAAAATGGTAAAAATGTCATAAAATTGTAATTTTACTAACAATCCAACTCAAATAAGTATATAGATAATTCAAACAGTATAGCTTCTATAATCATATTAGGCATAAATATTAAACATAACTTTTAAACATTAAGTAAAAAGTATTAAATACTCAGTAGAGATGGGTCGAAGGTTTTGTCTTAAATCCTGAGCAGCTTGAAACCTTCCAGTGAGAATTGAAAACACGTTTCCCTTTTTCAGAGAAACTGTTTGTCTGTACAAAATAAATGGGATGGATGTTTTTGTTGCACTCTCCCAACCAGGAGACAGACTCCTCCTAAGAGTTTAATGGCTTCTTTCATTAACAAACGCTAGTCTTTTTAATTAACTGAGGTATCAAAATATAAATGTTTCTTTACATAAAACATAGAAAAATAGAACAGATGAACACAACAAGAATTAAATTTCCTAACTTTTCTTAATGAAATCTAACTCACTCAGATTAACGATGGAATGCATTCAAGTTGCCATAGCACATATTACAAGGGTAACTTTCCTGCCTAGATCTTCATGAGATTTCTTTTGGTCAAAACCCTGATCTGCTATTTGGAATACCATTTTTATATATTATCTTATGCAGAAATCTAAGATCTTTTCATATGATAACATAGATAAATATCAAAACAATCATAATTTAATTCTTTTTTACTATTTCCAATCATGTGACATTCTACCTAGCCAGAAGTACCACTATGCCCAGCTGCAAGATAAGAGAGATGGATAGTAAAAATGACAGGAAAAGTTACATGACCAGATTATCCTTGATCTCTGCTAACAATTACAGAACAGTTATCTGATACTGTTCACTATTTTTAATTGGCTGTCAAAGATAAAGAAGCACCAGTTATACACCATACTAGAAAAAGAACTACAGTGAAGTTCATACAGCGTTATTTAGAATGCATATGTTTCACTAAGTATGTGTTCTAAACCATAATCAGCAGTCTACTGGTTTGAATCCCACTACTGACATGAGCTCTCAGCCCCAGCTCCATTGTGGGGATAAGAATAACACTAACTTGTTCACTGCTCTGGGTGAGGCACTAATATGTGTAGAAGAGCGGTATATAAGCACAGTTATTATTATTATTTATATTTCCATGACGCCATCCCTTGACCTGTGAAATTAAGTATTTTGATAAATATGAAAGTGATACAAAATATAAATGCATTGCATAATGTGTGAGTGTACATATACAAACTTTCAAAATTGTATTGGATAATACCACAAAGCATGATTACTGAGAAAGCTGCTTTCACTGCTTTCAGTGTGGAGAGCTGCTTGTAGATCAAAACAACCTGGCGAGCTGTCTTCATGCAGAGTGCACTTGATTCTCTTGGCTTTCAATTCTGCTTTCGTTCAGCATGGGTAAATCAATGTGTCAGCAGTAAACATTTGTATCACTCCTCTCTGAATGACCTTTTAAATTTTACTGCCTATTGTGTCGAAGCAATTAAAATTAACAATACACTAAGCTGCTAAGATCAATTAATGGCTCTTAGGCTTTATCTATTGATCTAGTGACATCTTCAAAACCCACTGGTAACAGACTATACATACTTATCTTCTATTCACAATATATACACAAGGATTGATTACATATTCTTATCTTCTAAATTACATATTTAAATGACATATTCTTATCTCCTAAATTAATTAGTCAAACTCTTTACATCAAGGATTGGTGACAAGTTGTGGACAGACTATGCTTGGACAGAATGTACACTGAGAATAAATGACATCAAACAAATTGGAAACTAAATAAATCACTTTTGTTTAACAAATAAATTTCTTCTGAACTCTCTTTAGAAATTAAACAATAGAAACAAATAAACTATGTGGCATTCCTCAAATCCACGTGTAGGATGCTATGGAAGTGGTACTTAGAGGGAAATTAATCTCCATTCCCTCCTGTCATGAAGAGAAAAAAGAAAACATTAGAAATGAAATGATATCTAGAATAAGAAAACTAGAAGATGAACACAAAAAAGGCCACCCAATCTATAAACTTACTTGCTTGAAAATTAAAGGAAAAAACCTCCTCACATTCTATACAAGCTATTAAAGGCACCCAGGAAAAACTCAAACTAATTCTGTAAAATTAACCGATGTATTTGCTGAATACTACCAAACCATTTGTACATCAGACAATCCTGACACTAATCATATTTTAAATTATTTATCATCACAGGAAATTATTTGGAAAAAAACTCACAAGAACATAAACAATATCTGGACCAACCAATCACAACAGAAGATGTTACAGTCACTATCAAATCCTTGAAAAAAATAATAAAGCTTCAGACAGGGATGGATTCCCTGCCAAATTTTTACAAAAAAACAGGGTGGATAAAAATCAATGATTTTTTTAAAAAAATCAAAAAAATCCAATTTTTTTATTTAAATTGGATTTTTTTTAAATAAAATGCTTTTTGAGGAAAATATATTACCATCCAAAGGTTATTCCATCATGAAATAAAGATTAGTTTTTAATTATGTAGAATAAGGCTGTATATGTTTAATTTTTTTGGTAAATAAATTCCATTAATCCATTCACAATGTCATGCTCTTCTAGAGGTTTTTGTAAGATTATTGGGCAGTTTCTCTGCCTACAAGATATTATCACAGATGCTTGTTTTTGCAGTTCTCAAAACTGAATTTGTGTCAGCTCAGCAGAGATCACATGCCTCTTCTTCACAGCAAAAATGTTATAACATGAACAGAGTTGAGAAAAAGACCTTAATTCTATTGTTCTAAAAACCTATGAAGACAGAATCAACCCCTCCAGTGCTAAGTTTCAAGAAGTTCAGTGAATAGAAACAATATTTTTCTGATTGTTTGGAGTGGAATAGATCTGCACAAGAAGAAACTAAGTGTGAGGAGGGAGGAGTAAGCAGTAAAAATGAAAGTGAAACTTTTTGAGCACAATACTGCACAAGTCTTTGGATCTTTTGTTTGTATGACCTGAGGTTTATCACATTCTTTCCTTGGAGGAAAAAACCTAAAATAGCAGCAGGCCGTAAAAGAGACCCAGTTTGGGAATACTTTAATGAAGTTCCTTTACCTATCGGTAAGGCAGGCATCTACTTGCATATTAAAGTTATACCAGCAAGAATTAGTCTTTATGTAGAAAACTATGATTTAAATCAAGCCTTAATGACTAGTGATTTAAATCGTGATTTAAATCGTGATTTAAATCAGTTTGATTTAAATCAAATCCACCCTGCAAAAAAATACATTCACCTACTTTCAGCTCCACTAACTGCCACATGCAACTCTGTTATGATAGGAGGTAGCATCCCTCTATCTTGGTCAGAGGCTGAAATAGTAGTTACTCCAAAAAAGGACAACGATATTACAAATACTAAATCTTCTCAACCTATACCCTTACTGAATCAAGACCAAAAGATCTTTACAAGCATATTTGCCAAAAGATTTTCTAAATTTAAATGACCAACTACATTCACCTTGACCAGACTGGCTTTATGCCAATAAGGAATCTTTTTGACAATACACATAACACTTTAACTATAATTATTTTCTGTGAAGCATACAAAACCCCTGCATTACTTCTGGCCTTTGATATAGAGAAGGCATTTGATTAAGTGGAAATACCATATCTAAAACTTTTACTTCAAAAATGGGTTTTGGTGACCAATTCTAAAATGCCATTAATGCTCTTTATCTTTCTCCAAAAGCTACAGTTAGGACTAACAATGTACATTCGATAGATATCCATATAGCAAAGGGAACTAGACAAGGCTGTCCCCTTTCCCCATTTCTGTTTGCCATAACTATAGACAGGGCCGGTGCTACCATTAGACCAACTAGGCAGCTGCCTTGGGCACAGACCTCAAGAGGGGCACAGTTTTATACAGATTACTTTCTTGAAAAAATGCAACTAAGAAAACCTATTGAGCACCCCCTAAATGGTCCTGTCCACAGACATCAAGCTGCTCAAAAGCTCACTGTAACATTTATTTATTTATTTATTTATTTATTTATTTATTTATTTATTTATTTATTTATTTATTTATTTATTTATTTATTTATTTATTTGATTTAAACCCTGCCCTCCCCACAGATAGACTAAGGGTGGCTAACAACATTAAAAAATACATTAAAATCACAGAAACATACAATCAATAATATTTTTTTAAAAAATGATTAAAATACTCCAGGAGCAGGCTATTTAAACAAATATTGGGAGTCCGTATACAGGCATGGCAGATGGCTGAGGGCAGCTCCGGAAGAAATGGTGGTCTTAGATGGAAGAAGGACACTCGCTGGCACTCAGCCAAAGGCCCAGCAGAACATCTCTGTTTTACAAGCCCTGCAAAACTGTAACAGGTCCCACAGGGCCCAGATCTCCAGTGGGGAGAGCATTCCACCAGGCTAGGGCCAGGGTAGAAAAAGCCCTCACCCTGGTTGAGGCCAGATGGATGTCCTTTGGGCCAGGGACCACCAGGAATTGCTTGTCTGCAGAGCGCAACACCCTGCAGGGGACATAATGGAAGAGGCAGTCCCACAGGTATGGAGGTCCCAGTCCATGAAGGGCTTTAAATACCAAGGTTAACACCTTGAACCGGATCTGGAACTCCACTGGAAGCCAGTGCAGCTGGCACAGCACATGATGAATGTGCGCTTGGATGGGCGTTCCGGTAAAGATGCGTGCCGCTGCATTCTGGATCAGCTGTAACTTCCGGGTCAGGCCCAAGGACAGTCCAGGATAGAGTGAGTTGCAGTAGTCTAGCCTGGAGGTGACCGTTGCATGGATTACTGTGGCCAGGTCCTGGGGTGAAAGATAGGGCGCCAGTTGCCTGCCCTGTCGAAGATGAAAAAAGGCAGACCTGGCAACAGTCGTGACCTGGGCCTCCATTGAAAGTGTGGCATCCAAGGTCACACCCAGACTCCTCACCATCAGTGAAGGTTTCAATTGTACCCCATCGAGGGCTGGGAGCCGGTTCCCAGCTCGATTGCCCCATGATCCAGACACAGAACCTCTGTCTTCAGGGGATTCAATTTCAGGCGACTCTGATGTAACCATACCGTCACAGCCTCAAGACCCTTGACCAAGGAATCCAAAGCAAGATCGGACTGGCCATCTGTAATGATTCCAAGTAAATGTGTGCATGTATCTTTAAATGCTTGATGAGATAGGTGAAGAGTGGGGGGTGAAGGAGATGGATGACTGAGTGATATGATTGGTTGAGGACTGAGAGAGTGGGTGGAGTGAATGCAGTTTGAGACTGAGAGTAGAGAGAAAATTTTTAGTCAGAAGAAAGCAGGCTAGCTGTGTGCTGCCTGAATATGTTGAAGTGTTTATGAGAGAAATATAACCTGTCTGGAACCTGAACTGAGCATGTTTGTGAAAGGACACTCAGCCAGGGAAAGAGAGGCCAGGTGTGTGAATGAGAGTCAATGAAGTAACTTTAAGAACCAAGAACTACGTTTATGAAAACGATACGCTTCTTGACTAAATAAAAGTTTATTTTTGTTTTGCTATATCCCAGTGTAGCTGTCATTGCTATATCCCATTCCTATCTTCAGGGCCACATAGAACCACGAAGGAGCCTGACGCTTAGGAACGTTACCAAAGGGAAAATTTAAATAAAATATCTTGGAATAAAATATTCCTGGTGGCAGCAGACTACCCAGAGGGTTAAGGGATAGATTAAAAGAAAAATCTCCCCTAGAGAAAGTAAAGGTCATAACACCATCCATCAGCAGATAGAGCTGAGTGTCATCCGCATACCAGTGACAACCTAACTCAAAGCTGCTGGCTAACCAGGCAAGGGGGCACATATAGATGTTAAATAGCATCGGGGAAAGAATCGCCCCCTGAGGGATGCCACATACCAAAGAATGGTAAGTAGACATCTGTTCCCCGAGTGCCACCCTCTGTCCTAGATTGTGAAGGAAGGAGTTCAGCCATTGCAGGGCTGTTCCACGAATCCCCACATCGGCAAGGCACTGGGTCAGGAGATTATGATTGACCATGTCAAATGCTGCTGTAAGATCTAAAAGTATCAGCAGTGCCGACCCACTCCGTTCCAGGTGTCGCCACACATCATCTGTGAGGGCAACCAGAGCTGTCTCTGTACCATGGCCAGGCCTGAAGCTGGACTGGAATGGATCCAGGATAGAGGCATCACCCAGGTATACCTGCAGCTGTTCCGCTAGCGCCCTCTCAGTTACCTTACCCAGGAACGGAATATTCGAAACTGGGCGATAATTGGCTGGATCAGCAGGATCCAGTGATGGTTTCTTTAATAAGGACCGCACCACTGCCTCTTTCAGTGACTCTGGAAAAAAAACAGAACTCAGAGAAAGATTAATGATGCCAGCTAATGGTGTCCAAATCCCATCACCACCACTTTTCACCAGCCATGATGGGCATGGGTCCAGTGGGCACGTGGTAGGTTTCACAGCATGCAGGATCCTGCCCACCTCCTCCTGGGAGAGTGACCTGAATTGATCTAATATCAACCCTGAGGACAACCAAGGGGCCTCCAGTACACATACTGCATCAACTGTGGTGGACAGATCCCAGCGGAGTGACAAGATCTGATCCGCAAAATAGTCTCCAAAAGCCTTACAGCTTATTACTGAATTTACATTTTTATTTGTCCCATGTGCGAGGGACATTAAAGACCAAATCACTCTGGAAAGTTGTGCTGGGCGAGAACTAGTGGACGCAGTGGAAGCTGCATAGTAGTCTCTCTTTGCAGCTTTCAGTGCCATCTCATAGGCCTTCATAAACGTCCTATAAGATGTTCTTGTCACTTCATCATGGAGTTGCCGCCACACCCACTCTAGCCGTCTCAGCTCCTATTTGATTTGTCGTAGCTCATAAGTATACCAAGGAGCGACTCTAGTTTGGGGGCAGAGAGAGCGACGGGGAGCAATCTCATCAATAGCTTCAGAGAAACAGGCATTCCAGTCCTCTATCAGCTCATCCAATGAGCCACCAGGGGGCATCGGATCCTGCAGAGCGTTCAGCAATTCAATTGGATCCATTTGACTCCACGGGCGAGCATAAATCAGCTTGTCGCCCAAGCAGGAGGAGGTCATGGTGCCCAGACAAGCCCTCAGGATGAGGTGGTCTGACCATGGCACAGCTATAGCTTCATCTAGATCCACCTGTATCCCAAACCCAAAGATCAAATCCAGTGTGTGCCTGCTCAATGTGTGGGCATTGATACAAACTGGGAGAGTCCTAATGCTGCCTTGGAGGCTATCATGTCCATGGCCTGTGAGGAGGTAGCATCATCAGCATGGACACTGATGTCCCCTAAGACCAGAAGCCTGGGGTACTCCAAGGCCCAGCCAGCCACCGCCTCTAACAGGCCAGGCACAGCATCTGCTGGTGCACTGGGCGATCGGTACACCAGACTGATGGCTATACTCTCCTCGGCATCCCACACCAGGCCCACACAATCAATGCCAGCAATCTTTGGCAAGGGGAGCAGCCTGATGGAGAAAGACTCTCGAATGAGCACCACTACCCCAACAAGACATTTACCAATATGTAAAACAAGTATGAGAAACCTGTACCATAAATGTGTTGGAATATATGTGTGTTGCAAGGTCTGAGATTCAGTCATTACGGGGTTAATGTGTTTACCTCCCATGCTATTGTTTAGATTGACCTGGAAGGGGAACCTGGCTCAAAGCCAATAATCTGCAAGCCCAGGAAACTTGAGAGTGTTTGTAAACTGTTATTGGTCAACAGGTCAGGTGATTTTCTTTCAGGGTCAAGAAGAAGATTCTCCATTCAGTTATCCCAGCTCTTTGTTTGTAACCAGTAGTGAGAATGTAGCTCCAGGCATTTGCTATTGTGTAGGCAATCCTGTTAACCTTTTTTCCTTTAGAAGTAAATGATTTTAAAAGCTAAACTCGTGTGCTGACTCTCTATTGATTCAAGATCCATTGCACCTCTCAAGAAAAGCTATTTTTTAACCTTTTTCCCCAACAAAGTGGACCAGCTGAAGTAATTATTAAGGTGTAAAAGATGCTAGCGATTCGTGTATATTGTTCTTTGAATAGCAGCAGTATGGTATGGCTTTGGATAGGCAATATGAGATCATTAACTCTCGAAAAAGGCAAACCTTATGAGTTATATCATCCTGCTTTCAGATAATACTGCCAGTCATTGCTGCATCTCAAAATAGTCTAGGAGACTCAAAGTTATCTCAGAAGTCTCAGTCAACTTAAGAGGAACAATCCTTACTGAAACTACTCCTTTTTAGCTCTCCAGAGAGCCAGCTAAAAAGAAGAAAGCAAACAAAGTAACTGCAGACAAAAGTATCTCCTTTTCAAGTACAACATAATTCTCTCATTGTCTCACAGCAAACATGAGAAGGGGGGTGGGAGTAGAAGACACTCTGTTGTGCCAGCCAGGAAAAAGGTGGGGAAATAGCTTCCAATGCTACAAAAAGAAACTTTTCAGCAACTTGAGGAAGCCAAGCAAGAAGTGAGAAGGAAAACAAAAGGGAAAAGGTGGGAAACTGCCTCCAGAGCTAAGAAAAAACCCCACTTCATAGAGCAAACTGTATCCCAGCAACACCAAGAGAAGAGGCAGAGTGGAAAACACTAAAATCTTCACAGCTATTCTGCTGTGTCTGGAAAGAAATGGGCAGAAAGTCAGCTTCATGGCTGCAATAAAAGGGAGGAAAGTAGGGAAATTCTACTGTAGCAATGCGCAGAGCATACTTGCTGCAGAGGAACAAGTGCAGGGAAAAATACCTCTGCACTAGAACCTACAACTATATAGTCAAGCTTTTAAGGTTTCCTCAAAATCTGAAAATCCTTTAAAGAGTTATGATGACCTCATCCAATCCTTAAGGCCACTTTTGGTAGGTGCTCAAGAGGGAAAACTGGTCAAGACCAATTTGTCATCTAAACCTTAGTTTGATCAAAGCTGTATTTGTGCTAAAAATGCTTTAATCTATGCCTATAAGCTAGCACTGAGAGTTGATGAAAAGACCAGACAGGATGGATATCGTTCTCTTTCATTTTTAAAAAAGAAAGATAAATCACTGGTTGCCTGCTGTAAGAAAGAACATACCAGAAAACTGTGGGCCAATATAATTGAAGCAGCTATGAGCAAAAACTCAGTGGTGTTCTGGAAACTAGTGTCAAACCGTGCCTCCATAGCCGCCTCCCCCTTGGCTTCCTGTATCCCCCCAGATAAATGGACTTCTTTTTTCCAAAAAATGTATGGTGATCCTATTCAACCCCCTCCTGCCCTAAGAATAGAAAATCTGGCCAAATGCCCCCCAGTTCATGCCGAAGAGGTAAAAGCTTATATTAGCCAGTTAAAGAATGCAAAAGCCCCTAGGCTTGATGGACTATCTCCAGAATTACTAAAAACAAATAAGGACTGGTGGGCAACTTTCCTAGCCTCCCTATTTACTTATATTGATGAAACCGGCTACATCCCCAATGATTGGGGAATGGCTATAGTAGTCCCCTTCCATTAGAAGGGAAAGAAGGAGGATCCATCCAATTATAGACCAATCAGCTTACTAAGCATTGTAAGCAAGTTGTCTACAAAACATCTGCTGGAGAAATTTTTAGACTGGCTAGAACAGGAGGATATAATTGCTGATGAGCAAGCTGGGTTTAGAGCTGGCAGGTCAACAATAGATCACTGCCTAGTAATGCAACACCTTGTAGAGAAATACACTACAGGAGACCAAGCATCACTTCACCGGGCATTTGTTGATTTAAAAGCAGCTTTTGACACAGTCTCTAGAAATAGACTTTGGAGGAAACTGCAGGCCTCCTCTATTGATAGGTGACTGCTGTTCCTTTTTGGGGCTATGCACAACCAAACTGCCCTGAGTAAGGTGCAGCCGAATTGGGCATTTGACTGACCCCATTCAAACTTACAGGCAGGTGTGCCTTCTAGCCCCCTTTCTGTTTATCTTCTACATCAACAATTTGGTAAACCTTTGAATGACCCTGGATTGCACCCTCCCAAATTAGCAAATAGGCACATTCACGTACTGCTCTATGCAGATGATGCTGTATTACTTTCTAGGACCCCCATAGGGCTGAAACGAGCCCTAAAAAAATTCTCCCAATTCTGTGATACTGAACACATTCTAACTAATTACCAAAAAACTAAGATCCTGGCTTTTGGTAAAAATCCAAAGATCAGACGATGGGAGCTTCAGGGGCATCAGTTAGAACAAGTTACCAGCTTCAAATATTTGGGTGTAGTTTTGCAAGCCTCAGGTACCAAAACAACACATAGCAGCTTCATTGCTGATGTGGGAGAAAAAACAGCACACGATATACTGAAATTCTATCGATCACAAGGGGGGAAGTATGTACCAGCTGCACTCAGATTGTTTAAAGCCAAACCATTGGCCCAATTAGTATACGGATCATTCTTGGGGCTGCCATCCTCCTCTTTCTCTCAACTTGAGAGAGTGCAGTCCAAATTCCTTAGAGCCCTATTACAAGTGCCCAAATGCATGCCTAACTCATGGGTTAGACTGGAAACAGGAATGTTATGGGTAGAGGCCAGAATCACCATCCTTTCCATTTTCAAATAGCTGTCAGGACGTCTAAACCCTCAAGGTCTGCTCCTTCTGTTATTCCAAGACAAATTTCAATCTAATTGGCAAAAGGCGACTCTGAAATCCCTGGGAAAATTGGGTCTTTCCCCTCAAAGTTTGCTAGTCATGGGGTTAGACTGAGCAAAATCACTCATTAAGCAGAGAGTGACAGACACTGAAAGACAAACAGATTTACTTAGAGCACCAGGTTTTATTTCTTCAGATACTACTAAATATATTGCCGCTCCTGCAGCCTATTTTTACTTTCTTGAATCCAATAACTCCAGAAGGGCATTTACTTTAGCTAGGAGTTCAACTCCACCCTCTGCCATTCTGGAAGGAAAGTTTAAAGCTGTCCCTTACTCTCTTAGGCTTTGCTCCTATCCCCTAAGAGAAAATGACTCAGTGGAGCACATCTTCTTTAACTGCCCAAGTCACAGTAAAATTAGAACAGAAACCATCAGTCCATTAGTAGAAAGATTCCCTGGAAGTTCAAATAAAATCAAACTTGATTATCTTTTGTCTGATCGGAATCACCAGACAACACATCAAGTAGCAAGATTCTGTGGCCAGGTCTACAAGCAACATAAATCACATAAGGCAGACTGAATGTATTTTAACCTTTTAAACAACTAATTTATGATGATCTTATTTTTTTACTCTTATATTTATTCATCGTTCTTCCCCTGTATCCAATCTCGACTGTTTTTAAACTGATTTGCAAATGGTTTTATATGTACTGGTCGCAGACTATAATAATAAACGTGACTTGACTACCTCTGCACTAAGAATAGCAGAAATACCTGAACCTACTTCATGGGATGAATTATCCTAGCTACCACCAGAAGAAGCTGAGAAATGGAGAAAAGTGGAGGGTGTGGTGTCGGTGTTGTAGAGAATGATAGCACATTGAAAGAGCTCCATCTCTCCCATGCCTGAAATTTAAAATTTATGTTGGAAGGGTAAAGTAAAAATATTTACCCTTCCAACATAAAGATACACTAAGCGATCCGAAAGGCAGATTCATATTTATTAAAGGCACTATAGAAAACCAAACTTACACATTTGGCTCAATTTATGCCCCAAACCAAGACAGCCTAATGAAATTCTAAAACAAAGTTCATTAGAATACACATGTATCACTTAGTATAATGTGCTCTAAACCATATTTTCATGACAAACCCACAGAAACAGCAGCAACATAACCTAAGGGTATAATGGAGAGCAACAAATAGAAACAGAAGGATTAAAAGTATCCTGCTCACTAGGTTGGAGGCAAGTTCTGACGACAACAGGGCCAACAACAAAGATTCTCAGGTCAAACTCCATGGTCAAGTAACAGATTCCAAAATCAAAGACTGTGACCCACCAAGGCTCACACAGCCAGAACCTAAGAGCTCACCAACAGCCAAATCCAGAATACCACAATTGTGATTAGCTAATCCCATGCTAGCTGTGGCCTTATAAAGGGAGTTTCTCCTACAGGTGAGGCTGGGTTCATTAAGCTTCTTTCTCCAAGCTGGCTCATCTCTGCTACTCAGGAGGAGTAGATCAGATCCTGTACTGGCTCTCCTGACATTTCCTCAGCAGGGGGAAGGCTGTGGGCTGCCAGGCATGCGCTCCTGTGCTTGGTCCATGCCTCTGCCCTTACCCTCAGCCTTCGCTGCTCCTGGAGTTCTTTGGGAGACAGTGGCAGGTCTGGCAGCAGGCAGGTCCATGCTAAGGCTGCCTGGCTTGATGACACTGTGGTTGCCAACCCTCCTGGAGATCCCCACAAATTACAACTGATCTCCAAATGACAGATTTTAACATTCTCCGAGACATGGAGGCTTCTTAGGATGGCCTATGTGGAATTATACCCCACATAGGTACTACCTGACAATTGATGCCAACCCACCTAGAGAACTCCGAGAGTTACAAATGACTTTCAAATGAAAAGTTTTAATTATCTCAAACAGAATGGTGGCTTTGGAGTGTGGCTTCTGTGGAATTATACCCCACTGAGGACCCTCCATATTATGATTGCCGTACCTGGAGATCTCCTTCCATTTCAGCTGAACTCCATATGTCCTATTTTACCTAAATTGGAGACAATGGTGGTATTGGGTATTGGCAACTGGGGTGTCTGAAGCACCTCTTTACAGTAGTTGCCAACCCGCCTGGAGATCTGTTTCCGTTACAACTGAACTCCATATGGTGATGTTATCTCTCTTGGAGACAATGGTGTCATTGGAGGTCAGTGCCTGTGGCATTATACCCCTCCGAAGCCCATCTTACTGTGCTTCCTAATATCCAGCTGGTATCATCTGGCCCATAATTTAAACCCTATCCTCTGCTGCCAACAGGAACAGCTCCCTGCCCTCCTCTAAGTGACAGCCCTTCAAATACTTAAAAGAGAGCAATCATGTCCCCCTATGACATCATGCAATTTGGATGTTATGCCTCTGTTGACAGACCCCAAGATCGCACTCACCTTTTTTGTCACTTCATCACACTGGCTGCTCATATTTAACTTACATTCCATCTGAACCCCAAGATCTTGTTCACACACACTGCTAACCAGAAGTGTATCCCCCATCGACTTCCGGTTTGGGATTCATGAAGGTCTAATGCAGCTCTAAGAGCTGAGCTGTCCATGCCGCTGTTTTGAAGGCTGGAGGAGCGCAAATTGCCCGCAGCCACCTGTTCTCAGGCGGAGAACAGGCGAGAATGCTCGAGAACCTGAGGGTGCGTTGATCTCAGGTGGGGGGGGGGTTCTACACAACGAACTCCCACCCACCCTTGACGTCCCACCCAAAGAAAGGTTGCCAAGATCTCTGCAGTGGCTCTGGAGTCAAATTTTGGCATAAGACCTACATGCCCAAGCTTCAGCAAAACAGCAAAGGGGCTGGATTCGATCAGATAACAGAAGCAGCGACTACAACCCAAGAAAAACGCTAAAGGAGGTAAAGATCGCTATCTCTCAGTACGGGACAGATTTTAAAAAGAAATAAGAGGCAAAAGTGGATTTAAGAACTGCAACAGACTAGTTATATAAGGGGGAAGATTCCGGCAAGAAAAAATTTGAAAAAGTAAATTTGTAAGGAGAAGCTAGCACGGAAATTGGATTATTGTTTACATACCTGTGGCGGGGAAGAGATAGCAGACTGTGAGAAAGCTTAAAAATCGCGAGAACCGCTGTGCAACGTAGAGGAACAGGAAGTGCGTCAGAACCATAAAGAGACGGAAGAGAAGGGCCCTTTTCTTAAATGCCGGAAGTAGGGCGACGCCATTTTGAAAGAGGGCAACTGGCGACTTCAATGAAAACGGAAGTAGGCCATCTTTAAAGAAGGTAAGGGTGAGCACTTCAGTACAAAACCATAGAGAAAAAACACCCGACATTTTGGACAGTCTAAAACAGCGTTTGAGAAAAATAAACTGGAATTGGACTTTTAAAAATAAAAGAAAGTAAAAAAGTAGCATCACGGATTTAAGGAAAAGGGCAGACTCGTGGGAGCAAAGCAGAGCTAGCCCCACGATGTCGAAGAAAGAGTGGCAAACTATGATGGAAAATTTGGATAAAAAAGTTTCAGAGGGAAATAAAGAGCTTAAGGACATGATGCTAGAGATGGCGAAAGAATTAAAAGACTTTAAAGAGACGCTTAAATTGGAGATGGCAGAACTGACAAAAGGTATGGATAAAATACAAAATGATCTACAAGCTACACAGCAGAGAGTCAACGCAGTAGAGGAAACGGTGGAAACTTTAACGGACGGGCAAAAGACTGAAATGAGAGGGATGAGAGACAGAATGGCCATAGCAGAAAGTAAACAGATGGAAAAACAACTCAGATTTCATTCAATCCCAGAAATAGAGGGAAAATCAGCCCAAGAACAGTGTCAGGGCTTGCCGCCGCTGCCACTGGGCGTGGCACTGGGCGGTCTGCTCCTGACATCATAGGGGGGCCAGGGATGCTGCAGGACCCTGCTCTGTGCTCTGTGCTCACCCAGACTCCCTCTCAGTCCACTCGCTGGCCTGCTCAACCTGGCCTGCTTGCCCCCTGTGTCCTTCTTCATCCCCTCCTTCCAGAACTCTCCTCCAAACCTCCACTCTTGCATTGCACCACTCTCACTCCACATCATCACTCCTTACTCACATCCACCACCCCAGGGCTCTTCCCAGCCAGCTTTTATAGGGCTTCCTTCTACTGTCCCACCCCTCTTCCAGCCTGGTCTTGGGCTGCACCAAGCAGTTGCAGCTGGGGTAGCTGATCTGGTCCCACTGACCAGCACCAGCTGTGCCTTGTTCCCTGGCTGCCCAGCCTCCCTGCCTTGGCTGATTGCTGAAGGCCTGTCCAGCTGCAGTTCCCTGGCTAGCAGCCTGGCCTCCCTGGCTGAGCTGATGGCTGAAGGTGGGTCCAGCTGCGGCTCCTTGGCTGGTTGCCCAGGGCTTCCTGCAGAGTGCCTCCCATAGCCCTGCCTGGAGTGGCTTGGCTTTTGGCAACTCCTGGGCCAGGCAACTATTTTCTAGCTGGGGTGTGGCTTTGGGTTGTTGGGGCTGCTGCTGCTTCTCTTCCTTAGGTAAGGCCTTTGGGTGGGTGACTGCTGGGCCCCCAATCCCTCTGCCCTTGCCCCCTTCCACCTTGCTTAGTCCCCTTTCCTTCCCTAGGGGAGTGGGACTCGCTGGCCTCTCTTTGTCTCCTCCTGCCTCCTGAGGCCCTGGGCCTTTGCCCCTTGCCCCTGGCACCAGCAGGTTCTGGCCCCATTTGCCCATGGGAGGGGTTGGCCTGCTGTCCCCCAGCTGCCCCCTCTGCCTGCCAGTCAGACTGGTTGACCTGCTGTCAGCTGGCCAACCAGTTGACCTGCTGTCTGCTGGCTGACCAGTTGACCTGCTGGCTGCTGGCTGCCCCCTCTGTATGCCCGTCAGCCCGGTTGACCTGCTGTTCCCTTCTACCAAGTCTGGGGGCTGGGACCCAGACCCCGGACAAACAGATTACAGAAATTTTGGCAGAATACCTGGGGAAAGAAGAGGAAGGAATTGCAGCTTTCTTGGACGTGGTGTATAGAATCAATTCCAGATTTGCAGCTCAGAGGAAGTTACCAAGGGATATGATTGTTCAATTTACGACTAGAAGCAGAAGAGAATTGATTGTGAGCAAACAATTTCAAGATCCATTAGAAGTCGATGGAAAAGTGGTGAGAATCATGAAAGAGTTGCTCAGATCGGTGCTGTTCGAGTGGAAGAAGTATAGAGAACTGGTTCAGATGTTAAAGGAGCTGAAAATCAGATATAGATGGGAAATACCAGAAGGACTGACATTTGAGTTTGGTGGAGTTAGAAAGAGCATCAGATCTGGCCATGAGATGGAGACTTTTATCAGGGAAAATGAAAAGGACTTACCAAAAACTATAAGAAAGTGATCATGGAATGTAAAGTTATATCTTGGAATGTTAATGGACTAAATTCACCTTGTAAACGCAAAGCTACTTTCCACTGGTTATCAAAACAAAAATGCAATATAGTTTGTCTGCAGGAGACACATATTAGAAAGCAGGACGAAAAATATTTGAAATTTGTTAAATTGGGAAAAGAATTTGTTGCCGCCTCTAAAAAGAAAAAGAGGGGAGATGTATTGTACATAAAAGAAGAATTGCAGCCCAGACTAGTTTTAAAAGATGCAGAAGCCAGATATTTAGCAGTGGAAATTATTTGGAATTCTAAGAAAATATTGATGATCGGGATTTATGCACCTAACGGTGCAAAAGAAAAATTTTTTAAGGACTTAGAGAAACAATTAGATGAATTGACCTATGATCACATAATCTTGGTGGGTGACTTCAATGGAGTTACAAACCTGGAAGAGGACAAGCAGTCTAAAGCTGCTCACAAAAAAAGAGGACTATTACCAAAGGCGTTTTTTATGCTTAAGGAACAAGAAAGTTTAGAAGACATGTGGAGGAGACAATACCCTAAGAATAGACAATATACATTTTACTCTGCAAGACATTTCACACTATCAAGAATAGATATGATCTGGGCCTCTAAAGAACTGACACTATGGACTAGAGAGGTGGAGATAATGCCAAAGGTAGGCTCAGATCATAATCCAATTATGTGGAGATTTGGGGAAAATGATAAAAGGAAAGGATGGAGAATAAATGAGGACTTGTTACAAATAGAAGAAAATATTGCGTTGCTGCGAAGGGAGACCAAATTTTTCATACAATATAACCCGAACAAAGAAGTGCCGACCAACAAAGTATGGGACACATATAAAGCGGTGATAAGAGGCATACTAATAGACCTGAATGCAAGAACTAGGAGGAAAAAGGAGGAAAAGAGATCTGAAATTTTGGATAAAATAAAAGCCAAAGAAATACAACTTAAGAAAAGACCGGGGGAAAAAAAGACATATCAGGATATTAAAATTCTGCATGAACAATTGACAGCAATGGACAATAAAGAATTAGAGTGGAATTTAAAGAGGATGAATCAGAGGTCGTTTGAAGGTGCAAATAAACCTGGGAAATATTTGGCGTGGCAACTGAAAAAAAGGAAGGAGAAGAAAATCATAAGTAAAATTCTAGAAGGTGATAAGGTGCTTATGGACCAAGTGGCTATTAGTAGAGCCTTTTTTAAGTTTTATGCAAAATTGTAACAAAAAAAAGAAGTGAGTAAAGATTTAATAGCGGAATACCTAAAGAAGAGGAAAATTCCGACAATTCCTGAAAAATGGAAAGAGAAATTAAATAAGGAAGTGACGGAAGAAGAAATAAAGGAAGCTATACAATCAACGGAGATAGGAAAGGCGCCAGGACCAGATGGACTAACGGCAAAGTTTTATAAAGTGATGGCTAACGAACTGGCGCCATTCCTGAAAGAGGCAATGAATGGAGCGATGCAAGATCAAAGGATTCCTGACTCACGGAACGAAGCCAATATATTGCTGATACCGAAGGAAGGTCAGGACTTGACCAATGTTAAAAATTACAGACCAATTTCGTTGTTGAATAATGACTATAAAATATTTGCAAAGGTGTTGGCAGAGAGGTTGAAAGGATGGATGTCGGAATTCATTGCTGAAGAACAGGCGGGATTTTTACCTAACAGACAAATTAAAGACAATTTGAGGACAGTAATAAACGCTATTGAATACTATGACAAGCACTGTGACAGAGAGGTTGGTTTTTTCTTCGTAGATGCGGAAAAAGCATTTGACAATCTGAACTGGGATTTTATGTTTGCTACCATGGAAAAGCTGCAAATGGGAGAAAAGTTCATACAAGCAGTCAAGGAAATTTATAGAGACCAGAGTGCAGCAATCATAGTGAATGAGGACTTGACAAAAAAATTGAAAATCAGCAAAGGAACCAGACAGGGATGCCCGTTGTCTCCATTGTTGTTCATTTTGATTTTGGAAATATTGATGATTCAAATACGTGAAGATGACACAATCCGAGGTATGAAAATAAAAGAGTTCTCTTACAAGGTCAGAGCTTTTGCGGATGACATAATGTTAATAGTAGAGGATCCAATTGAAAATATGCCAAAGGTAATAGAGAAAATAAAAGAGTTTGGAGATTTGGCTGGATTTTACGTGAACAAAAAGAAGTCAAAGATTTTATGTAAGAATATGACTAAACAGAAGCAGCAAGAGCTAATGGAGATAACAGACTGTGAGGTGACTAATAAAGTAAAATATCTTGGCATTGAACTGACTGTGAAAAACATAGATTTGTTTAAAAACAATTACGAGAAACTGTGGATACAAATAGAGAGAGATTTAATAAAATGGAACAAACTGAATTTATCATGGCTGGGAAGAATTACAGCAGTAAAAATGAACGTCATACCACGTGTGATGTTCTTGTTGCAAACCATACCAATTATCCAAGACTCCAAACAATTTGATAAATGGCAAAGGAAAATTTCAGATTTTGTGTGGGCAGACAAGAAACCACGAGTGAAAATGAAGGTTTTACAAGATGCGAAGGAAAGAGGTGGCTTGCAACTGCCCAACATAAGACTGTATCATGAGGCAGTATGTCTTGTATGGTTGAAAGACTGGATAACTTTAAAAAACTGTAAGTTGCTGGCCCTGGAGGGACATAAAAAAATATTTGGATGGCACGCATACATGTGGTATGACAAAGTAAAAGTGGACTCTTTGTTTTTGCATCACTATATTCGGAGAAGCCTCTTCACGGTCTGGAAGAAATACAAGTTGTATATGGAAGATAGAATTCCTTCATGGGTGGTTCCGTATGAAGTAATAGATCTGAGAACTGTCGATAATGAACAGCAATGTCTAACTTACAAGGAGATTACACAAATACAATATTCAAAGCTGAGAATAAAGACAGAAGAAGAATTGTCTCCTTGTTATGGATGGTTCCAGTACAGACAGATCAGAGACCTTTATAATGCGGACTGCCAGAGAGGAGGAATAAGATTGGAAAATTCGGAGTTAGAGGAAGTGATACTACAAGAAGGCAAGAAAGAAATATCCAAGATTTACAAATTACTTTTAAAATGGTTTACGGTGGACGAAACAGTAAAAGTCCAGATGGTGAAGTGGGTAAAAATTTTTCATAAAGAAATAACAATGGAAGCATGGGAGTACCTATGGAAAAATACAGTGAAGATTTCAACTTGTACGAACATTAAAGAGAATGTGTACAAAATGATTTACAGATGGTATTTAACACCAAAGAAAATTGCTCTAGGAAATACTAACATGTCAGACAAGTGCTGGAAATGTAAAAAGCATGAAGGATCATTATATCATATGTGGTGGACATGTGAAGTAGCTAAACAGTACTGGGGAGAAATAATTGAAGCAATAAATGAGATTTTACAAATACAAATAAATAAGAACCCAGAATTGTTGCTACTGAACTTGGGAATGGAGGCAGTTCCAGTGCAGCACAGAACATTGTTATTTTATATGACAGCAGCGGCAAGACTTTTGTATGCACAGAAATGGAAGACACAAGAAATACCAACTGTAGAAGACTGGATTTACAAATTACATGGCAGAAATGGACAAAATGACAAGGAAACTCAAAGATCTTGACCTAGGACAATATATTGTTGATTGGGGGAAACTGAAACAATTTTTGGAAAAAAAGTGGGATGTAAAAAGAGAACTGTGGCAGTTTGAAAATTTTTAAAGAACAATGTTGCAATGAGAAGAGAGAAGGGATCTTACCATTTAGGGGGAATGTAATTATAATCTAAGCTAATATAATATTTAAGGGGATTTTACATTGAGTATATGGGATAACGAGAAGGGGTAAACAGATATCTCAATGAGGTATACTATATATGATATATAACATAAAATAACGGGGTAGTGGATCAGATTCTACATTATAACATAATATGTGGTTGTGCTATGTGGTGTTGTGTGCTGTGCTACATTGGTGGCATAGCATACAACATATATATAATATATTATTGTGATATATACTATATTGATAGTGTATTTGATGGAGTATATGCTCAAAAGAAAAGAAATAGAATAAGTTTAAAGTAAGAGATAGGGCGATTCCTGCTATATACTATATTATATTGGTATGTTATATTGATATGAGATATACTATATTGATAGTAGGTTGGATAGAGGTTATGTAAAAAATAAGAATGTGCTTAGAATAAGAGATATTATGATTTAAAGTTGGTAGGAAAATATAAATGAAATAGATTTAAGTAATAAGAAGGGTTAAGGGTTGGAAAGCTGTTGGAAGTCAATAGGGAGGGGGGAGGAAAAGGGTGGGGGACAGAGCAAGGGGGAAAAATGGGATTATTAGTGTTAAATTTGGAAAATTTTCTTTTGTTTTTCCACTCACTAATAAAATTTTATTTAAAAAAAAACCAGAAGTGTATCCCCCATCCAGTATGTGTGTTCCTCATTTTTGCTACCCAGATGTAGAACTTGGCACCTTGTTAAATTGCATCTTGTTCACATCCACCCACTTTTCCAATGTGTTCCGATCTCGTTGAATTCTATCCCTATCTACTGATTTTGTTTGCTGCTTCTCCCAATTTAATTTCATCTGCAAATTTAATGCATAGCCCCTCCACACCCTCATCCAGATCATTTATAAAAATATTGAAAAGTACCAGGCCCAGGACCGAGCCCTGTGGCACCCCACTGGGCACCTACCTCCGTTCAGATGAAATGCATTGACATCTACTCTTTGAGTGCGGTTCTCCAACCAGTTCCCTATCCACCTAACTATCCTAGAGTCCAGTCCACAGTCCTCTAGTTTACCCATCAGAACATCATGAGGAACCTTGCCAAAAGCTTTACTGAAATCCAGATAAACTACATCAATTCTCACGATCCAGTAAGCCTGTCACTTGATCATAGAAGGAGATGAGGTTGGTCTAGCAGGACCCATTGAGGACAAATCCATGCTGACTTCCGCACATCACTATGTTGTCCATCAGATGCTTGCATACAGACGTGTTTAATATCTGTTCCAATATAATTTTTTTTGTCGCTGCATCACACTCATATTTAACTTACATTCCATCTGAACCCCAAGATCAGCTGTAATTCAAGGAGAACTCTAGGCCCCATCTGGAGGTTGGCAATCTTATCCAGTCTCCCGCTCTTCAAATCAGCTCTGCTGTTCTCCTCTATATGCTTGAATCATCTCTCCATGCACTTACTGACGCTTTAGTCAAATCCCTCTCCAAATACCCACACTTTGTGCAGTTTTCTGACCGACATGTCGCCAAGTTTTGTTTACATTCATCCACTGTTCAATATTCACACACAGCCCCTTTCCATTATTGTTGCATTCACCTTCATTTTGACCCACTGACTGAATTGATCTATGGGGAAGCAGTTTCCTTTGTTTGGTTGATTATATATATTAACTAGCTTGATGCCCGTGCTTCACTATGGTATTTAACTACTTAAAATCCAGTTATAATATTTATGGGTAAGTAACGTTTTTGGGTTGGGGGGGGGGGGCGGGTTGAGTTGGTTTTGTAGTATAATAGCTTAGTACCCGAGCTTCACAAAAGTGTTTGAATAAAGCGAAGGGTGTTAATGCCTAAAACTGATGAAGTGAATTTCGAAATGTAACATTTATTGAAGAGATTTTTAAAAGGAAAAGATTGTAGTGCAAGAAATAAAGTGAAAAATACGCACAACCTTATTTTTCTACTGAAGGACCTCTTTATAAACCTCACAGGTGGTTTTCTCCCACTTTGGAGCCCCCACTTTGAGGAGAAGCTTGTGGGCTTGGAAGTCAGGAGGGTTGAGCATGTTGAGGAACTCCACAGGGAGTCATTGAATGTGTCCTGAGTACTGTTTAGAATGTTGGGATGATGACCAATCAGGGCCACATATGCAAATGACCTCAGGGCACAGCGGCTGAGTTGGCAGTTGGCAGGGGGAGTGGGATGAGCAGCCTCCCAGCCACACAGGGAAGCTGTATCCCTATGGGAAAACACATTTTACCCCTTTTTACCTCCTTAGGGGCCAAATTTCTTAAAATCCCTTCTTAGTGAGCCTCTACACCACAAAAGGAATGTTCTCCCCAAATTTCATGCTTTTAGGTTCAGGGGTTTGGGCTGGGCATTGATGAGTCAGTCAGGACACTTGTCTTTAGATAGATAGATAGATAGATAGATAGATAGATAGATAGATAGATAGATAGATAGATAGATAGATAGATAGATAGATAGATAGATAGATAGATAGATAGATAGATAGATAGATAGATAGATAGGATATCTCTTTTTGATTGTTTGTTGGAGCCTCCAGCCAGGCAACCGGTATTGGCTTGAAGCCATATTTTAAGCCCCAGGCTAACTCCAGACAATGGGGAGGGGGTTTGAAAACCTGATCTGGGTGCACATAAAGTCCCAAGCCGCTGCAGAAAACCCTGCTGTCTGCTTTTCTTTTCTTTTTTTCTTCAACTTTTTATTTTCTGATTTTCTGGAATACATAACAATTTAAACAAAAATTTTACACATAACATGCAAAAAACATAAACAGTGAACCTTGGAACAGTCAATAAGAGATCAGCTATCACTGAAAAGTACATTATTGTTAGAGAAGGTACAATACTAGAGAAGACTCATAAGATTGCCAAAAAGCTGAAAGTGTTCATATCTGCATTTGGCAGTTGATTGGTAGCATGAAGATGATTCAAAAAAGGCATCCATTGTGTAAAGAACGTTGAATGATGCTGTGGATTATCAGTAGAGTGAAGATAATCCGCTATTTTCTCCATGGTGAAGATATCCCACACTTTCTGGTACCACTGCTGCAATTTTGGAAGTCTGTCTTGTTTCCAGTATAACGCAAGAAGCATTTTCGCTGCAGCTAATAACAAGAGTATTCAGTTTCTCCTGATTGTTGGTACTGTTGGGTCTTCCCAGAGACCCAGCAGGATTGTCTCAGGATTTTTAGGTACATCATAGCCTGTGATCTCTGTAACAGACCTCAAGATTGAGTCCCAGAATGACTGGATTTTAGGGCACGTCCACCAGAGATGAATATAATCTCCAATTTGGCCGCATTGCTTCCAACAAAGCGGGGCTATAGTAGGATTAAGGTGATGAAGGGAACTAGGTGTCACGTACCATCTCAACATTATTTTAAAAGATGACATTTTAATATTGATTGCTTTAGTTTTTAGGTGTCTGCCTGACCAAATCAGGGCCCATTGGTTGTCTGTTAGTATGGTCTTGCAATCCCTATTCCATTTCATTTGGTATTTCAAGGGTGTATGTTCATTTTTTTAGGTTTAAAATGGAATAAATTCTTGCTATAAGTCCCTTACGTTGAGATGATATTTGTTTTAGCAGGAACTCAAAGTCTGTTAGCTCATGTTTCAAAGCATTTGCAATTGGTTGGCTGCTTATAAGATGTGACAGTTGTAAGTATTGGTACCATGGCAAGGTATCAGCTGCATCTTTTTCAATTTGCCCTTTACTTAGGATGGCCCCTTGTTTGGTTATATCCATAATTCTACTTTTCTTAAGTATCTTCCATTTCTGGATTGAGATTAAATCCTTTCCAGGTGGAAACCAAGATTGGTCCAGGAAGGATGATAACGGAGAAGGAGTGGGGGCTAGATGCTGCCTTACCCTGTCCCAAGTTATTAGAGTAGATTTCAGAAAAGGATTGGTAAATGTTTGAACTGGTCTGCTTTTATGATCTGTCCAGATTATATCTTTTATGTCATGTGAGGAAATGTGTGTCGTTTCAGCATAGCTCCAGTCTAAATTTTCTGTAGGATTTTAAAAAAGCACTATATTAGCTAATTGAGCAGCCATGCAATAATGTTTTAAATCAGGTATAGCCAATCCACCTCTATTGGAGGCACGTTTCATGGTTGAGAAGTTGATTCTAGGGCGTTTATTAGCCCAGATAAATTTATTTATGAGACTTTGCCATGACTGGATATCTTGATCCGCGAGATGAATAGGCAGCATACGAAAGTTAAATAAGAAAAGAGGTAAAATCATGGATTTGACTAGCAGTATTTTTTCAGCCCAGGGCAAATTTAACTTGTCCCAATCCTTAAACTTATCGTTAACCTAGAAGCTGAAGACTCAGCACTCTAAGTGGACCTATACTGGGTCATCCTACAAAACCCAGATCTTGAGTAAACAGCTTCAAAATAGGATGCCCCCAGAACAATTCAATAAGAAGAAAGGGGCAGCAGCTGAAGCAGAAAAAACTTTGGATCACCCCAAATCACACAGATCTGAACTCCAGAGATTGTCCCCTACAAGAGGACATGTGCTGGTGCTGATCCAGTCTCTGGTTCTGGACCTAAGGCCTCGAATGTGGCCTGCTTCCATGCACCCAGTATTAGACATGGCTTTGAATAAGGAAGTGGTGAAAATATAAGCCCTCTGAAACCCAAAACCCAAAACAATCTTTGGATCACCCCAAATCACACACCCCTGAAGTCCAGAGACTGTCCCCTACAAAAGGACATGTGCTGGTTCTGATCCAGTCTCTGGTTCTGGTCCTAAGGCCTCCTATGTGGCCTGCCTGAAAAAAAAACTTGTATTAGATATTGCTTTGAATAAGAGAGTGGGGGAAAGTGGGGGAAATATAAGCGCTCTGCCCCCCAAAGTGGTTCTGGGGCTGTGAGCTCCCTTTTCAGCTGCCTCCAAGAAGCTTGTATTCGGAAAAGTTTCTCTCTCAAAGCAGCCCTGGTCTCGAGTCTGCTCAGATTTGGAGCCTGGACTAGAGTGTTGATTTTTATGCCCTTTCCTATTATTCCCATTCAGATATACTGTAATACCAGCACATGTCCTTTTGTAGGGGACAGTCTCTGGATTGCAGGGGTGTGTGATTTGGGGTGATCCAAAGATTGTTTTGGGTTTCAGAGGGCTTATAGTTCCCCACTTCCTTATTCACAGCAATGTCTAATACAAGTTTTTTCCAGGCAGGCCACATAGGAGACCTTAGGTCTAGAACCAGAGACTGGATCAGAACCAGCACATGTCCTCTTGTAGGGGACAGTCTCTGGAGTGCAGGGGTGTGTGATTTGGGGTGATCCAAAGATTGTTTTGGGTTGCAGAGGGCTTATACTTCCTTACTTCCTTATTCAAAGCCATGTCTAATACAGGGTGCTTGGAAGCAGGCCACATTCGAGGCCTTAGGTCCAGAACCAGAGACTGGATCAGCACCAGCACATGTCCTCTTGTAGGGGACAGTCTCTGGAGTTCAGGGGTGTGTGATTTGGGGTGATCCAAAGATTGTGTTGGGTTTCAGAGGGCTTATATTTTCACCACTTCCTTATTCAAAGCCATGTCTAATTCAGGGTGCTTGGAAGCAGGCCACATTCGAGGCGTTAGGTCCAGAACCAGAGGCTGGATCAGCACCAGCACATGTCCTCTTGTAGGGGACAGTCTCTGGAGTTCAGGGGTGTGTGATTTGGAGTGATCCAAAGATTATTTGGGGTTGCAGGGGGCTTATATTTTCACAACTTCCTTATTCTCAGCAATCTCTAATACGGGGTGCTTGGAGACAGGCCACATTTGAGGCCTTAGGTCCAGAACCAGAGACTGGATCAGAACCAGCACATGTCCTCTTGTAGGGGACAGTATCTGGAGTTCAGGGGTGTGTTATTTGGGGTGATCCAAAGATTGTTTTGGGTTGCAGAGGGCTTATATTTCACCACTTCCTTATTCAAAGTCATGTCTAGTACTGGGTGCTTGGAGACAGGCCACATTCGAGGCCTTAGGTCCAGAACCAGAGACTGGATCAGCACCAGCACATGTCCTCTTGTAGGGGACAGTATCTGGAGTTCAGAGGTGTGTGATTTGGAGTGATCCGAAGATTGTTTTGGGTTGCAGGGGGCTTATATTTTCACCACTTCCTTATTCAAAGCCATGTCTAATACAGGGTGCTTGGAGACAGGCCACATTCGAGGCCTTAGGTCCAGAACCAGAGACTGGATCAGAACCAGCACATGTCCTCTTGTAGGGGACAGTCTCTGGAGTTCAGGGGTGTGTGATTTGGGGTGATTCAAAGTATTTTTCTGCTGCAGCTGCTGCCCCTTTCTTCTTATTGAAATGTTCTGGGGGCATCCTATTTTGAAGCTGTTTACTCAAGATCTGGGTTTTGTAGGATGACCCAGTATAGGTCCCCTTAGAGTGCTGAGTCTTCTGAAGATCGTGGTGTATAATATGTGCCCCTGCAAACTTCATTTTGGAGTTATCACTTTTCAGTTTTCCCACAATATTTTTCTTTGGCTTTGCGAATAACGAATAAGTAATAAGGAACTGTGAATAAGGAACTGGGAACTGGGAACCAACTTCAGCTTCGTAGCTAATCACTGTTAAGGAGACAGTCTTGAGACCCACAGCATATCAGACCCTGCATAGGAAGAGAGGTTGCTCTCTCCCAGGAGATAGATGATCCCTCACCCCAAAGAGTGAGTGAGATTAATTTAAATGTAGCAAAATGGTGGTAGAAATGCAAAAGATAGTTGTGTTAAGGAACTTTGTTTTCTAGCTTTTTTCTTCTGCAAGTTTTGCTCTGTGCTTATCTGCTCTGTCTGCATAACTGTTTTCTTACTTCATCTCTTGTTACATTATTTGCTTAAATAACTAATCTTTTTGTCACTCTGCCTGGGTCCACACCTCATATTTGCTATACAGCAGGGTGCACTCTGACCAAAGAGGGAGTTGCAAGAAATGGAACATCACAGCAGGAGAGAGAGAAGGAAGGTGCTTTCGGCCTTCTTCAGTCAAGCCCCAGAACCAAAGTGGTGGCAGCCAGTTAGGGTTGCCAGGTCCAGGTTGGGAATTTCCTGGAGTTTTGGGGGGTGGAGCCTGGAGATGGCGGAGTTTGGGGAGGAGAGGGGCCTCAGAAGGGCATCATGCCATAGAGTTTATTCCTCCAAAGCAGCCATTTTGTCCAGGTGAACTGAAATCTGTGACCTGGAAATCAGTTGTAATTCCAGGAGATCTCCAGCCACCACCTGGAGGCTGGCAACCCTACCCAGCCAAGGCTAAGGTTGCCAACTCTGAGTGGGAAAATTCCTAGAGCTTTGGGGGTGGAGCCAGAGGACAATGGGGTTTGAGGAGAGAAAAGACCTTAGTGGGGCATAATACCCTCCAGAAATAGCTATTTTCTCCAGGGGAACTGATCTCTGTGGTCTAAAGATCAGTTGTAATTCTGGGAGATCTCCAAGGCCTACCTGGAAGTTGGCAACTCTAGCCAAAGCCATTGCCTGCTCTGGAGGCTGAAGAAGGATGTGTGTGGGGCTGGAGCGCTCCTTGGAAGGGACATCCCATTCACAACAAAGCCACTATCAGGCCCCAATCCTCCTGCAACAGGTGGTTACACAGTTTCTCTCAGGTCCTTTCAACGATTCTTTCTGTTGGAGCTGTCTCATAGAACTGTTCACACCTATGATTTTTCCTTTTCCGGGGCAGCCCCAATTCTTTCGAACGGCTTGGCTGGAAAAGTGAGAAGGGCCCCCGCTCGGGCTGAATTTCACAGGCAGTGTAAGGTCAGTGTAAGCCTTAGTGTAAGAATGTTAAACCGTGAAAAACTATGCTGGTGTGGGAAAATATGGGCTTGTTGCCGATGACAGCTGTGTGAAGAGGATGATCTGGTTTTTAATATATTATCTGCCAGTATGGGTTGATTTGTAAGCCACATTGAGATGCTATGTATAGTGAGAACAGCAGGATAAATATGTGAGAAAGAACCAGACCATGGCCAGCTAGTAATCCTAGTTAAAAGTCATCCTTTCCCTCCCAAAGAAACCTGACAGGACTAGCGCTACAAGGGATCATGAACAGTTTGGCAGGACCATTAAAAATGACAGTTAGCCATGTCCTAGGACTCCTTCTCATGTTTAGTTGCTGCATTTATAAACCACTTTTCTTTCATTCATGGCTTTCAAGGCAGCTTAAAATTTAATAATCAAATGCAAAAATAAAAGATTAAAAAACAGTAAAATAACAAAATAATAGTATCCTTTCTAGCCATATATGCTCTCTGGCTTGCATTTTTGCAGCAATTGTGAAAGGTGAATGCTGAGACCCCAGAGTTTCCAGTTTTCAACCAGAAATGTGTTACCATTTCACCAGCTGCTCCCATGGTTCCCAGCATATCTCCCCCCTCCTTCTCCCCCTGCCAGCCAGGTCAGTGGGGGCAAAGGGTGAAAGGTGGGTGCAGGGTGTAACAGTGATCATGCTGCGCACCCTCGCCATGGCCCTGAATCCTTCCTCCTTTTCCTTCACTTTCTTTTCCATACAGAGTTGTGCTGGAATTCTACATTATGGCTTGGCAGGGAACAGGGAAAAAGCCTTAAAAATGGCTAAAGCAGATTGGGGGGGCTGACATGGTTTGGGGGACATTGTCTGTGAGTATGAGCAACTCAAGCCTCTTCAGAGAAAAGTAAGTTAGCTTAACTATCATGTCTAGACAGATAGTTTTCGCCAGGGGTCATTTCGTAGAAAAAGAACTGAAGGAACTTATTAGCATAACTCATTAGCATAACATATTAGCATATGCCATGCCTCTTGCCATCAACAGAAGTGTGTCATTAGTATAACTGGTTTGCATATCCCACACCCCCTGATATCACCTATTCTGGTTGTTTTGGACCCAATTCTGGCCATTCAGGGCTGAAATTTGGCCCCAAATGGTAAAAAGGAGCTGAAAATGGCTGAAAAGGGGCCCAAAATGGTCAGGATCAGGCTGCTGATGAGCGGGAGAGTGATCCACCACCCGTCAGAGGCCTGATCCAGGCCATTTCGGCCTCAATCCAGGTCGAAATGAGCCCAAAATGGCCAAGAGTCAGGTGGGCGGGGACTGGGAAGTCTCAAACAAAACAAGGAAGTTCAACCCTCCAGGAGGGCTGCTAGGGGTCTGAGTGACTGTGAGCAGCACTTGGAACAGTGGCCAGGGAGTTGAACACCTAGATAGGTGGCACATGGCAGCAAGTTGGCCCATGCCATTTTGCAAACACAGCTTAGCTCCATTCCCCCCCAGTGAGGGAGTGTCCATGTGGACAGTCCTCTGCAGCCACTCCAGATTAAGAGGAAAGCCCCCAAATACCACACAATTGTGCTGGAAATGAGCACATTTTGTGGATGTTCCCCTTTCATCAGGAGCTTTCGGCATTCCATATATGGAAAAATCCCCAGATGGAAGCAGCTATAGGGCCTCTTAACATGTGACATTACAGAACATATGAGGAAATACAAGTTTGACTGGGGAAACCCCAAACCAATACTGAGGGCCAAGCTACAAGTGACAAATGACACTTGAACGGCAAGTGGATTGAGTGGAGTGCAAGTGAACAGGGAGAAATACACTTGCCGTTCAAGTGTCATTCATCACTTGTGGCTTGGCCCTGAGTTTCACATGTGATCTGATGTTTACCTTTAAAACAGTGGGGGAGGAAATCAGCTCCTGTGCGTACTCAGATGCAGGAAGAGCATCTTCATTCCCTCCTTTCCATCAAGCACACCAAAGCACTTTAACTAGCAGAGAAGGGCTGTGGAGGGAGGTCTATTTGTCTTACAGCTGATTCCACATGTCTGCCCAGGAGTGATCAGAACATGCTAGTTAGAGCTTGCTGGGTGGAAAGGTGGGGATGAGAATGCTTCTTCTGCATCCACATGCCCACAGGAGCTGATTTGCATGCCCCCCCCTTTAAAAGTAAGCATCAGGTCACATTTGAAACACAAATTGAGTTGGGTTACCCCAACACAACTAAAGTTTGTTCCCATGTAAAGATGGCATCATTAAAACAAGCTCAGATAAAAGACATACGAAGCTCGCGCATCTCCCTCTGTCCTTAAACTAAAACTGGAGGTTGATGCAGCTGCGCTTTGCAGCAGGGCCATAAGGAGAAAGCAGGGGGGAGGGGTGACCTGTTGACTTCTGCTCAATTTTGGTATCGAAAGTGGGCTGGCATTGCATTAGCCTTTTCAGGGGAGGCAATCCACGTTTTAAAAGATGTCTTTTCTTCTTTAAAATGCTACTAACAGAGCAGGGATTCTGGATCTTCACTTCATCTATTGGCGCCTGGAGGCAAATGGAAGATTTAGTTGAAACCAAACCTTTGAGAGAAACAGTTTTCTCCAAAAGTCAGGTAGCCAATTCTAGCAGTAGGAAGTAAATGCATTCTAGCCATGCAAAGTTAAGTCACAGGCCTGAATCACAAAGTTCATGCAGTCGGTTAAGTTCAGAAGAACATATAATTGGGCCAGCATATTCAGACAGGAGTAAATCAGCACCTCTTCAGAAAGCCAGCCATTCAATGCCACATGTATTCTACACCATTCCTGTCTGCAGGGAATAACGACTTTACAATTCCTGATTGCAAGTCTGAGCCTTTAGAGACATATATTTTCCTCCATAGATGTAGAATCAATATTTTAGCAGTCCAGTTTGGGCACCATGGAGATGGAACTTGAAAAGATGAAAAGGAATGAGTAGCTAATGACCTCCACGTGGGAGCATTCAGATGGGAGTCCTAGGATTGCCGGCTGCATCCGGAGCCATTGCTGGAAAAAAATGTCCTTCACACTTCAAATATTTTCCCACTCCCTTTTTTTTAACAAAAGCACTCCTAGAGACACAAGTAAAGTTAGATGCTAGAGTGTTTATGGTGCTAGAATGAATCTCAGGAGATCTAGTCCAGGAGGAACATCTAGTCCCACCACCAAACGTATCTGTGACCTTGGACTAGTAACTTGGTTTAATAGAGCGGGCCAAGACAGAGAATGAGGCTACACGGAATAGCCCGGTTAATAGGCTTACGTCTAATAAATAACTCGGGATTAGAACATGAAATTCCTTGAGGTTCTGTCTCTTGCCCCCTTTAAATACTTGCCTAGCCGTAAATGCAATCTATTTGGACAGGGCATAAATGCATTACTTTGATACCTTTACTCTGCCACCAGTGTTTTGTTGAAAGGCACATGATCTTGGGTGTTGCCAAGGAGGTCTGCATCTTTTCAGTGTCTGGATGTGAGCCCTCTTGGAAAGCTCATGTTACGGCCTTGTGTCCAATGATGGAATTAAAAATAGAAATGTAATTTATATATTTTTACAGCCATTTTTATTGCTTAATAATTGGCCATAGTTGGAGAATAGACTTGGTGAATGTGTTGAAGCTGAATCCAAACAGAACTGATGCTATAATGGTCAATGTGACCTTCAACAGTTAAGATTATCTGTCATGCTGCTATTCAACCCCAAGCAAATTTAGGATGCTACTGCATTCATGATTACTCTTTGTTGTCCAAGATGTGGGAGAGACCAGAAGTACGTTTTGCCACTTCCACCTTCCAAGGTTACAACCTTGTTATATCTAGAAATCCATGCCTTTGAATCCTCACCTGAACTTAGGGCTGCTAGGCCATGCCTGGCAACTGGTGGGAGGTTTTGGGGTTGGGGACAGGAAAGCCAGCCCAAAGCACAGCCGCCCAGGAGGAAATGCATCAGGTCCATGCCCCACATGGCAGTCCAAGCATACTTTCTCTTGCTTAGCAGTTTTTACAGAGTTAATTGCAGGTGCATCAACACTTTGCCTGCGCATGACTGCTCAGCTCTTGTAAAGTGGTGGTCCATGTTTTACCAGGGTCGGGTCTCTGGGTACTAGCTTGAACCTTGGGCTTCCTGTTGTTTTCCAAGCTAAGGATTCTAACGTCTACATTTTCAATTGGTGCAAAGGTCCAGCTCCATCTTGTGCAAACATTCTCTTAGGATGCCACTAGCTCTAATTCCTTATTACAGACTAAAGAAAAATCAAGTGATCCCACCCACCCCCTGGCAACTTTCTCCTTTTTTTCAATTTCATTTTTTAAAGAAAAAGTTCTACAGCATCTCCACTGAGGACAAAATACTGTATCTTCCTCTTAGCTCAGAAACCTGTAGTAATCATATTAATAGAAGGCCTTTATTACAGGTTAATGGAATTCTTTTAAAATGGAACCAAGTCTAAAGTAAACTGTTTTTCATTGATCGTATGATGTATAGAGCACAACCAGTCTATCTATGGTGTAAGCAAATTAAAAGACTTAAGCCTATATAGCCAGGCCGTATAATCTCTTGCAGAAAAATTGATTGCTCTCTATCCTCATGGGACTGGATCATATTTTTTTCTGTTTTTCTGATAAAGGAACACTTTCAATTTCTTTTAAGGAAAAAGTTAATTAGAATGGGGGAGGGGTTGTCATTGTTCAGCTTCAACTATATTTAGTTGAGTCCCTCTGGGGAATGGCAACCATTCTTTATCATAGAAAGCTACGGGGCTGCATCTTGGTGTTTGCTATGGAGCCAATACGATGAACATTTCATGGATACTTTATGAACTCTGCTTCAAAAGTGGAGCATTGTAGGACTGGTCTGGAGATTACCTGTCTAGGGTTTTTCTCTATTGAATTCCAAGGCAGCCATTGGGAACAAGCGAGTGTCCCGTTGCACAGAACTCGTGGGCAGGAATGCCCTTTGGACAGAAGCAGCCACAGGGCTACCTAGCACAGTGTTGCCTGGTTGTGGCTCTGCAGGGTCTCAGAAAGGGAATTGGCTTTCACAGATCTCTACAAGATCCCTTAACAAATCTAGAGGAGTTAGCTGTGTTAGTCTGTAGTAGCAAAATCAAAAAGAGTCCAGTAGCACCTTTAAGACTAACCAATTTTATTTTATTGTAGCATAAGCTTTCGAGAATCAAGTTCTCTTCATCAGATGCCTGATCCGAACTGGTCAAATACAGAAGAGGAGGGGAGGGGAAAGAACAGGACATATATCACAAGAAGACAGGATGCAATTAGTGTGAAGGCAATCAAAACATTCCTTTGCTTGTAAATGTAAACATCTCCTTTTGGTGTGGAGTCAGTTTGCCGCAGTGAAGGTATACAATTCCTATGTAGTTTGTACAATGTACATTGTACATTGGACAAACCAGCCAACCTCTACGCAAAAGAATAAATGGACACAAATCTGACATTAGAAATGGAAACGTCCAAAAACCAGTGGGAGAACACTTCAATCTACCAGGACATTCCACCAAAGACTTAAAAGTCGCTGTGGTTCAACAGAAACCCTTCAAAAACAAAATCCAACGGGAGGCTGCTGAATTGGAATTCATATGCAAATTTGACTCTGTCAAGCTGGGACTGAATAGAGACTATGAATGGTTATCACATTATCACAGGTAACAGATTTCCTTTACAGAGGCGTGGTCTGGGGGAGCCCAGAGACGCCTGGTGTGGGCTTTGTTCGTCAATTATCTCAGCCTGAGTGCGTGTGGGCTTTCGGGGACCACAGTTCTCTTTGTCAGATGCAGCTGGCAGGGAGAGCTGTGGTTATCGAGGGCTTATACTACATAGGAATTGTATACCTTCACTGCGGCAAACTGACTCCACACCAAAAGGAGATGTTTACATTTACAAGCAAAGGAATGTTTTGATTGCCTTCACACTAATTGCATCCTGTCTTCTTGTGATATATGTCCTGTTCTTTCCCCTCCCCTCCTCTTCTGTATTTGACCAGTTCGGATCAGGCATCTGATGAAGAGAACTTGATTCTCGAAAGCTTATGCTACAATAAAATAAAATTGGTTAGTCTTAAAGGTGCTACTGGACTCTTTTTGACTTAACAAATCTGGGATCTTCCTACTAACATAATAACAATAACATTCAGTTTATATACCACCCTTCAGGACAACTTAATGCCCACTCAGAGTGGTTTACAAAGTGTGTTATTATTATTCTCACAACAATCACCCTGTGAGAAGCTATGGCTGACCCAAGATCACCCAGTTGGCTTCAAGTGGAGGAATGAGGAATCAAACCTGGTTCTCCAGATTAGAGTCCAGCCACTCTTACCCACTATACCAAGCTGGCTCTTCCATGTAAAGTGTATGCCTTGCCTGTGAGATACAGAGTCTCTACATGAGAAATCTTACACGGGGATGCTTAAGTGTAGGGAGGTGCAATGTTCACCTCTCTACACGAGGGTAGTTTAAAAAGACAGAGCTGACAGAGATTGCTCCTCAGAGGGTTTGTTCATTTTATCTGCACCTCCCTGAAGGCTCTGTTAATTTTACTTCCCCTTCTGGGAGGCAAAGGTGAAATTAACAAACACTCTGAGGAGCGATCTCTGCTGGCTCTGGCTTTTTAAACTACCTTTCTCCACTATCATTGCATCTTCCTACACTTGAGTGTCCCCATGTAAGATATCTTGTGTAGAGAGACTCATAGACTCATCCCCATTTAGGGAAAATATGGCAAGGCAGGCCCTCCTCTAGATTTCGGGTGGCAACTCAAGTCACTTACACATGAGTAAAATGGGGGAGGAGAGACTGATATGATCGACTGCTTTGGGTCTCCACTGGGGGAAAATGGGAAGAGGTACAAAGACCTGAATAAATAAAAATTGTGCTTCATTTGGGGTGAAAGTTAAAGAGCTAAACATATTTTGGAAGGAAAAGGTGACTTTTGAGGAAGGACATGATAGAAGAGGGGACAGAGTTCCAGGTGCAAGAGGCAACAAGGGTGAGCCTCTTAAGGAAGCAGGGACATTTTGATAATTGCATGTAGCAGAGCTCTAATCCTATGTAGAACAGTTTACTTACAAGCAAGTCCCACTGATTTTAATGCGGCTCAAGTGCGCGGGGATGTTTCTCCCCTTCTAAGTCCACCGAATCAATGGACTTAGAAGGGTGTAATTCTGCGTAGAGTGACAGAGTTCCATCTTGTATCATGATGAATGTTTTATTGAATTAATACTGGGGGGTGGGAATCACACAATGCTAAATTTCTGTATTGGTGAAGTAAAAAAGAAATTTCTCATGTACAATGCAATCAAAAAGACATCACTGGAGTTCAAACAACAGTATTTTCTATTTCTGTTAAGTGCTGGATAGGCCATACAGCAGTCCAGACTTCTAAATGTGTGCATGATCTTACTTGATTATATTTTTTGTAAGCTTATTATTTTAAGTCTTCTAGACTTAATTTTTTTTTTGAAGAATTGGGGGAGAGGATCATACTTACCTTTGGCTGAATTTAATAATGGTTTTAATTCAATTAAATCTAATTGGATTATTTTAAATGCACCCTGCTATTTTATATATACTGATCTGTATGTACAGCTGGTGAAGTATAGTCATCTTCAGAAGATCCCCGGCCCCCACCGAGCGACCAGCAACCCTGTTTCCCAAGCACGTTTCTCCATAGCAATGAAGCTCTTAATGTTGGAGGGAACAAACTTTATTATAAAATCTGATCTACTTACAGAGTAGGGAAAAAGTTGTCACCAGCCTAGGGTTGCCAGGCCATTCCCACAACTGGCAGGAGGTTTGGGGAGAGGGACATGGGGGAGGGTGACACCACATATGCCACTGCATCACTTCTGCTAAAAATCTGGAAGTGATGTAGGGTAGCTCTAGGAATCACCAGAAATTCTATGATTTCACCACCAGGTTGTTTTTTTTAAAAAAAAAATCCTGCCACCTGGCTGGCAACAGGAGCTGGGTGTAGCAAATTTCCCCACCGGGAGAATAGAAATACTAAACCATTCATACTGCTCCACACACAATACAAAACAAATGAAATCAACGTAACACCTTTGTACTAGGGGCAAACAAAATGGAAACATTGCGCATGTTTTTGAGCTCACCAAAACTCTTTATCAAGTGAGGTGTTACAAAATAAAAAAAATGAGGGGAGGAAAACGGAATTTTCCAGTCATGAATCATGATCTTAAGATCTGGTCACGCTGGCATTGGGTGTAAGTCCAAATGTCACTGAAAAAAACAAGCAAGAAGCACAGTTCTTTTTGAAGGTTGAGAGCAGATGGAAGCATTTGGAAGAGCAGCCAATACGTTTCTGGCAAGAATAGCATGGTGGCCATCCCAGGTGTAGACAATGAGCCAATGCAAGTTACCACATGGTAGGATCATATTACTATCTACAGTAGTCTCCAGAGCTTCTAGACATTGGCATAAACTGCTTGCATGGCAGTGCTATTATAATCTCTTGGATATGCCAAAGGTCTGTGTAGCATTTAATTGCTCTGCTCCTGTTGATGAGATGGATGCCTCATGGCAACACCAAGACCCACTGCTTTGCTGGCCTGTTCACTCCCCGCTAAAAGACATACAGTTATCTAAAGGGGAGTGGCTGGGGCCCAGTACTTGGCTTTTGCATCTGTAGAGTTCTGAGATGAATTCATCAATAACTCTCTACCAATAAGTTTTGTAGCAATAGATTTTAATAAGTTTGCTTCCCTCCCAAATAATTTGTTTTCTTTCATCACAGCAAAAAAGCTCATACACACAAAACAAGCTTAGGAATGGAGCTAGCCAGCTTTCTTAGCCAATCGCCTCTCCCAGTTTCCCTCTACTCTACAGCCCCTGACCTACATGGCTTTGGTCATTCAGGTCCCATGATCCCAAGCATAGTCTTTTTGGTGGTCAAAGGGAAGCCATTTTTGCTTTTTCACCAACCCTCAGTCTGTAACTCACTAGATTCTGCCAGGCCCTACCCATATCCTATCACTCTGGGCCAAGCTACACATGACGAATGACACTTGAACGGCAAGTGGATTGAGTGGAGGGCAAGTGAACAGGGAGAAATACACTTGCTGTTCAAGTGTCATTCGTCACTTGTAGCTTGGCCCTAAGAGCCAAACTGCAAGTGATGCCTGACACAGGTTTGACCCTTGTCAGCTTCCCTCAAGTTTTGATGGGAAATGTAGGCATTTTGGTCTTGCAGCTTGGCTATCCATTTAATTGAAGTTTACAAAGCGGCAGTCTGTGGGAGGGAGAACATGCGGTTGGGAGGGGTTTGCAGGCGTCGGGCTCTCACCGAGTGCCCCCCTTCCCCTCCGCTAGGTGTGTGTGTGTGGGGGGGATTCTGTAAACTTCAGTTAAATGGAGAGCCAAGCTGTAAGACCAGGACACCTACATTTCCCATCAAAACTTGAGGTAAGCTGACAAGTGTCCAACCTGTATCAGGCGTCACTTGTAGCTTGGCTCTGAGATGACTCCAGGATTTGGGGGGGGCTTAAGCAAAAGGCCCTTATTGAAGTGCCCCCCATGCACCCTACTGCTGTGGTCGTGGCTTTTGTAACAGGGGTTGCTGAGGCAATATTGCCCAGCTCAGCGCAACATCTCCCATTCTGCCATTCTGTTGGATTCAGCAGGTACCCTCACCTGTGCCAGCTGCTGATTCTAGGCCTGAACCTTGCTTTGCATTATCTTTATTTATATCCAAGCCTTTGGAAAAGCCTTAATAAACAGATGTAGTAGTTTTCTGCTTCTCACTTTGCCAGTGTTTTTCAAGGACAGTGGCAAAATGCTAGCATCTCTTTCTCTTTTGTTTTACCCCAGCACACTTCCTTTGAGCAATGCAAGAGCTTCAGCCAGCAGTACAGCATATCCACCTTGCTAGGTTAAATCAAAGATCCATTAAGTCCCACATACTATTTCCAGCTAGGGTTACCAACTGCAAAGTGGAAACCGTCCTGAAGTTCTCCTGGAATTACAACTGAGCTCTGGGTGATAGAGAGAGTTCCCCTGGAGGAAATGGTAACTCGGAGGATGGATTACATACCTGCTGAATTCCGTCCACTCCCTAAACCCTACCCTCCCACGGCACTACCTCCAAATGCAGTTGTCATCCCTATTTCCAGGACTGACCTGTCAAATCTCTCTGGAAGCTCAACTGTGGCAGGATGCCCCTAGTAATGGAACTAGGCACCTAGATCCCTTGCTAGTGGCATCCTGCTGTTGCTGGTAAGGCCAGTAGGGAAACAAGGAACTCTGGCGTGGTCAGCCCCACCAGGAGGAGAGGCTCTTGGGCAGAGGGCAGAGGATTAGAAGCAGGGATTACCTTCCCATTCTGCAGAGGGAGCGTCGCTGACCAGACAGCAGAACTTTGAAATTGTCATAGTTGTCAATCATTCAGGCTTCAGTTCTAAGCACATTTATTTATGTCCTTAAAATGAACAAATTTATTTGTATCCTTAAAATATTTATAGGCCCACAGCAGTGGAGACTGAAAAATGGGGAAGGGTGGGACAAATATATCAATATGTACATGGAGAAATAGTGGCATTTTCACTTAGTGTAGAAGGTTCAGCATCAGGTAAACCCACAACCTACAAGGTTCAACATCAAGCTAACCGCTGTAGGGAAGAGATTGCAAAGCTGAGATACCAGCACAGAGAACCCTGTCTTGGGTTGCTACCTACTTTAGTTCCAGAGGGGTAGTCTGTTGACGCTAAATAAAACAGAAACATGTATTTCAGCATAGGTTTTCTTTTTTCTTTTTTTTCAGAATAAAGAGGGGTACAGAAAGAAGAGGGACAGATAACAGGGTCAAAGGAACAGTAAGATTTTGCACTACAAGAGTTATTAAAATACAGAGTACACAAAATGTATCTTAATCACAGTTTCGCTACAGGAGTTCTTAGAATACAGAGTGCACAAAAACTTAATCTTTTCAATATTTATCCACATAGCAATAGAAATTGCAACTGTCAAGTCCCATTACTATATACTACGCATACTTAGCGCCTCCCACCTCCTTCCCCATACTTAGTAATAAAAAATTAATAATCAAAAAGGAAACACTGCCATTATTACTACACTATTTCATCTTATCCCTTTATGTAACTGATTAATATAGCAATCCTCTCTACTTATCCCTGGCTTTATCAATGTTTCCATATCTACAAACTATTTTAGCAATTATATATTTGATTGTATATTCTTTTCAGCATAGGTTTTCATGTGCCAGAGCTGACTTCTTGCTTCTGATGGTAGAAGCGTACAGAGCAGAACCTCTACAGAAGATCTTAACTGGTTTGTTTAGAAGTGGCTGATCTTACTATGGAGTAAAATCCATTGAATGCAAAGAGACATACTTCTGACTAAACATGCAAAGGAATATATTGACAGATTATTGTTATATTTTTTCCACTATGGGGCTGCCATTTAGATTTTCTATTTCAGCTTTTTTTCTGGCAGGAAGTGGGGGAGCTGAGAAGCCCCTAGGGGATGTGGAAATGGTCACATAAAGATTAAGACTGTTTTGGAGGCTTCCTGGTACAAAAAGGCCCTGAAGGAAAAGGAAAGGTTGGGGTTCTTGGCTGGCTAATTTCTCATAAGGTAAGGGGTGGCTAAAATTTATAGCGGCTGGATGGTACGGGGGCCTTGTAATTTCAGTGACCCTGAATATGGGGGCAGGATGGTATTCTTGTAAGGGATAGCGAATGGACCATGGAATGATACCAGGCTATTTCTTTTTATTTTATTTTACATCATTTATACCCCACATTTCTCTCCAGTGGGAAACCCAAAGTGGCTTACATCGTTGTCCTCGCCTCCATTTTTTTCCACAGAACAACTCTGTGAAGTAGGTTAGGCAGAAAGTATGTGACTGCCCAAGGTCACGCAGCAAGTTTGCACGGTAGAGCAGGGAATCAAACCTGGGTCGGACAGATCCTACTCCAGCATTCTAGCTACTACAGCACTGCTCTGTAGACAACAGCGGATGATATTTTTTCCTGTATGAAAAGTGAAGTGGATGGTTAATATTTGCTCTGATGGTAGTTTAGGTTATTAGCTGGAAGATTTTGGGGACCAGATGTCCCTGATAACAAATAAAGTCTATTTCACGTACTATTGTTTAGAGTATCCAAATAGCGTCTGTCACTAGGGCCTTAAACTAGAGAGGATGAAAGTGTCATTTAAGATACCCTGATATAATAGTTTGAGTGTCAGACTAAGATCTGGGAGACCTGAGTCTGAATCCCCACTCTGTCTTGGAAGCTCACTGGCTGGTCTTGGGCCAGTCACACACTCTCAACCTACCTACCTCACAGGGCTGTTGCTGTGAAAATGGGGGGGGGGGAATGAAGTTGCAAACCACGTTGGATCTCCATTGGGAAGAAAACCAGAATATAAATATTTTTTAAAAGGCAAAATAAAAATATTTTAATCCTCTACGTCATCTTTCTCTCTTTCTTTTTTATCCATAATGCTTTTTTAAAATTCATAATGCTTCCTGATTGTCCAAGCCCTTAAGTCCATAGCAATATGATGTTTGGATTTCTGGGCTTTCTAAAGCATACAGGAATAAAAATAGAGTTTGAACCTTAAAAGGTTTGCTTGCACTTGAAAGGTTTTGAATTCCCAAGGACAGAGTTGAGTTATAATATCCCTCCTCCTAAAAAAAACACATTGCTCTTAATTTTTAATTTAATTCACTTGCTTTAAGTCATCAATCAAACTGTTAGGCAATTAAAAACATTGGCACTCTGTCAATTTTAATTGTGTTCTGTCGCCCGCTTTGCTGTTGTGAATCAGATAGTTTTTACTCTGTGCATTGAGATAAAGGAGATGACAGCAGGTTTTTAAAATTTACATTTATGCTTGCTCAATCTGATACTGTTTGTTCATCTAAACTAGGTTATATGGCTCCTTCCACCCCACTTCCACTTCCGTTATAGGTTATGCTAACACATGAAATCCTATATATGGAATGTATCTGATACTGCTATATAAATCTATATCACTTGCCCTCCTATGGTGCAAATATGAGCAGGGGAGGGGGGGAATTTGTATCGTGAAAGTGGCACAGAGAAAAACAGAACCCTTTCTTCCATATATACACATCCCCAATCCAATGCAGGACTCTTGCTTTTAAGTTAAAAACTTATGGGGAGAACCAATCGTGGATTTTCTTGTTTTGCCCTGGAGCAGGAAACACAAACTTCAGGTCTGTAAAATACTATTCTGTTTCCTATATTGTGTATTACCACCATCTAGTGGTTGAAGGAGCAAAAACCTTACACTCATGGTGCCTAATTTTGGCTGTTATAAATCACTTTAAAAACTTCCATTTATATTGTATTTTTTTACAAAAAGAAAACCCTCAAAAGTTTTACTTTTAGAGATACATTCAGTACACAATGAGATAAAACAACTTTCAGAAAAGACCATCCTGTACCATCAGTAAAACCTGCAGTGTGCCATGGAGATTCACTGAATGGCTTAGGGCCAAGCACTCTCCGCTTTTAACCTACTGAACAGGGTCATTGCTGTGAAGATAAAATGGAGGAGGGGATGGTGGGGCATCTCATATTCCTTTGTAAATGCTACTTTGCTGCTGTAGCCATTAAGCTTCATGTTAAATGACAGGCGGCGTAATAAAATTTGTGATAGGGTATGAGCTTTCATGAGTCACAGCTCACTTCTTCGGATACGTAATGGGATGTAAGTGACATAATTTTTAATTAAGTGACTTATTTTTTTTTTACTTTTTAATTAAGCTTTATAACATACAACAAATAGAAATCAACAATGAACATCAACTGTAACACAACTAATCAATAATAGTTTACAAGTTTTGAAGAATATGAACATTACAATAACTTTTAAACAAAGCATACATAATATTACCAAATATCAGAAAACTGAGTCAACGTCTGAGCAATTCTTATTTTGGGATGTAAATCGTGCATGTCTATAAATTCAAGAAAAGGGAACCATTTCTCATAGAAATTGGAACTGGCGGGAAAAGTGACTTAATTTTTTAAAAACATATCAGCAAAATCAATCTCAGGGATCCCAGAACTTCTCGACCAGGACCACTACATAACCCTGTTTTGTATAGGCACAAGGGTAAACCAAAACAGATTTCTTACTGATTTGCTTAGTAAAGATTTATTGTGACAAGTAGTTGTTGTGAACTAGAACCCACTTCATCAAATGCAAGAAGCGTAGCCTATATTGGTAGACATATATGTGTACATCCAAGGTGAGTAGACGAGGACATTTTTGACAGGAACAGCTTGGCTGGAAAGAGGTGAGGAAAGCTGCTCCTGCTTCTTTGTCACAATCATGAAGGCGTATGTAGATATTAGGAGCCTGCCCCGGATCACCGCACTGGCAGTCTTTTAATACTGAATGAGCAGTTCTTCCTCCTGCCAAAAGAGTTCCAGCAATGCCTGATTCAACAAGAGCAATCATCCTCTTTTGGTTAACTGCAGGCAAAATTAAATGTATAACAAATGTCAGACCTCACCTTTGTCCCTAATGGGGACCCAAAGCAGCTTGCATTGTTCTCCTGCCCTCCATTTTATCCTCACAACAGCCCTGTGAGGTAGATCTTTTAGAAATGGCATTATATGTGTATTGATGTTTTTATCTGGTTTTAAAGTAATATGTTTATGTATTTTATATATGTTGTATTCTTCTATGAGCCCGTTCGCAGAGAGAGTGGATTAGAAATATAATAAATAATAATTGAGGAACCCCATGGTGCAGGGTGGTAAGCTGCAGTATTGCAGCCCAAGCTCTGCTCATGACCTGAGTTCGATCCTGGCGGAAGCTGGGTTCAGGTAGTCAGCTCAAGGTTGACTCAACCTTCCACCCTTCTGAGGTCGGTAAAATGAGTACCCAGTTTCCTGGGGGTAAAGTGTAGATGACTGGGGAAGGCAATGGCAAACCACCCTGTAACAAAAAGTCTGCCAAGAAAACGTCATGATGCAACGTCCCCCCATGGGTCAGTAATGATTCAGTGCTTGCACCTTTACCTTTTACCTATTCCACTCTGAGCCCGTTCACAGAGAGAGCGGATTAGAAATATAATTAATAATAATAATAATCTGATTGAGCATGTGTTACTGGCCCAAGGTCACCCCGCATCCTTCCATGGCAGATTGGAGATTCAAGTATAAAAGGCTGGGTCACAGAGACTTCAACATAATAGAAGAAATGCAAAAGAAAGGTTTGGTAAGAGGAATGGAAATTAAACCTTGTAACATTGACTTGAATAGGGAAAAATGTGAAAACTGGCTCTCTGTCTCCTGTATAAGTGATGAATATGTGTCTCAGTTTGTTGTATATATTATTGTAAATAGTTCTTAAATGAAACTCTTCTTTAACTAAACAAACTCATCTTAAATTATATTTCTTCTCACTGGACTTCACTGTGTGCTCTGCTGCACACACTGACATGTGTGGAAAGGTGAGTGATGGGATATGCCCCATATTGAGGGTCACAGAGATATCTCTCCCTCCTCACACTCCCAACTTCTGCTACCAATTTATACTACCACCAATTAATAACGCCAAATGGTTTACAGTAAGGAGGAGAAAAGGAGCTCTCTCTCCCTCCCTCTCCCTCCCTCTCTCCCTCCCTCTCTCTCTACTGAGGCCACTGTGCATTCCCGGATGGCAAATGTAACTCGGTATGTGGGGGTTAGATTTTTATGTGAGCTAGATCTAGCGCAGCGGAGGGGCCTGTGGCCCCTCTGATGTCCCCATGAATGGCTGTCGGAAGATGCAGGCGTTAGAGCTCTCAGCTGGAACACAAAGAAATGGTACATGCATTCTTTTAATTAGTAATACTGATTGGTAAGTGAGTTCCAGTCAACATTATGTGATGTTTTGTAGATTACCAGAGCAACACCCCAAAGAGACAGATTCTCCGCTAGTGAAAACATCTAGAACCCACTGAGATGTTGGCTCAGAACCTTGCCTGATTTTTCAGTTGGGACCAACCTTGGAACTGAACAAACCCTTCAGTTGTCTCCTGAGAGAAGAAAATGGATGGGAAACTGGTAAGAATTATTTAGTCTCTCTTTCTACAAGTTGGGAGGCTGCGGGAGGGTGTTTATATAAAAACCATAAGCAGAGACAGAAGGCCAGAAAAATGTGGGTGCCTCAAGTAAGAAGTGCAAAATGGCACTCCTTTGGGTGGTAATAATAATACTCTTATAAATGAATTACAAATTCTTGTAAAAGCTGGGAAAGCCTTCCTTCTGCACTAGACCTTCAACAGTTGTTGGCAGGGCCTTTCTTGTTCTTTGTCAATCCCCACGCAGTTCCCAGAAACTCACATTGGTGATGCCTTCAAAGGAAAAAAACCTGGTTCCTGTAAAGGATCTTAAGTTCAGGAGCAGCCCAGCAATGGATAGTTATGATAGCAACCTACTTGGCAAAGATGTGGTAAGAGGAGAGGTGGAAGGAAGTCAGCTGGGCACTCCTCCATCCTGCCTGGATCCAGCCCTATAGAGCCTTCTCCTTGAATTTCAGTAGCTATCTTGCAAAATAATGGGTGTGGATTGTTAAGTGAGGGTCTTCTGACAGCCCCATTGACCACCACTGATCCAAAGAACAGAGAAGCCAGACTGTGTTTGGATTACTAGAGAACTGTTGGCCAGTGGGGAGTAGACTGGTGAAATGTTGGACCCCCATTTGCAGGTGGGGGGGGGGAGATTCTGACCCACAATGGGAACTGGGGCTGAGTTTGCACTGAGGTGAGATTTCGAAAGGTATCAGACTGCGGCAGCAACCAGAAGATTCCTTGGCCCAAAAGTGGTGAGGTTTTAAGGGAGGGATCCTTGCTGGGTGTGTTATGTCTGTGTATAGCCATGGCATGATTGTTGTTGTTCTAACGCTTGTGCCACAATATGCTGAAACTTCAGCTATACTGCTTTGTTACTGAATTGCTGTGTTACTCTCTCTGATCCTTTGTAACCATATTTCAGACGTTACTTCCTTAAGTCTCAGAAAGCGCCTCTCTTGTTATCTTAGAGAAATATGCGACTCTCGGCTAGCCGTGACCTTGATGTGTCTAGATTCTAGTTTTCTCTCCTATTCCCAGATGCTGGGAAGTAGGCATTGTATACCTAATCCAAAGTTATAACTGAGTAGGTTCCCACAGAACTCTTGTAAGCTTGCGCGCCAAAACCTAACTGTCATTTGGAGCGGGGGAGGGGGGGAATCAACTATAACATAGATTGCTTGATTTGAATTGTCACTTCTGTCAAGCTCCGTGATGGAGAACAGACCTGAACTGCATAGATCCTAATAAAGCTGATTCTGCTGGAACCATCATATGTTCACTATGGAGGGGCTTGATGGGTTTACCTGCCAGGAACTGACAGGGTGCCTGCCCACCCTGGGACTTGTTCACAGAACCACAGTTCAGGGCCTACAGTCTTGTGCTGTTACACAGATAGACTCAGGGCTGTCTGGAGGAAAAAGGAATTCCCAGGGAAAGGCCCTTTGGCTGACCATCATGAGTTGCTCTGTGAAAGGTGTAATGCCCACCAAGGACACATTTTCCTTTAGCTCCCATTGGAGGATAACCCTCTCAGGGAATGAGATCCAGAGAATACCTTTACGCCTTCCTGTGTATTCGGCTGTTGGATCTTGCCAAAAAAATTAAATGTCTGTGTTTGGGATTTTAGATAATTAGTAACTGTAAAGGAAGTTGTAGGGATATGGCCATAATACAAGGAGAACACTTCCCGTTTGAATCAGTGAGTTACCCAGACCACTCATGTGACAAAATTACTTCTGTTAGAGTTTTCAATAGGCGAACTGAATAGTAATTAAATAGGTTATTGTCTAACGAAAATCCCAGTTCACACCATTTGTCAAGAAAGGCATTTGCACTTGGTGATAAGTCTTGCCTCATTAGATGTATTAGTTGACTCATAGTTCTAATAAGAATATTTTAATAAGAATATTTTTAACCACATCTTAATGGCATATTTCCACCTGATTGATTGTAAGGAGCACAGTCCAATTTCTAATCTAATTACTGAGCTGGAGACAAAATTGGGAATTCTCAAGATAGTTCAGAAGAATCTAGCTTGCAGCTTCTCACACTCTTTAGCAATTGCATGCTGCCATAACGGCAGCCCATATAGGGCTGTAGAGAGGATCTTAGAATTGTATAGTTTGAGCAATGCTGGAAAAGACTGTCCGCCTTTTGTAAAATAAAATTTCTTCAAGGATATGGACAGAAGCTGAAAACTACTTATATGTTTTAAATGACTTTTCCATGTCATTAGAGTGTCAAAATAGATGCCCAGATATTTGTAAGAATGAACTTGTTCAAACTCCATTCCTTGCAACCTCCAAGGATGCCCTGTCTTCCTAGGGTCTCCAAAAGGCAGTCTTTTAGATTTACTGTGACTTATACTGAGTTGCTCCATTTTGTAATAATTTATAAATTGATTGATTTGGTTTCTAGACCCTGCCTAGTCAATGATAGTAGTAAGACAACATCAGCATAAAGCATTATATTAATTTGATGCCCCCCTCCTAATGAAGGAGCCTTTACATTCCCTGAGATCCAGTTTGGTGTAGTGGTTAAGAGTACGGGACTCTAATCTGGAGAGCCAGGTTTGATTCCCCATTCCTCCACTTGAAGCCAGCTGGGTGACCTTGGGCAAGTCACAGATCTTCAGAGCTCCCTCAGCCCCACCCACCTCACAGGGTGTTTTGTTGTGGGGATAATAATAACATACTTTGTAAACCACTTTGAGTGGGCATTAAGTTGTCCTGAAGGGTGGTATATAAATCAAATGTTGTTGTTGCCCCCCAGTTCCTGATATTCAGACGTAGACTGTTTCTGAACACAGAGGTTCCATTTCTGACATGACTTAGAGCCCTCAGTTCAGTGGCTTGAAACTTGCGCATGATTTCCGTGGATGAAATAGGAAATGACTTTTGCCAATACTTTCTACCGCTGCAAACCCCTGACTCCCCCTGTGTTATTCCTGAGGGTCCCCTTTCCCCCAGGAGCAGCATTTGGGGGGGATTTTGAACTGCAGCAGGAGGGGCTGGCAGCGAAGTCCGACTCTGCAGATGGACATTCCTTCCATCCACAGAAATCTCCATTGGCTCCAAGTGAACTTGGTCTAACCTCTTTGGGCTTCGTTCTTAAGAGCCGTCTAAAGCCAGAGGCCATCTCCACATCTCATGGCATTGAATTCCATATTAATTATGTATTTTTCTTTGTTTGTGAAGAAGTCGGCTGAGATGATCTCAGACATGTCTGAAATTAAACCTTCTCGGGACCCTTTGGCCCTGCAGCTGCAGCAGGAGGAAGAGGCCCTTCAGCTCATGTGAGCGACGATGGCAGCCCAGGGCTCCAGAGCAAGAATTTGGCCTGTGATTCTCCCAAGAAGGAGATTTGGTATCCCTCAGGGATAGCACTGAATAATAGTGGGGCTCCAAGTGAGGTAAGCCTTCCAAGGAAAGAAAGAAGCTGAGCAGGCAACCTGAGGCGCAGGTTGGTTTAAGGGTTAGAGGGAATGAGAGAGGAATGCAATAAACAGGCCCACAGGCAGGCAGCAAGAGCCTGTCAAGTCCTGGAAATGGGTAAGTGAGAAACAAGAAAACATCGACATTGTCTCGGGACAGGTGAAACCATAAATGCAGGACACCAGGGACCATGCTGGAAATACTCATTTTGGAATCATTCTTTTTACAATAAAATAGAGTTGTTGAGAACATACTCGTGGAGCTCAAAAGACGAAAATATCTCTGAGGAAAGCCGGAGTGTATAAGATTCCATCAAAATAAGTTCGATCTCCTAGTCTGCAGAATGAATGAAAGGGGAAACGGACTGCCAGGAAAACACAAATCTCTATATTTTATCTAAAACATTTCTATGCCACCTTTCCATCCAATTCAGGGTCCCCCTAAGGCAGCAAACATTAAAACATTAACATATTTCAAATGTTTTAGATATTAGAAAGCATTTAAAATACAAATAAATATAAACATTTTAACAATTAAATAAAGTAGTATAAACACATCAAAATATAAACACATCAAAACACAGAGAGAAAGGATTAGGCAGATCCCCAAAAGGTGGCAAATTTAGTCTCTAGCAAAAATATGAGTCTTATGGTACCCTAAAAACTGCTCAGTTTTATATAAGATGCTGACATATTGTTTTTATACTTAAGGCTGTCTTTCTGGTGTGCGATATATGAAATCTTGAGGACATCAGCTTTCACATAAGAAATATTCTAGTCCTCATTGTGTAAAGATATGTTTGAAAGTTTGCCTAAAATTGCTAAGGTGTAAATGTGCAAATAGAAGAACACATTTTTTTTGCCTGGATTAACAAATTTGTAGAACTGCAAATGACTAAATTTGAATATGTACAAAGTTGCCTTTGGAATCCTGTGCATAATTCTTGTCTCCCCACTTCAAAAAAGGAGCCTGTAGAGCAGTGAAACGTGGAGAAAATGCCAACCAAAATTATCCAGATGTTGGAACTCCTTCCCTACAAGAAAAGTCTAGAGTCTGGGGTTTTTCAGAGTCTCTCTACACAAGACATCTTACACGGGGACACTGTTTTCTGTTTCCATAGCAGTGCCTGTTTATCCACAGTGGGAGAACATGTATAAGATCTTTCACTTGAGCATCCCTGTGTAAGATGTCTTGTGTAGAGGGACTCCCAGGTAGAAGAAAGAGGATGAAATGTGGGTGGGAATTAGGTGTACCAAGTGGCTACTTTGAGTGGGTAATCTCTCAGGGAGGGGCCTTCCCACCTGCCCTCGTCTCTCAGGCTAGCAAGAGAAACAGGCTGGGGGTTGTGAGACGATGTGCTTCATTAGCCGACACTCTAGAAACTCTATGGCAATACTATACAGTTTCTAGACCATCTGTCAATATGCTGACATCACATCTGGGTTTTGCTCGGATGTGATATCGGCATATAGCCCAATGTCATTTCCGCCCCTTGCCTCACCCCCAGGGAGTTTACAGTGCTGCCAGGCTACCACTTAGCATCCCTAGTGGAAAGGCAAGGTAGTTACGAATGTAGTGTAAAACGTGTACTGAGGAAAGTTTCTCTCTCTCGTACTAGAGTCAACCGAAGAACAATGATGGGCAGCAGAGAAGGGAAAGGAAAAAAGAATCCTTCATATGTCGTAAATAATGTACTTATGGAATTCAGTGCAACAGGCTGCGATGGTCAGTGGCTTACGTGGCTTGAAAAGGTAAGAGGACCAGACAAATTCGATGGCTGATAACCAGGAAGGCTAAATTGAACCTCCATATTCAGAGACGGTTTGCCTCCACAGGCCAGTCGCTGAGGGACAATGACAGGGGTCGCTTTGGCCTCTCCTTGCCTCTCTGTAGGTCTTGTGGAGGACATCCAGTTGGCCACTGTGATAACAGATGGTTGGACTAGAGAGTGTGATCCAGCAGGGCTCTTCTGAGGTTCTTGATTTCATTCAGTGGGGCCTGCTCCCAAGTAAGTGGGCGTAGGACCATAATCGTAAGTCACTGGCAAGTGCCCCGGCGTGCATACCCTTTTCTCATAGGGCGGTGGTAAGAAGTTCCTTTGCGAGACTTGCAGAGACTTTCTGTGCAGCACAATCTGAGAAAGAGGACTAGGATTCGGTACCAATTTAAATAAATAGACTCGGCAAACTACTCAGTACTTGAGGTGGAGCAAGCCCGTTAAGGATTGTGCTCCTCTCTCCGTATCCTCCACCATCCCTTTCCTCTGTGCAGCTCTACCCCGCGTGCAGTTTCTTGGTCATGCTGCAGTATGACAAATAGCTGCTGAGAACAACTCACAGCCGAGAATTTAAACACAAGGATCAATAGTTTGATTTGTATGATGGAAGGGTGGCACGGGGACAGAGAAGAAGACTTTTTCCTCGGGCAGAGCAATGGGCAAGGCCAGTCCTCCATTTCCAAAACCCATCCCTGTCTCCTGTTCCCCAATTCTAGCCTTGTAGCTCTGCTCTTGAGGAGACAGACTCTGACATTATGCATAGCCCTACCCGGCAGACAGCCTCTTGGTCATATTACAATGTGAAAGAATAGCCTAGACATACTACTCTTGAGCCATGAGCCCCACGTGTATCTATATTCGGTCCCTGCTTTGAAAAGAGACAGAGGATCCAAACGGGTCTGAACCTAGGAGTAACTGCTTCTCCCTGTTTCCAGAAGAAGCTTCCTGTGCAAGGGGCACATTATCGGAAATCACCTCCATTTCCCCACCAGGTGCTGCAGACTGCTGATTGGCTGGCCGCCTGACAAACAATCCACAAGCCACTCCTGCCCCCCCTCACCTATACTGAGTAGTGATTGGCTGGCCCTTGCAGCAGCCAGCAACCCACTTCCCTCCCACTCCTGCTCCCCCATCTGGCTGGCTGAAGTATAAAAAGCAGCTTTGAGAAAGTTTCTACATTTCCTTCATAGGACTGCAGTTCCCAGAGCTCCTTGGTCAGAAACCATGAAAGTTAGAAGAGGTTCGTTGGGTGGCCTCTCTTTTGACTTCAGGTTCAGCCGGTGACAGAAAGGACACCAGGTGCTCAGTGTGACACCTCCACCCCAGAGACCACCAAGCCATCCAAGTCTCACTCTTCTGCATCAGCCTCCTCCCTATTGTCTCCTGGGTGAGGCTTCTCGCTGGAAAAAAATCAGCGCCACAGTCTCAGCCCAGCAGCAGGAGTGCAAATGGTGGCCACTGACTGTCAGCAGGGCAGCGGCTGAGAAAGTAGATTGGCCAGCACAAAGTCCGCATTCACCCTCAGCTGCTCTGAGGACACCTGCTCACCCTCAACACCCAGGCCCTTTTGTATGAAAAAAAATCTTTAATTATAATAATATAACAAGCTATGACCTGTGTGAAACTCACAGGAAAATTCCCTCACTGGACCTTTTCTTTGTCCCGTGGCTTCTGACACCTTCTCTTTCCTCTCATTGCCTCTCCTTGCTCCCCCATCTTTTTTGATCCACACCATACTTGTTCTTCCTCCTCACCCACCCCACATCCCCACCTCCTGCTAGCGCTTCCAGGGCACCCTCTTTCCTCTGTCTCGTCTCACGGCATGCACTCTGAACCTCAGCAACCCAGCCAGCTCTCTCCTCGGTGCTCTGCCTGTCTACCCCCCCCCCACCATTCTGGCCACCATTCTCCTGAAGGATGCTTTTGTTTCTGCTCAATTTCAGCCCAATGCAGGCCTGCTGGGGGAAGAGGAGGGAGAATTGGTGAGGCTGCCCCTTCTCTTCCAGTCCCAGCTGATGCTTGACTGCTGACCTCTGAGATAGCATGGTTTTGAGTGGCTTTTTCCTCCCCTTGGCTGGTGGGGCAGTGGGTGGGGGGGATGTGATGGAGGTGGCTCCAACATAGAAAGAGGAGTCGCAAGAAGCACACAAGAATCTAAACATGCCTACAAACAGAGACAGAGAGAGAAATATGCTAAGCCTAATGCCTAACACCTGAGCAATGCTATTTGAAACCAAAGGGGGCAAATGAAGGTATACAAACCTGTCCAGGAAGGTCCAGTGAGTTGAAGTGGGAGAAGAAGCAAAGTAAAGGCAGAGACCAGCTTGTGTCTTGAAGAAGCCTCTCCCTCTTCTAGTCATTGTATAGCGGGGCTGGGCCCCAGCAGCGTGCTCCAGGCCCTTCAGCTCACACCAAGAGGCTCACCCCACTCACAAAGCACAGGCCCTCTGAAACAGAGAGAAGCTCACTGGGTGCCCCCAGACAGAGCAGCAGGTGGGGACAGGCATGGCTCTAGAGCTCGGCTTAGCTTGGTGAGGAAACGGAGTGCAAGGGATAGTTTTGTTTTTGCTCTGATTGGGGTAGCCTTTTTGTCTATGGTACTCTGTTCTTATTTGCCCCCAGATATCCTGTAACTTAGTTTCCATTAAAAGCTGAAATACGTGAAGAACAGGACTTTGCCAGTGAATTTAGAGATAATCCTTTTTTTAACCTTTTCATTTATATTTAACCAGCAGCAGCAAATTTGTCAATTAAATTTAATAAAGTTTCTATATGTACATCTGCGTTCCCATTCTCCTGAAGCCTGGGCCAAAAATAACTCTAATCTGGCTGTGATCATCTTGTTGACTATAAACTGTCCTTAATGCCTCAGTCATGTCCACTGCAGCTTCCTCTCCTTTTATATGCACTAATTGGGAATCCCTCAAGTTACTCATGATCAAGTTATTTGCTTTACGGTTCGCAACCTCCCATCTAGCAAGTACATCATTCTCACTTGCTGGTTTTGTTTTGGTTAGTAAAATATCAGCTTTCTCCTCTTGAACAACCTCACACAAGAAAAATAATACTAATACTCTCCTCATGTATGTTCAAGAAAGGTATAAAAACCGCACGACAAGAAGTTATACATACTTTTCTGCTTCCCATAATTCTTACTCAAGAATAGATCTATTCTTGGTATCTTCATCTTTGGTCAAAATTGAAGTTAGTATCTATGCAGACCACACTCCTATTTCTTTAGAGTTAATTTCATTGAATAAAAGGCATTTTCAGTGGAGACTGGATAACAGTATGCTAACTAATCATGAAATTAAGAGAAAATTGCAGATTGAATGTCCAACCTATTTGAGCAAAGTACAAACAAAGAGGAATCGGTTGTCACATTATAGGAAACCGGCATGGCCTTTTTTGGAGGCCTTGCCATTAGCACATTGGTTTATTTAAAGAAATCTAGAGAATTAGAGCGAAGAAAACTTTTTGAAACACTCACATTTTGGAAGATAAACTTAAAGCAGACCACAAAGCAGACTTTTTATCAGCTCTAAAGGATGAAAGAAATAAACTGGAAGAACTAGATCAAGATGGGTAGCCATGTCATTCTGTCTGTAGCAGTGGAAAAGGACAAGAGTCCAGTAGCACCTATAAGACTCACAAAAATTGTGGTAGGATATGAGCTTTCGTGAGCCACAGCTCACTTCTTCAGGTATCTTAAGAAGTGAGATGTGGCTCACGAAAGCTCATACCCTACCACAAATTTTGGAAGAGCTAGACACTCATAATTTATTTACTTATTTATTTATATTATTTATAGTCCACCTTCCTCACTGAGTCAGTACAGTCAATTTCAAAGACATTTCAATACACGCATAATAGGGTATATACATGCACATTTGCAGATTTAAAATCAGCAGAAATCCAGCACAGAGCTGAATAAATGCTGAGAAAGAGCACAAGACTGACATGTTCAACAACACACGAACTACCCAGTATGATCATATTTACAGCAATTGTGGTAAAGTCTACAGTCACTCCCTATTCCTTTATTTTTGTTTCTTTGTTTGTTTCAGATGGACTTTTAATAGGCTTTATGAAGCTAAAGGAAAACTGTACAAGAAATCCTTGTACCACTTCAAAATTACAACATCAGTGGAATTAGGCATACTTCCTTACAGTTAAAAAAGGATAATATAAATAAACATTTTTTCATGAACCTCCTGTGAAGTAAGATTTGCAGAAAGCTTCCGGTTAAGTTTTAGGGCATACAAGTAAGTCTTAATGCAGGTTGAACATACAAGCAAATTTCTCTTTAGCTATATCAAGGTGGTTTTGCTTTTAAATTCATAGCCAGTCTGCAATACCTACCTTGCTACACTAAAGGAATTTTACAAAACGCACTAAAAACAAAAACTTAGATCACAACTTGGTCAGCTTCCGCTGAACAGTTAATGTCCTTTCTTGCTCAGAAGAAACAAAGGGGGCCCCAAAACTTTCCAAGTTATTTCTTTTCTTTAAAAAAGCTCAATGCCTCGGCAGCTGCACATAGAGGTATTCTGTGCACGTGTTGTTACCTGGAATTGGGCTCCTTGCAAGTAAGTGGGGGAAATAGGCGGCAAGGAGCGAGGCTATGCGAGAAGGGTAGCAACGGGATATTTCCACCAGTATTTACAGGGTCCCTTCCCCAAGGAGGCAAACGAGACCAGAGATCTTGAATAAAAGAGTGTTTTTATTAGCAGAGGAAAACTCTCACGTGTGTGTGCGCGCACACACACACACACAACACAAGATGCCTAGGAAAAGTAGGGGTGAAGATGGAATAGATCTGAGGGATTTCAGGGTGATAGTTACCTATCCGGAAAGTAGGATAGTCCACAGAGGAAGAGCTTCAAACATCCCACGTTGTCAGCCAGGAGAGAGAGTCTTAGAGCCAAACTACAAGTGACGAATTACACTTGCCTGGCAAGTGAACAGACTCGTGTATTCCTCCCTCTGTTCACTTGCCATTCACTTGCTCAAGTGGAGAACAAGTGAATGGCAAGTGAACAGGGAGGAATACACGTGAGTCTGTTCACTTGCCAGGCAAGTGTAATTCGTCACTTGTAGTTTGGCTCTAAGACTCTCTCTCCTGGCTGACTTGTAGCTTGGCTCACAGGAACAGCGACCCTAAGGGAGTAGCGCTTGGATTCATAAAGCGTGCATGATTTGAATGGGGCCAGAGCCCTGGTTCTTATGGGGCAAGACGTGTCCTGAGGCTGGGGAGCCCCCTCAGCTATTGGAACAAAGACCCTAAAGGTCAGTTCCTGGGAATTACAAAATTATGATTACTTTGATTACTTGCTGCCAGGGTGTGTGAAAGGAAATGCAAAGTTTCTCCTGCTGCCTCACAAAGGGGCAGATTTCTAATGAATCTCCCAGGAGCTGAGCTGATTAATTTAGTTAGGGACGGCATCTTCCCAGGAACAAATTATAAACTTATCAGTGCTAATTGATTGCTCCTTGATCTTGGAGTGGGGATTTCATCACGGAAGAAGGATATTGAATGTGCCAAGAAGGGTGACTCAATGAGGCCCTGTCTTATCACAGCTCATGCCTGCAGCTGGGAAGGCAATAAATACAATCACCACGGTCACTCTGCATTTGCATGAATGTCCTATTCATGCGTGATCTCCCAGGTGGGACTCAGCAACTCTGGCTGGAATACCCCTACTGCAGATCAGGCTGCATTAATCCAGGAGCCCTGTGGTTTTTATATCACAGGCAGCTATCAAACAGCTATTAAATATGGCGGAGACCAGGGCCACGTACTTACAGCGTGGCAGCAGAAAGGGGAAAATTCCCATCCCTAGCATTGTTTTTGCATGGGGAGAAAAAGCTTGGGAGAAAGGCGGGAGCTTTCCCTCGTGGCAACTTTCCAAGCCCATTCGCACACTTGTGTTTTTAATAGAAGTCAATCCCCAGGAGCTGATGTGTCTGCCTGGAGCATGGGTTGGCTCCATGGAAAACTTGTAAAAGAAGTAATGTGTTTCTCTTCACATGCAAGGCCTCTGTTAAATGCTCATCCCCCCAAAGCAGTACCTGGCTATGTGTATCTGGATTGTGCAGAGTTGTAGCTACCATTTCCTTCCATCAAAGCAGCTTTTTCTAGTAGGGTGATTTTACTAAGGCTGCATCCAGTTTAAGTGGCAGACAGACACTATGAGGACGTTGACTGATTGGTGGGAATCTCGTGCAGGGATCACAATTAATTCACATACCTGTGAAAGACAAGGGGAGCGATCTCTCTGTGGGGGAGTTTGCATTGCAGAACCTATCGGTTGACCGCCTGGCAGGAAGCTGATGCAGAAATCGCAGTTAAGTCACATTCCTGTAAAAGACAGGAGAAGTGATCTTGCTGGGCGGGGGGGGGGGGTGAAATTTGCCCCTGGCTGCCCACTAGTCCTAGATCAAAAACAAATCTCATCCATGCAGCCATTGCTCAATGAGTTCTCACATGCAAGTCCTCTGTTAAAAAACTGTGGTTGAACAGCCTCACTGATCCATGAGCCCTTCCCCCTTCTTGCCTTCTGCGGTTAACTAGTGGAAGTCCAAATATCCGCCTGATATGTGCCATCCACATGGTGCCCCCCAACCCTCAGAGGGGCTCTTGCAAGGGGCTTTCGCTCCTCTCTCATGCCTGGTGCCACCACTTGGTTTGGGGGGGGGATTGCCGGTGGGGAGGGCCAAGTCTCCCAGCTCCCCTGGGAAGGCTTGCCACTCTTGATCCCAGCCTTGTTTCCAGTCTCCTGGCCCCCAGCAACTGCAGGAACTGTTTACGACACTTGTGCACCACTGGAGGATCAGCAATTTGCCCACAGACCACCCCATTCCTGTGGCACCTTTTAGATAGTGGCTGCGCTGTGGGTATCTATGTGGTACAGAGAACAGGTGCCAGTATTTCCCTGTCAACATACAGTTTCAACATGTCTATCTGACCTCTCCACAGAATTTGCATAGGGGACATCCTCTAGCCTGGCCACAACCACATGATGTCCTTCTCCTGCTGCTTTGTCAGCACTCAGAAGACATTTGTCACCTCCCTCAAAAGGTCCCTGACCTTGCTGTTTTGTCATACCAGCAGCTCTGATTCACCTCAGCCTTCAGCACGTTCTCCCTGATGACAGCCATCACCTTCCTCAGCCGTTCTCTGAAATCCAAGACACAATCTGTCATTGACTGCTTAGCCCCAGGGATCTTCTCTCTCCATGTTTCTTTTACCAGACCCAGCAGACAGCTAACCTTCTTCCCAAACATGTTCAAAATGAGAGAACCCTGTGGACTCCAGAGGAGCTTCCCTGTGGCAAACAACAACTGTAGTGACTTCTCATCCCAGTCCTGGGGGTGAGAATCAACATAAGTTTTGAGCATCCCTTTTAACATGTCTGGCAATGCCATCCTCCTTTCTGCCTGCCTCCCACCCCCACCCCCGGCAGCCCTGCAGTAGCAGGCACCGTCCCCAGGCCCTGCAGCACCTCAGCTGCGGGCACCTCCATAGAGCCCTACTGGGACAGCAGCTGCCAACACCTGGGCAACAGCTCCCAGCCACCCCGCAGATTTGCCTTTCTCCTGCAGTAACCCAGGAAGCTCAACCTCAGCCAGGCCCGTAGGAAAGCTGAGCAGGGCAAGCAGAGCCCCCAGACTGCCAAGAGAACTGCTGGAGAAGCTTCAGAAGTAGCAGGGGTGAGCCAGGCAGAGAGCAGAGCAAACGCCCCGCCCTGGGCTAAGGTGGAGTGGGAGGGGCTGGGGGGATTGAAAAGTCTGCCCAGCATTCCCATTAGATAGGCTGTGAGAAGGGCCACTCAGGGAGGCTGAGAGCCAAGCTACAAGTGACGCCTTACACAGGTTGGACACTTGTCAGCTTCCCTCAAGTTTTGATGGGAAATGTAGGCGTCCTGGTTTTACAGCTTGGCTCTCCATTACAGCTGCAAGACCAGGATGCCTACATTTCCCATCAAAACTTGAGGGAAGCTGACAAGTGTCCAACCTGTGTAAGGCGTCACTTGTAGCTTGGCTCTGAGTAAGGATTGGGAGAAAATCCAGGGAGGTGGGAAGAGGGGAATCCTTTAAAAACAGGCTCCTGTGAGGGCCGAGGAGAAATGAGAGGGAGAGGCAGCCAGAGCGTGTTGTCACTTCCTGGGCAGGAGAAGGAACAAGGTGGTGCAACCCCCTTCCTTGCTGGCCTTATGACACCAGTCTTGAGAAGCTGGCAGGATGGCAGAGGGTGGGTAGGGGTGCCAGTGAGGGAAGATGCTCGCACAACATCACGTTGACCAGGGATGGTAAGCCATGGTTTGAAGATGCTTCACCTCACAACACTTCCAGATGTACTCCATCAACTCTGTCAACAAATTATACCTCTTGACTGTCAAAATCTCAGTAGGAAATCTAACTGACAGAAAATCTCAAACTATAGCTTCTGCTATGGCCTTGTGCGTCAGTTGATGTTAACAGCCCAGCCTTTCCCACAATAGGAAGGGACTGCAAATGCCCCCTTATCTGGCATCCACTCTTGCCTACACTCTGGCAAATCACACCAGACTTACAATAGCCTTTCACCTCCTGTGCTAACTTGGACCTGACAAAATTAAACAACAAACTTTGCCTAGTCTTGTTAATTCCCAGATGCCCTGTACACGGAAAGTCTTGAGCCTACTCCATGAGTCTTCTCTTGTACTTTTCAGGAACCACAAGCTGCCTAATCTCTTCCCAAGACAGCTGTGTGTCCTGTGGCAACCATGGTCTATACAGCCTGCCCTGTTTCCAGGCAGCCTGTTCAGAGAGAGTCTCCAAAAATTTCACTTCTTGATCCAAGGCTACCTGGTGAAGTGGTTCCAGACTAGGGTTGCTTTGGATCTTTCTCACAGGGCTCCTGGTGGGGGCGGGGAATCCCCCACTCCCAGCCTCTGCCCACTGCCACCACTCACCTGGCCAGCAGGAGGGGAAAGCCCAGGGAACAGGCCTGAGAGGCAAAAAAACCTCCCCGGCCAGAGCACAGCTGGTGCGCTCCCACTGAGCGTGATGAACGTCACGTCCAAAAGTCATGTCATTGCACCTGGCAGCAGGCCTGCTGCTTCATTCCCCTATGAAGTGCGGCCGCTTGTGTCCTGCATGAGGAGGAAGTCCCTGAGAGCCAAGCTACAAGTGATGCCTGACACAGGTTAGACACTTGTCAGCTTCCCTCAAGTTCTGATGGGAAATGTAGGCGTCCTGGTCTTTCAGCTTGGCTCTCCATTTAATTGAAGTTTACAGGACCACCCTCCCACACCCAGTGGAGGGTAAGGGGGACACCCGGTGACAGCCCGATGCCTGCACTCCTCTCGACCACATGTTCTCCCTCCCATAAACTGCCGCTCTGTAAACTTCAATTAAAGGAAGAGCCAAGCTGCAAGACCAGGACGCCTACATTTCCCATCAAAACTTGAGGGAAGCTGTCCAACCTGTGTCAGGCGTCACTTGTAGCTTGGCTCTGAGAATAACATTCTACACACTAGAGGATAGTGCTAGGGCTGTTGAGCGCGGAAGGGTCAGAGCTTGCCAACTTTGGCTTGGGAAATTCCTAGAGATCTGGTTTGGTGCCTGAAGAAGGCAAAGGTTGGGGAGGGGTGAGAACTCAGCAGGGATGTGTTGCCATAGGGCCAAACTAGATGTTCGTGTTTTAAATGAGTCATGGCCGGATTCCCCACTGGATTCGTGTTCCCTGCAGCAACACAGCTGCAGGGAATGGCTTCTTTAAAAAAGGAGGAGGAGGGGGGAGAGCCCCAACAGGCTCAGAATGCTGCCATGGATGAAGGAAGAACTCCAGCCACTTTTCATGCACAAAAACAGCATCAGGGGGTGGGGTGTTGCCCCATTTCTGCTGTTTCATGTGGAGTATTTGTGCACACGGAGCAGCAAAAAGGGGGAAATAACGCCCCCAAGCACTCTTTTCCCATAGGAAACTGGTGTGTGGGGGTGGGGGAAGCAGGAACTCTTCCTTCTCCCACGATGGCATTCTGAGCCCATTTGGGGTCTCTCTTTCTTTTGTAGAAGACCTTCCCTGCAGCCACATAAGTTGGGTCTAGGGAATCTGGACCTGACTTATTAAAAACACGGACATAGAGTCAGCCCTCCGGAGCTGCCATTTCCTCTGGGAGAAAGTCATCTGGAGATCAGCTGTAATTCAGGGAGAACGCCGGGTCCCACCTGGAGGTTGGCAACCTTGCATGGCACACTTGTTCGAACTACTAGCTACTGTAACTGTTGTAAATGAGCAACCTGGAGGAGAGAAGGAAAATGTTTTCTTTATGAAGCTCCCTCTAAACTTTTCATTATCTGCCTTTCTCAAGCAAAACTAATCACGGGAAACCACAAAGAGCGAAGGAGGAGTTGTTGGAACAGCCTTGTCTCTCTTCTCCAAATGCTGCCCAAAGTGGAGGAACATGAAACCAAATAAAGATGTTTACTGACAGACTAATAAACAAATGGGCCCATTTCGATGTAACCTTGATGAATGGAATATCCAGGTGTTTTCAATAACGGCAATAAGCACTACAACTCAAAGTATTTCTGATTCAAGTATAATGCATTATTAGGCCATTAGAGCTTGAGTATAGAAGGCCATTTGTGCTTGGGCCTATCAATAATGCTGCTCCTCCGCTTACATTTAGACCAGGGGAATTAGTCATACTGATATTCTATTTAATAAAAACCTAAAGAAAGACGCATCAAGAATCGCATTACATTTTAACAGGGTTACAGCAGCCCAAGAGGACCACAAGTTTAATTTTCATAAGAGCATTCATTCCTCAATTATGTCAAACATGAAAATGTAAATGGCAAATTTAATGCTAACAATATCCCTCAAAGCACATTGGCAGGTAGCAACCATTATGTTGAGTGAATGCTGGCTGCATAACAAGCAGGGCCCAAAGTAGACAGTGGGGGAATGGATTAAATTGCAAAGCTGAGCTCCGCTGATTACGGGCGCAGGCTGTTGAAGGAGCTGGGAGGGGGAGAATCATACAATATGCATGTAGACAAGGGCCGGCTTTCCTCCCTCTCTCTCAAAAGTATTTGCTGACAGTGCAAGAAGCACAATTAGCTTTGGCTGGCTGCAACGGCTGGAGACACTGAGCAAGCGGCTCTGAACCCCTTTGATAAATGCAGCACCCACAAGCCCTGTTTGTTTGAGGTCAACTGAGTGATTTGGCTGCTTTGCGTCCAGTTTCAGGCTGGCTGTTATCACCTCCAAAGCAAGGCCTTCTCAACCCGTGCCTTCAAAGCCCCCTGGAAGTCATTAAAAACATTCAGCTTGCATGGACGTACGTAATAGCCATTGGGGATGGCTGGAAGCAGGAGAGCTCAACTGTGTACCGCTATGCACAGTGGAAATGCCAACAATAGCATTCGCAAGACATTCACAACTGTTTCACAGTTAACTAATAGTAGTATGGAAACTAATACAGACGAAAAGCTGAACAGCTGGACTGAACAGTGTCAAGGGATTTAGGAGTAGTGGTTATAATTACTAGGGGTAGCTTGTAGGAAAAGACAGAAGAAATGAATGTTTCGAATCCCCAATTTCTGTTGAAAACAAGGTTTTCATTGGCTTTTTCTGACTGCAGGTCTCTCTTTCAGAAGCAGAGTTGCTGGTCCCCCGGTGCAGCCAGGGGATACCCCTTTCAACCCCCACTACCACTGACCTGGCCAGTGTGGGAACAGGCCTCCTGGAGCATACTCCCAGGAGTGACATCATTGCTCAGGCCCTGGGAGTGTTCCCAAAGGCCCAAATTGGCCTGGCATGAAGTCCAGGAGCACTCTCAGGGCCTGCGTGATGATCGTCACTCCCAGGAGTGATGTTGTCATGGCACTCCAGGACTATGCCCCAGGAATGACATCATTGTACCACACCAGGGGAGCATGCATGAGGAGTCATAAAGGAGCGTGCCGGGTTCCCCCCACCCCTGCCAGGAGGGTAAGGGGACCTGGCAACCGTGTTTAGAAGCTGAAGACAAGCATAGTAGTAGAAGCATCTGGCACTAATTGGTTCAGCTGCTTTCATCTCACAGATCTCTGGCTGCCAATATGTGCTGAGTACAGGCAGGAAACAGACACAAACCTAACTAGAGTCCAAAGTATGCCAAAGCCATCCAGGGAACAAGGAAGAAAACGTACTCCAGAACACTGAGTCCCAGGGTCAGAGCCAGGAGACCAGGTAGAGCAGCGCGCTGGGTCGCAGTGGAGCCAGGCAGGTCTTTGCACAGGTGCTTCTGCAACAAGGGAAAGGGCATCTTGGCTTAAAAAGCAATCACCTCCAAGGCAGTGCTGCATCCTGCTAGCACTCAAGGTCACTACGCCACTGTTTCAGTGCCTGAAGCCTCGCACTTTGTCTCCTTTCCTGTATATGAGATGCTGTCATATGCTGCTTATCAGGGGAGCTGGGTGGAGATGTTGCCCTGGTCTTAACGGCTGGCGCAGGTAAGGGAACAGCGTCTGTCTCTGATTCTGCCAAGGATTCCTCAGCCTGCTCTGGCAAGGGTTCCTGCTGTTCCACTCCCTGCTGGGCCTCCACGTGCCTGACTCCTGAGGAGCTTGGAATACTCTGTCCCCTGTCGTCCGCCCCGAAGTCTTCATCCTCAGCGGAATCAGAGCCCAGGACACAATGGCTCAACTGCTCAGATCCTTGAAAGGGGCATGGCAATCAAAGAAGAAGGCCCAAGCAGGAGCCTAGGAAAAGTGAAAGGGTTTGGGTTGCTAACCTTCAGATGGGCAAGGAAAAAAAGAGATTCACAGAAAGGGCTGAAACAAAAACGTCTGCCGTGAACAGCTTACTATCAAACAAGAAGAAAACCCCCGTGTAGTAATAATGTCTCCACAGTTAACAATAAAGCATACAGAATCCAATTTGCCTTATAATCAATTACAATGTAGGTACAGTCCAAGAATGATTCCAGACACTGTGTGTGTCACAGATCGTGTGTAGACCTATGTTCTTTTGGTGTAAGTCGTTAATTCTGTGACAGGATTCTCTAACGGACGGTCCAGATCCTCATAGGGTCCGTTTCCAAGATTCTTTTTCAAAGAGCACAGTAGCTCATACAGCATCGTTGAATTGAGGATTACATTCTTTGAGACTTGGAAAACATATCACTTATCTTACTGTGAACACCACAGACCTTGGAAAGGGACTTGCATTCTGCCTTATACCAAGTTCGACTGTTGGTTTGTCAAGATCAATACTGTTTACTCTGACTGGCATCAGCTGTCTGAAGTCTCAGGCTGAGGTCTTTCACATCACCTGCTATCTTTTCAACAAGAGATGCTAGGGGGTCAAACATAAGGTATTCCGCATGCCAAGCAGATGCTTTAACCAATGAGCCTCAGCTCCATCCCACTTTCGTTAGGACTCTTGTCTTTTTCACCCACTGGTAATCCACTGTCATAAATGAAAAGGGAAAGGAGGAGTCATTTCCAGACTCTGCCATCCCATTGGACAAGTTGCGATGACCATAGATTGAGTGATTGGGGCTAGCCTTGTGCTGAAAGGTTGTTTCCTTCCCACCTATGCTCTAATTTCCTGCCCATGACTTGTTTCTGCCGCATGATTACCCTAATATTCAGAGCACGCAGCCATATGATGTGCTTATGCCACTGAACAGCCTCAGCGCCTGCAATCACATGGCCAACCTCTGAAGTCCCGTGTTTTGCAACAGCCAGATTTTAATGTGCTTTGGCAACCAGAGCAGTGGCTCACTCCTCAGTACATAAAAATTAGCTGCATTTCTGGCAGAAAAGGGTTATCTTATTCTGAAGGGTGAAAACTAGTTATAATTACAAACCCCCTCACTTTTATTAGGCCATTTTCAACACACACACAAATACTGAACATTTCTTCATATATCACAAGTCATTCAGTAGGATCAGAATGCCAAGCTAGCAAACTGTTTTTACTCAAAACCTGTGAAGCTCTGAATAACAGCTACTTTTCTAAAACTCATGAAGGAACTGTGCTCACAACTGTTATCCGATGACAAACCTATGTGATCTATGTGATACCACTTTAACTGTCAGGATCCGAGGGATGGTGGTTTAGTTATGGAAAATCCTGTTTTAAAGCTCCCAGTCCCTCACAGCTGGGGAGAAGAGCAGGGCTTTTTTTCTGGGAAGAGGTGGTGGAACTCAGTAGGTTGCCCTCGGCGACAATGGTCACATGGCCGGTGGCCCCACCCCCTGATCTCTGCAGTGCAGAGGGCAATTGAAACTCCCCTCTGTCTGGAGATCAGGGGGTGGTGGCACCAGCCATGTGACCATTTTCAAGAGGTGCTGGAACTCCATTCCACCGCGTTCCAGCTGAAAAAAGCCCTGGAGAAGAGAATAATTACTAAACAAGTAACAGTATAAAAATGCTTTGAAAGGTACTTTTGGATGTGCTGAAGAAGCAAAGGAAGCAAAAATTGATCTGGTTTTCTACTTCCTGTCTTTACATTTCTGCATTTTGCTAAAATGGAACTTTTTTTCACTGACATTTGCAAGGCGAGATGCAAACTGCCTCAAGATCAGGAGTTGCTACTAGAATGTGGGGACTACGGTTGTCAGACTTTTGACTCCAAGATACTTAGGGCAGCCGGCTGAAATCTGAGGGCCATCTGGTCTCTCTCTGTCTCTGTCTCTCTCTCTCGCATACCTGCCTGCTTGTGGTAACTGCTGCACAACTAGGAGATGTTCCATTATGGTACAATCCTTAGTGGGTATGTGGAAACATTAGCATTAGTTTTATATTGCTGTACAAATTGTAATCCACCCTGAGCCTGCTGATGCAGGGAGGACGGAATATAAATCGAATTAAATAAATAAATAGTAACAGTTCCATCAGCCCTGACTCATGAATTTTAGCGATATTGTGGACTGGGCAATCCTAGAGAAGACTCTTTACAAGTATCTCTTAGGAGTGCCATGTAAATACTTTCTTCTCTACATTGATAAGGGAGGCTGATCCAGTTTCCAACAGTGTTTATCGAGATTTCTGAAGACACCCTTTGCTTCTAATGAGAAAGTAGTCTCATTCTGCTTATAACAATACAACAAAAGTTGATGATTTGCAGTGCAATCCTAAGAACATTTTTCTGGAACTGAGTAGGATTTCTGAGTAGACCTGTTTAGGATGGCACACTTAAGCAATGAAGGAAATTCCTAAGAGACCACTAATACAATAATGAAGATTGTCTCAGTATAAATAAATACAATTTATAGGTCAAACCAAGTATAGCAATATTTTGGTCATAACATATATAATAATGTAATATCCTTCTACTACAATTGAGCGATGGTTTGTTCATATCATAACCAGAGCCTGTGGAGAAATTGCATTATTAGTCAATTGTCACAATGTCCTGCCCAGGAGATTTGGGAATTTTTCCTCCTGGAGCATACTCCCCCATCGTTGGATGTCAGCGGAAATCCTGCCTAAAAACAGAAAAACATATCAAAGAGACAATTATTGAAATCAACAGATGATTGACACTTACCTGAAGGGGACATTGTGACAATTGACTAATAATGAGATTTCTCCACAGGCTCTGGTTGTGATATGAACAAACCATTGCTCAATTGTAGTAGAAGGATATTACATTATTATATAAGTTATGACCAAATATTGCTATACTTGGTTTGACCTATCAATAGTATTTATTTACACCGAGACCATCTTCATTATTGTATTAGTGGTCTCTTAGGAATTTCCTCCCTTGTTTAGTGTGTATTGGGGACCACTTTCCCTCATTGTTATTATACACTTAAGCAATGAGCCTACCCTACTGGAAAGCCTGGGGAGGCATTGCCTTAATTAGAAAACATGCAAAAAAATGTGGACATTTATATTTACTACCTTGTCTTTTCAAAGTGTCATTAAAGGTAGCGCTGTTTTCTGAGGACTCGGCTCTTCAGCCACGAGTGCCTAACCTGAGTACATCTGCTCTATCTGTAGGATTTTATTATTTATTTATAAATGCATGTACTGCCCTTCCCACACTTCAAAGTGGAAGCATGGTCAAAATTGTTCCATACATAGCCATTTACCATCAAAAAGCATCCATTAAAACTCAGGAAATCAGTAACATTCACAAATGGTCAGATAATGGATCAAATGCTTGCTAGAAAAGGAAGCTACTGCAACTCTTGTGGGAAAATCTGCAACAGGCTTCATAGTCCGCCTCTCCTCAGGCAAACATTCCTAATCAGAAGGGGGCCACTCAGAGAAGGTGCCTCTTTTTGCAGCTGTCATTCATATCTTGCAGGGGGTATCCATTATTCATCTGTCGTGGTTTCCTCTGAGGAACATCTTGACTGGTGGTGATCCACCTTTTGGTTGATTGAAGACGCTTTCTACTTATTTGGCAACTGCTTCGAGAGAATTTCCCTATGGCCCTACGCTGGTGCAATTATTGAATCAGTGCCGCTGGAATATATTGCCCAGCTTCTTTCCGGTAACCTTACTCCGCACTTGGTTCCATTATGAATTCTCTGCAAAGCAGTCTATTTTTTTTACCACCTGAAAGAAACTAAGCCTTGCATGTGTGAAAAAAGGTTAAGCATTTCCTATAAAGTTTGCTGCATTTTTACTAGGTTGACCATAACTCGTTGAGAAGGGACAAAACAATATCCAAGAACCTCTCCCCTTTTTAATAAGAAAATCATTCTGAATTTGTTGATTGCTGCTTTCACCGGTGTTGGTATGCGATTATTATTTCAAACCTGCATACAAACTTTTTTTTCCGCAGAGAAAGAACACTCCGAAGACTCCGGAGAAACGAATTCTAACCCCCCTTGCCCCTCCACTCCCCACAAGCCTTCTGCTGTGTCTATTTGTTTGCAGAAAGCTTGTATCAATACTCCATCCTGACTGAGACTAAGCAAACTAATAGACTCTTTCAGCACCTCCGTCACACCGCCTGCTGTGGTAATCATTCAGCGGACCATGGCTCGTTGCAAACAGCAGCACTGAACTCGCCTTTCAATTACTGGTTTATTATTCTAAGATGTCTCGGGAGGTGAGTGGTGATAACCGCATGCCAATACTGCTTGGAACTGTGTGTGAAGTTCCTCACGGGACACTGGCAACACAAACAGGGGTCCAAGCAGGTCTCTTATGCTGGTGACTGACACACCTCTCACACAGGCTTAAAACCACCATCTCTGACAGGAAAATATAGTTGCTTTTGAGTCATGAATTCTTTAGAAAATGCAGTTTTATGGGCCGTCTTGGAGTATCTCACTTTCTTGGTGAGGGTTTTCAATCATGTTGAAGGTATGAGAACAATGGTGTGTTTAATGCCAACCATCAGTGAACTTCACAAAATGGCACTTTCCCATTTCCATCTTCTGCTGTAATAACAACAACATTCGATTTATATACCACCCTTCAGGATGACTTAACACCCACTCAGAGCAATTTACAAAGTATGTCATTATTATCCCCACAACAAAACACCCTGTGAGGTGGGTGGGGCTGAGAGAGCTAGAAGCTGTGACTGACCCTAGCTAGCTTCAAGTGAAGGAGTGGGGAATCAAACCCAGTTCTCCAGATTAGAGTCCCACGCTCTTAACCACTACACCAATGCTGTAGACCACTGAGTACTCAAAATTTTGTTCCTGGGGGAGTCATTGGAACCACAGGAACAGCATGAGGGCGAACTGGGGCTTCCAATGGAAGAAAGGAATTGGTGGAAATTGCCACCCCTTTTCCAACATATGGAAATACCATTATGTAGGAGAAACTGTGTTGCGAGAGACATGCCAGTTACATTTGATGGTGCTAAAACAACTCTTCCCTAAATAAGAAAGCAGCACATACCCTGTTATATTAAAACATATTCTGAATTGTTTTATGTTAAATATTCAAACTTGGAGCAAGTGGTTGCTTGTATACCAGCAGATACTTTCCTCTGCAATTCAGAGACTGAGATCTAGGGTGGATGTAGATGATTGTATATGGAGGTTACCAGAGTTAGTTCTGTTCATATCTCTTTCAAATTGTGTAGGCTAAACATGTGGAAAGGTAGAAGTGAATTGCATGCGCTGTTCCCATCTCCAGCCTTTGTGTTTGTGCATAGAACAATATAGGTGTAGACTCTGCACGAGCAATAGGGGACCCAAGTTTGTTCTCTCCTTCAACTAAACCTGCAGCGATTGGGTTTGGAATTTACAGGTGCAGTTTTGCTGCCCCGCCATGCTTTCAGCCTACTCACATCGAACATATGAATAAGGCCACACTTTTGGACTTTATCAAATTTCTGAAGGTGCATGGGACAGGTAAAAGATGTCTTTGTTTATTTGGAGATGTTCGTTGACCCTTGTAAACCAGCTTACAAATAAAAAACTGAACTGCATATTAAGTATCAGCACACAGATCTCTGCCCTTGATAGCTATTGGCCTTCCCTAGAGTGGCACTTGACCATTCCTAGGCAGCAGTTCTTCACACAGGCAAATCTCTATGGATGCTCGAATACTCACTGGTTTGGCTCACATCCTTTATGCCAGTTATGAACAGGAGCTGGTTTTTCAATGGACTGTTATTCTGTTCATTGGCCTGTTTGTGCCTGTTCACCAGGTTCCTTCACCCTGTTCCTTCCTAACAGTGCAACACAGTACAACCTTTTTTCTGCACACACATTCTCACACAGCCATATTGAGTTCGGCCGCCCTGCTGTGCTGCTCTGCTTGGCAGGCAACTGTTTAATACCATATAAATCAGTGATAAATAAATGCTATTTTTAACAAAAAAAATCCTGCCATTCAGTAATCCTTAATTAATTAATCAAGTAAGTAATCCTTAGCAAATTAATGGCTGCCAATCTGTTTGAATTGACACATGCACAGTTTTGGGAAAAAATCCAATGCCAACCTGTTCAGCAGGCATTTGAGTCAATTGGTGCGAAACTGAATAGTCCTGGTGATCAGCTCAGGCACATTCAAAGCAAATTTGTGGCATCACTATAAATCTCATCATTCAACAGGACGATAGAGATGACTGGATTACTAAGTGGATAGAAACACACTGTAGTAAGCTTACCACTTGGCAAAAGAACATCTATATTCACTCCTCTGCATAGGTGAAATGGAAGATACTTTGTTCACTGGTATAACACTGGTCAGGAGCCAAAGAGCTAAAGTATCTTTAGGGCATGCCCAGTGGGATTTTGAATCAGAACAGCAGGGCCCACATCAGCCTGCTTTGGGAAGTCTCAGCATTGGCATTGCTGGTGATGGGTGTTGTTTGAGAAACTCCCGGTAGTACAATTCTTTGAATCTTTGTCATTGTATTTAATATGAGAGAAACAACTATATCTGACAAAATATTATGAGAAACAATCCATAAATCCTGTCAGATTTGGTCCCTCATGATTGTTTTGGCAGAAATTGGGGCTGAATTGTTTTGTGTATCCATTCCTTTGTCAGTATTTTCCTTTTCTAGTAACCAGCCTCTTACGGGATTTAAGTATGCCTCAAATAGAGCTCTGCACATTTCAAATAACTGGCATCTTTCAGCAGAAAGGAGTTTTCAGTCACTCTCCCTGAGGCAGCTCATTTAGCAGGAGATAAGAAATGTAATGAAAGTAATAAAATTAACTAATTTGCTAGGCTTCCCTTGCTAAAAGGGGCTGTTTCCCTTCCATTGTATGGAACACGGTTTATTCTTAGTAGATAATTACATGTTTGATCCTAGAAATTATTTCCTGCAGATTGGTGAAAGATTAGCTTGATTAAATACTGCAGTATCAGACCATGCCAGAAAATCTGAACAAATTCAGCTGAGATGCTTTCTACTGCCTCTCAGTCAACAGATGAGTTATTTTTGGAATAAAAACTGGTGCCACACTTCAGTCTTATACCCTTCATGAGTGTGTAGGAGTAAGAATTACTTGCTATCAGAAGCTCACCCCCTCTGTATGGGCATGTTTCCTGACAGGACAGATTGATTACAGAGATACAACAGGCATCCTTTTCTGAGGACTGGTAATTCTACTGCATCGAATGCTTTAGTAATATCAGGGCTTTTTTTCTGGGAAAAGAGGTGGTGGAACTCAGTGGGTTGCCCTTGGAGAAAATGGTCACATGGCTGGTGGCCCCGCCCCCTGATCTCCAGACAGAGGGGAGTTTAGATTGCCCTCCACGCCGCTCGGTGGCGCAGAGGGCCATCTAAGCTCCCCTCTGTCTGGAGATCAGGGGGCGGGGCCACCAGCCATGTGACCATTTTCAAGAGGTTCTGGAACTCCGTTCCACTCCGTTCCAGCTGAAAAAAAGCCCTGGTAATATCCAATGTAGGGACAGAGCATAATGGAAAGCATCGCCCCTGCAGAGGAAGGAGGCAAGTTCAGAGATGCAGCAGGCAGCCTCCACTGTGTATAGAAATGTAACCTTTAATTACTTAATTTATTTCTCCTGGTACAGCCCATTAGCTCTTCTTTCAAGGAACGACCTCTCTCTGGAAATTAATGGTCTACATTCTACCCTGTCCAGTGCTGTTATACTATTGTTGGAACAAAGCCTATTGCTGCAGTTTTAGACTTTTAGACCCATCCATTCGATGTTGGACACTGTCCTCGATGTCATGATGCAAACGTCTCTTTACAGCTGTAGTGGTATTTCTAGCAGTAGCAAATAATTTATAAATTTGTTTCTGGCCAGCATGTTACCAAAACCAATGCAGACCGACTGTTTCACAAGGCTGAGAATTTTTCTGGTGAGAATAAAAATCAACAATGCCTACATTTTCTGCCCCTTCCCCAACTGGTTACAGAAATGAATACTGAGATTCTTTTCAAAAAGAAGTGCTGTGTAGTGTCAGAAGATCAGAAGCAAGAGAAGGATCCTGAAATCAAATCAAGCCATTTATTTTAGGTGTAGAACACAGGGTTACACTAGACCTACATTTTCTCCTTTCCAGGAGTAAGTAGATTCAGCATGCCGGAGTGCACACTGGGAGGTGAGCCATTAATCTGATCCAAACCAACTCAGGAATGGTAACACAAGTGTGTTTTGATAGGCTCTGTCAAAGAATGAACCAGAAGGCAAGGCCCCCAAGTCTTTGGCACAGTCTAAAGATTCTTGAATTTCACTGGTGAGGATATCACAATTAGGGGCATGCATCTAGAAAAATTTCATTGTGGTTTCAGATTTGGGACTGTTGAGAGAAATGTTTAGCATGATTGGGTAGTTGTCCAGTGGGATGTTGCCAGGTCGGGGTTGAAATTAATGAGTTTTTTTTCTGTCCTCATGATTTTTGTGTCTGTTCTTTTTAATGGGGAAAGGGAGAGGGGATCAACTGGAGGCTCTGGGACAGCTGTTTTTGCACTTAATGGCACCAACATTGCACAGAACACAGGCCTCCCTCTCATCTAAAGAACCTCTAAGTTTCAAACAGATTGAACAAAGGGGGATGATTTTATAGACCTCCAGAGAAGGTGAATCTCTCTGCAGCCACACTAAGTTCTCTTCACTAACTCCTAAAATGGCCATCCAGCAGAAGCCAACCAGCAGGAGAGCTCGAGCCAGCCACCTGCATAGAAAAGCCCTGTCTTCATTCATTTCAGTAACTAACATTTTTTTTAAAACTTTCCACTGAAAACTCTGCATTTTTTTCTTCCTAGTTGAGGTTTGCTTGTTTCTTTTTAGAAAGCAAGGAAGGCTTCCATTGCAGACCACTCCCCTTCCAGCCATCATTGCACTTCCATTATTCCCTAGGGCAGACTTTTAGGGGGGCTGGAGTCATTGTTTTACAACCAAATATCACCAGAATTGCAGTGGAATGTCTTCTGCCATTTTTCTGTGTTTTTGAAAAAAAAACCCTTCCCTGTTGAACATCTGCCTGATTTATTTGCATCTTCTCTAAGGAATAATCTAAGGAATAATACTACCTCTTTTTAAAAATAGAAGCCAATCAGTATCTCTTCCCCAAAGCAAAGAGCCACAACTGCCCTCCTTGGCAGCTACTTCATAATTGGCCACACTCTAATACAACTGCCATTTTGTTGTGGCAATTTCTACCCTTTCTGGAAAAGTGCCCACAAGGCTCAACAAGGTTGAGGATCTTATCTTAGAACATGGGTCACTGGATGTGCGAGAGGGAGGAGGAAAAACACAAGTAAGAGCTGGGTGGAAGAATGGGACTGAAATATAATGCCCCTGCTCACACACACACAAAGGGGGTGGATGAGGTACAAAGACCACTGCAGCACTAATCTAAACACATTTCAAGATTCCCCACATGGCTAAGTGCTTTGTTGAATCATCATGTACACGTTTACATTTTCATACCTTGAATAGAGCCAGCAGACCATCTCACGGAGCCCAACTCAGGCAGCTGGTTATTTGCTTTACAGGGATTGTGTTGGGGGTGGCGCCCAGCTCGCAAGCCAGGGTGCCCTCTCGTCTCTAATTCACCAGGGTTGCTCTTTTAAATGAAGCGGGAAACATTGATGCTGTCAGCCAAGAGAAAAGGAAATTCTCAGATGAGGCGTTTGAAGCGTTCTGCCTGCTGTTGTCCAAAAATAAATATATTCAGTTTTACAAACCACCAGTGGTGGTGGGGGGAGGTCTAGAGAGAACCATTTTCACTGCCATCCAGAATCTGTTAATTCTTCCCAGGAGCCACAGCCGCACCTTTATTCTACTGGTGTTGGGGCTTGCGAGCTGCTGGTGTTATTCATCATCCAAGTTTGGTCTACTAAGCAAACAGCCTCCTTGGATCATGAAGGTGTATTTGCTTACAAAAGTACATGCATCACAGAAGCAGTGACTGCCCCGGGTAAGAATGTTAACCATTTCCCCAAAGTCAAGGCTTTTGCTTTGTTTCTGTTTTCTATCTCCTTCTGTAGTTTCCAGCATTTCCCCCCCACCATTCTGAAGGAACAGCTGCTCAAAGTGCCCGTTTCTTATTTCTCCTTTTTTCATAAACTCCTATATGTTGTTCTCTAGTCCTCAGTCTCACATACAGGAGGTATGGAAACAAAACGTGCAGAGCTATCACTGTGCATCATGGGTGCTGAGATCTTTGATACAAACGTGATTGCTTGTTAGACTTACCTTAACTGATCTCCTCGTTTACCCACAATTCAAGCCCCCTCGCTGAATCACTTAAGTGGTTGTTCAGCATTCTGTTTAAATGTCATGATGAGCAGCATTACACTTGCACACTACCTGCCCATGTTCCAGGGAGACAATTTGGACGTGCCTTGATAAATAACTTGCAGGTAGAACTTTCATGTCCCACCTTGCAGCCACTTTTACACTTCTAGAGTCCCATCCTCTGGTTTGGATCCAGAGGTAGATTTCCACAGATGTTTGCTAAATCCCTCCTTCCACTGCAGATTCACCCCTCATGCTATTCTTGGGGTGCCCTTATTGTATATTGAGATTAACAGCTCTTTATTGTGATAAACATCTTTATTGAAAACTGGAAGCAGACGACTGAAGCCTCAGGTGCAACGGTAACCAATTTATACTTGTAGAAACCATACCCTCTTGTACAACAACCAATACAATGTAAGCAGCTAGAATCCTTCATTTGCATGAACTATATACAAGTATCTATTTTTCAGCACAGTGATTGGCTACAAGGCAACAGTTCTGATTGGCCATGCTGGCACCCAAACACCAATAGCTTTGTAGGCCTCAGGAGCCTTTGTTTTACTCAAGCAATACGTAACAGCCCTGTCCTCCAGGAGCATCTCAGGAGGGGGTATTTTGGGCCACAGCAAGATGGGGGAAGCAATTTGGCTGACTGAAATCCCTTTCATTGGATCCAGTCCTTTGTCTCAGAAAGACTTTCTTCAACAAAGAGAGATGTTTCTCAACCATAAGAAGCTTCAACCAGTAAAAGTCGTTCTCTGTTGGTGGAAATCTTTCTCCCTTAAGGAAGATTTAGCAGAACAGAAGTATAGGATCCAGCACAGCATTTCTTAGTTTTCAATGTGGTGAGACACAATTGTGTAAAAGTTTGAAAAATGAGGATTTGTTTTTGCTTTGTGGAAGCAGGGAAAAAATCACAAGTCCCATGAAGAACTGAGAGAATGTGCATGCTCAGGCTAGGGCAGCTCAGCAGCCATTGATGGCCATATTGATGGACACTGAGAGACCAGTGGTCTGACTCTGTATAAGGAAGCTTTGTGAGTCCATTTGTACATGTGTGTTCATGGTTGGTGACAGAAGGGCTAATGGGAGCTGCTCTCTTCCCTTCAGCTCCTCTCCGATGAGAATATGGGATGACTGTCACAGGAATCTTTGGGATAATCTTCCATTTTCTGGTAGCAGTGAATGGGTCGGTGTCTCTGGGTGGTGGTGGGCCCTCTGCCAGGCCAAATACCTCAGTAGCTGCCCAACCGTGCCAACACCTGAGATGGCCCAGAAAAAGTGGCAGGAAAATACATTCATGGAATCGGGAGGTTTCTGCAGTTCTGCTCTGTAGTTATCACCGACGGCTATAGTGAGGAAGACTGAGGAACAGAGAAGGGCAGTGACAATTTAGTACATGAAGCAGAAAAGGCAAATTGAGCAATCAAATGCCCTTTCATAGTGTTCCCAAATCTACCAACTGAGGCCAGACCCTTCACCTTCTTTAATGGAGGGCTGTATGGACCCAATTGGGGGATGAAACAGGCTAAGAGTAAGAGTGAGAAACACGGGGTACATGGGGTATAGGAGATTCGTTTGGCTGAGCTTGTCAAAGGATGAGGCAAATCCCAAAATTCAAACAAGGTTGGAGATGTAAAAGTATTAAGCAATAGCCTTTGGAAGGACTTCTACAATTTGAAGCCTGGAGATATATAGAAATGATCCAGCCTTGGCACTTCAGATGTTTGCGAACACTAAACTGTCTCCAAAGTACTTTTTTTCTGAGGGAAATTAGAGGCCTTTCAACAGACTGTTTCATGCCAACAGGTTCAATCATTTGATTTTCCACAGTGGTTGTGGAGGCCAAAAGAGAATTCTCCAGTTAGTAGAAAGGCAGGCAGTGTGCTTAATTCCCCAATCACTAGGCTAAACATTTGCCTGCCTACATCAAGCTAAGTAAACACTGATTCACTTGAATAAATGGAAGGCATTTCTTCCTTTCTCAGCTATATGTTGATGTACCTGTACTGAAAAAGAACTGGAGCACATTTGAATGCCATATTCTCTTTAAACAGAATCCTTCGATAGGTTAGTCCGGCATTTCTCAAATTGGGGACCAGCGATCCCTGCGGATCCACAAGGCAGGAAGGCAAATGCTTCTTATGTGCATCTGCCTAACAAGAAAGCAGAGACCTCTCAGCTTTTAGGATTGGGAGCAGGGACTCTCCACCTCAAGAGAAGGGGACAGAATCTGCTTCCCCCTCTTTCAGAAGGTGGGAGCGCGAAGAGATGCCTCAGACCTTCTGTCACCTAGTTCCAGGTCACTTCAGAGCACTAGCTAGAAAAAGCAACGATCAGTTGTTGGGATGTAATAGCTCAGCTCTGGGAAGTGACCAAATGAGTGGAACTAACTGAATGAGAAGGCAGAGGCCTAATACAGTCATTATTTTTACTTGAGATAAAAAAATGAATCTGGTTTTCATTCTATTTTCCAATGCAAAGGGTTTCACCAAAGAGAGAAATATGGCATTATAGACAATTGTCAGTCTCTGGAAGACAGGATACGTTGAAGCTGACTCTAACCCCTTTCAGCAAGAAATCCAGGCTCTTGAGTAAATGGGTTTTATTTAGATAGCCAGGCTTCACCATACATATGTCCATAGGATACACAGAAACAAAATAAAGGTGTCTGGCTGTACACAGGCTCCTTGTTAGGAATGGCGCATTGAGTACATGATACAATATATCTATCCCTCTACATGTCCCCCCACCCTCATAGTCCAGCAGAACCTAATCAGTAGTGGGACGGAAGGAGCTGTCCCAAGGCCGCTGCAGCGAGCCATCTGAGATAAGGGCTCCTCTGTACTGGAATCTGGAAAGCAACAAGGGAACAGGTGCATAAGGCTATTGCAACATATACCAAAGCTGGGAACAATATGGAGGGACTGTGGGCAACGGACCTGACACAATAATAGCGAAAGACTGTAGCCTTTTTTAGACATTAAGTTTGTGGTGCTTTGAAAACATATATGGCTATACTACACTCAACCCTCCCAACACATGAAATCTCTGTTTCTTCTGAAAAGGTCAATGCATATTTTTTCTGCTTCAATACACGGATACCAGACGCTAGAAGACTGATTGGGATCTGGGATGTGTAGTCCAAAGCTATTGACCATTTCAGAAAAAATGGAGATCACACGTATCATTCACAGTGCCATAATTGTAACATCTGAAAAGGGCTAAGGAATTTTATTTATGGATTCATTGAAAAGTTTGTATCTCACCAACTAACCAAAGAACATGATTACTGAGGAAGTTAACGATTTAGTAGAAACAGCAGTGTTATAACCTTCTAGGCCCTTTGAAATCTATGAACTTAGAATGGGGCAACTCTCCTTGGAACGGCACTGTGAGTCTTTTAGTCTGAATTTTACTGGTTTTGCTGAGTGGGGGGGGGTTACTTTGAATTATTCTAAATATTGATGATTGATCTGTATTGAAAACTATGGATTTGTTAATTAATGTATTTAAAATAAACAATAAAATTAAACCAGTGAAACAACACTAATGCCGGAGAGCTTGTGTGTGCAGTGGTTAGCATGCTGGACTTGATGTTGCGTACAGTCACACACACACATCCCAAGAATATACAAAATCCAGAGTAAAATATAGTCTGTGAAAGCCACAACAAAAGACATGTTAAATCTTACAAATCTACTAACCAGAAGATTCCAAACTTCAGAAGTCTGCTTTATCCAATCCATGACTACTTTCCTCAAACTAAGATGTGAAGATAGCTCTGGAATTCAATCCTGTCGTATGCGTTCTTTTAAATCTAAACCGTTCTGAAACATGGAATCAGCAAGATGAATAGGATTCTGCCACCAGATACCATGCCTTTAAGTACTGGGCTTGTAAGCAACTGATAAGAGACATTGACTAAGGCTCTTTCCAAAAGATCTTTCTTTTCTTTTCTTTTTTAACAGCAATAAATGACCAGTGTTTGATCCCTGCATGGATATACTTCTTTTTCCTCTTAAAACCTCTGAGGACTTTGCACTCCCCATTGTCAGTGCTGGAACAAATCATGTACACTCCTAGGGTTTTGTACTACACATAGCCCATCTTTTTCTTTTGAGAATCTCAGCTTCCACTTTTTTTAAAAAACAAAAACAAGTTACTAGTCCTTACAGCTGTGAATAAAGGCTTGAGAATGCATAGATAATACTTGCTAAAACCTTTTTTTTTTAAATCGGAGCTTGCTGAGTAATATTTCCAGTGGTATGGTGGAGGCATACTTTGAATAGGTCTTGCCATTCCCTAACAAACTGAAGTAAATTATACATTATGGTAAAAACCAGAAAAATAAACTATACAACAGGGACAATTGTGGGGTTGGATCCAATAAAAGGATTACAGATCTTTCCCACGGTCCCCTCCTGCTGTAGCAGTCATTTCCAGCCCCAGTGAACATATTGTCTATCTTTCACTGAATGTCCTCACGGTTGTTCATTATGATGCTTTGCCGTTGATTATATTATATGTTCACTTGCACTGTGTAATCCACTTTGCATCTCAGTGAGAAAAGCAGATGACTACCACTACCACTAAAAAAATAAAAAAATAAAAAAATAAAAAAAATAAAAATAATAATAGGGTTGTCGGACCCTGGTGGAGTAATAACCACACAGCTTGGTGGGCTGCAGTGAAGAGGGGGGGGGGATCATAGAATCATAGGGTTGGAAGGGACCTCCAGGGAGGGGTGACATCCTTTCAGCCACAAGCAGGGACATCCCTTCCACTGAACACAGCCCTTGCCTAAAAATTAAGGTCCATTGAAGAGACTGTCTATGATTGTTGTGAAATGTTACCATGTTTTCATCATAGGCTGTGGTCCATTGATCCGTCCTCCACCCATACCCATGCAACTTTAAGCAAGACATAGGATGCAACCATTCACTGCATTTACAACAGCAGACTAAACAGTGTTCTGCGAGTCTTCCTTCCATCACTGAGAAGGCACCCAAAGTATTCCCTGAACCCTCTGGAATATGCAGGGGCCCCTCGGCAGACGGAACGTGTGACAATTCTCTCAATAAAGAAATATTGAAAAATCAGTTTTAAGTAGGGCAACTGGGGGCTAGAGTGGGTTTCGCCCTTATGATCTGTTGCCTAAGAAGTCAATTCTGAACAAGAGGATCCAGAAAACGGGATTGTTCTTAAATGCTGAGCATTAGCATCAATCCTGCTCCACTTTGGAGTCTACATTCCTATGAACCCACACAAATCCACAGTAAGCACTTTCCATATTACACCTTCTATAAATCTTACATACTGATGCCGAGTGAGTTTTTCCATGCAACCTAGAAAATTAAATAATTTTAAAGGGTGTCAAGTTCCCTTACTTGCATATTTTGAATCTTTCAATCATATGTTTAGCGAAAATATTAGGCTTTTCTGTTCTTTAAACATGTCTCAAAAATCAGAACAGCTGACACAAGAGTTCTTAAGAGCTTGGTACCAAAGAGGGATATCTGCCGCGGAGAGCGATTTTGTATGGAATGGCCATTATAGCAAGCAATATTGAACTATATTATTACAAACGGAGGTTACAATTCAGACATTCATTCTTTCTAATCTATTGATTTGGTTGATACATTATGCATTGGAAGGATGTTCAGAATTACTGATATTCTGTGTTTTAGGGGAAGTGCAGTCATTAAAAGGTCAAAAAAGTAATCGGGAGGTAATACAATTGTGTGAGATTGTATTAAAGACCACAGTTATTCAGCTTGTTTCATTTGGTCATTAGCTGCTGAACTGACCATCTATCTCAGCTGAAGCTGACTCAGTTATGTCAACGCCAAACTGTGGATTTCAGGGCTTTCTGCTTCTGCTACCTAGAGCTCATATCCCTCCTAATCTTCTAGACTTAACTAGGTTCGATCAAGTCCATTTCACAAGCAAAGCTTTCTTCACACTCCAGTCACCAATGCAGTTCTTTGGATGATGCATCAACTTCAGTGAGGTCTAAATAGCAAATAGGTTTAGATTTACCATCTGTACGCAGGCTACTTAGAACTGATATAACCAGGGCTTTTTTTCTGGGAAAAGAGGTGGTGGAACTCAGTGGGTTGCCCTTAGAGAAAATGGTCACCTGGCTGGTGGCCCCGCCCCCTGATCTCCAGACAGAGGGGAGTTTAGATTGCCCTCCGCGCCACCAAACGGCGTGGAGGGCAATCTAAACTCCCTTCTGTCTGGAGATCAGGGAGTGGGGCCACCAGCCAGGTGACCATTTTCAAGAGGTTCCGGAACTCCGTTCCACCGCATTCCAGCTGAAAAAAAGCCCTGGATATAACCAATTAGAGCATTCTTCACACTATGGGAGCAACCATGGCCCTGTGGTTAAGTATGTTGGAGGTCCCAGGTTCAGTTCCAGGCATGTCCAGTTAAAAGATCAGATAGTAGGTAATGTGATCTACCGGAGACTCTGGAGAGTCCCTGCCAGTCAGAGTAGATACTTCTGACCTTGATGGACCAGTCGTCTGGCTCAGTAGCCCTGTTCACATGTTACAGTGAATGCATGTGCAACCTTCATGTATGTGCGTACTCCAGTTTGTAAGAAAAAAGCCAATGCGAGTTCACTCTACAAATGAAACCAGGAACCAGTACCTGGATGAATGTGAGGTTTCAATCATACATGCATCTGGACATGCACTGAATGTAACATGAGAATAAAGCAAAATCCACTGTACATGGATGGTATGTGCATTCACTGGAACAGGAATAGGGCTAGTATAAGGCAGCTTCATGTGTACTTCATGTACATCTCCTCAACTATCCTTAGAACAACACTTTGATTCTCTATTGCAAGCGGCAATTTGAAACAGAGAGGTTATGCTTTGGCTAAGGCAATGTGGCTCAGGACACAGTTCAATGGCTGAACACATACTGCAATCCAAAAAAGGCCATGTTCAGTCCCTGCATCTTCAGTTGAAGAGGCTCAGATACCAGGCTGAGAAGGACCTGCACTGGAGACCTTGAAGCACTGTTGCCAGTCACAGTACTGCAAAATGGATCAATAGTCTGAATTCACATATTGCAGTAGTATAGCCAGGGTGGCGTAGTGGTTAGGGTGTTGGACTAGGAGTTGGGAGATCCAAGTTCAAACCCCCATTCTGCCATGGAAACTTGCTGGGTTATCTTGGGCCGGTCACATACTTTCTCAGCCTAACCTACTTCGCAGGGTTGTTGTGATGAGTATAAAATGGAAGAGAGAAGAACAATGTTGTAAGCCACTTTGGGTACCCATTAGGAAGAAAAATGGGGTGTAAATACCTAAAACTAAATAAATACATCTACGGCTAAGATAAGATTTTTACCAGGGATCACAAGAAACAGAGATCTCACTCTTAGCTGCTGTGTTACACAAGCTCTTGGGATCCATATTTATCAGGAATTCCTTAGCCCTACTACAAAAAAAAAATCAAAATTTAGCCATAAAGTTCTATTTAGAAAAATAGAACGCCTACTAAAATTTTATTTCATAGTTTATTGTTTTCTATTGACTTCATTTAACTTCCAGAGCTCCATATGTATTCTGATGCACCGATGGAGTTCACACAGAAGTCAACTTCTCTCATTCCCCTCAAGAGAGTTGAAATCCTTACATATGCATAAAGGAATGCATGAAAGGGAGGGAGCTACCACCTCAATTGTTCTGAATGGACCCATCTTTTGAGCTTGCAGTTCCCAGCCTCCAGGTGAGGTCAGGAGATCTTTCAGAAGTACAACATCTCCAGACTACAGAGATCAATTTCCCTGGAGAAAATGGCTGCTTTAGAGGGTGGACTCTACGCCATTATACCCTACTGAGGTCCCTGCCCTCCCCAAACCTCCCTTTCCTCAGCCTCCGCTACCAAATCTGTAGGCATTTCCCAACCAGGCGTTCACAAGTCTATTTGAGCTCCGTTTGAACACTGAACCAAATCCAATACTAAGAGAGTTAAGGAAGGCATTACTTTTTAGCTTTTTATTGCTCTTATTTTCCATTCCACTTATTCGGTGAATGTTCTTCCTTTTGTTCCTTTGTGCATAATATTTTTGGGTAAAAAGCAAAACCACAACAAGTATTTTCATTTAAAAAAACCTTCCTAAATGAGCCTTGGTTCACTGAAAATTTTCCATCATTAATGTAAGCTTGGCTCTCGCCTTAAACTAATCTCAGCTGGATTCTACGCAAACCTTGAATGATTTATTGCATTCATGTCAAAACCGGCTGCAAATGATGATCTTGCATATTTTGCCGGGAAAAACAACAAAATGGTTTCAACAGAGACTGGGCGTCAGCTTGGGAGACCATTTGAAAGCCAGATGCATTCTGATCAGGAACATCCTCTTGCAAGAGATGGGAACGGTAATGAGGAAATGGATTAGAGTTACTCCAACCTGGAACACCCAAATGTGCACAGTTTGTATTCACAGAGCCAAGCTACAAGTGACACCTGACACAGGTTGGACACTTGTCAGCTTCCCTCAAGTTTTGATGGGAAATGCAGGCATCCTGGTCTTGCAGATGTAATGGAGAGCCAGCCTGTAAAACCAGGACGCCTACATTTCCCATCAAAACTTGAGGGAAGCTGACAAGTGTCCAACCTGTGTAAGGCGTCACTTGTAGCTTGGCTCACAGATGTTGGATGCATATTGGTTCTGCTGGAATCAGACTGGGCTTTCATATAGCATTCTACAACCCCTTCCCTCAGTAACCCAGATTTTCATACTACTGCAGCCTCTTCTGTCCCCGGAAGTTACTTCTGCACAGCAGGAGACCCACAGGCATAGTATCTGGCATGGAGCAGAGGGCTGCAATGAAAAGAAAGTTGGCAATGCCTCCTCCAGTGAGAAGCTCTTTCCATACATGCAGTGGATTCTTTGGATACCAACATTACTTTTTCATCTGAGATGACAAGCCTGCAGATCTTTTCTGTCTTGGTCAAGTTCATCCCGTTGACAGATTCATCCATTTTCACCTACGCATGAGATAACCAAGAGTCCAGTAGCACCTATAAGACTAACAAAATTTGTGGTAGGGTATGAGCTTTCGTGAGTCACAGCTCATGAAAAGCTAGTATATGAGTCCATCTGTCCTTATGTCTTGGAGGGTGGAATGATTCCAGATGCTGAATGACAATAGCTGGTGAATGACAATAACAGGAGAAATTGGATAGGGTAGGCTATGCAGAGGGGTGGTGGGTGTGGAGAAATCAGCACTGATGATGACACAGGAAGGCTAGGTCTTGATTCAATCCGGGTGGATGCATTGTCTCGGGCTCTGAAGGACAGATGGACTCACATTCTAGCTGTATCTGAAGAAGTGAGCTGTGTCTCACGAAAGCTCATACCCTGCCACAAATGTTGTTAGTCTTATAGGTGCTACTGGACTCTTGCTCTTTTTTACTGCTACAGTCTAACACAGCTACTCATCTTGATCTATCTCCATGAGATAACCAAAAAACATCCTTTTTTTCTAATTGGAGACAATTCACTCTCCCGCATGAAAAAACTTGCTTTTATTATGTGCAAAAGGCAATGGGTGGTTTCCTGTGTGGTTGAATAATGTAGCACTTCTGCATCAGAAGCAATTCAAGGATGCCGCACAGATGCAGCAGAAACACCCACCACCAGTGGAGCCTGAAGGCAGCAAGGCCGGAGCAAGGAATAGCATAGAGTCCCCGCAGGCAGCCCCCACTCAGGGTCAGGGCTTTGAGAGCCTGGAACGATTTATTTTGCACAGCCTACTAGTTCATTCCAGCACACAGGACTGCTTTAAGGCTGGAAAGAAAGGGTAATTCACACAGCTGATGGAAGTACGAAACAAACAAAATGCCGAGGACGCTATCCTGAACCATTGGGAGCTCTCAGCTGTGTCTCATTCCAGGATAACCCATCCCATAAACAATGCAAACCCATTATCTTGAATATATGTGCAAGAAAAGACGTTTCAGAATTTCAGCATGTGCATCAAATGATTCGCCAGGGAAGCCGAGGCAAAAAAATAAGATTGATTATATGCTGACAAATCCTATTAGTCTCTCCTCCAGCCAGTTTCAAAGTGGGGAGGAGACTTTCCAAATTGGGCATCAGTGTGGTGCTGAAACGTGTTATCTCTGGCATGGAGGAGATGGGCCTGTGGTTGCTGCGGGAGCAGAGCTTGGCACAGCCCCTTGGTCAGTCTCTCCCCCCCTCTTCCCCTCCTCCTCCTGAAAACGTATCCCAGACATTCCCTGAAAAAAATTCTCAGATGGTTGGAAAGGTTTTTTTAAAAATTGTTTAAATTACTGTTAATTTTTTTAAAATGTGCTTAATAAAAATAAATCAGGATACTGTGAGAAACTATACAGGATAAGCAGCCAACGGGGCAGAGAGGCCAGGGCTTTTGCTGGATGGCTCCTTCGAGCACTGGCATTCGGAGGTTTAGCGCCTCAGGGTGTGATGTGAGAGCCAGTGTGGTGTAGTGATAAGACTAGGATCGGGACGGCGCAGGTTTGATCCCCTGGTCTGCCATCGAAGCTTGCTGGGTGACCTTGGGCCAGTCACATACTCTCAGCCTAACCTACCTCACAGGGTCTTTGTGAGGATAAAATGGAGTAGTAGTCACTTCCCCACCCACCCCCCAAGTGGCAACGCTGGACTTGGGCAGGGGAAGCAAAAGCAGATGGACCCATGGGAGCAGCCTGAGGAGGGGGAGGGGACTGAGAGAGAAGGGGGGAGAAAGAATAAAGGGGGAGGAGTGTGAGAGGAAGGGTGGGTGAGGGGGAGGAAGGAAAGGCACGGGGAATGGGATGCCCCCTCTCTGCAGGTTCCTTCTGGGTCATTACTTGTAAAATATATAAAGATTATCTTGTTTTATACTGATAATATTCTGTTTTGTTTTGAGCTTGCAAAATATCAACAATCCATAAAAATTGTGAGCAAGTGACAACCCCTGATAAAATGGCCCTGATTCTGCTAAGGTGAGGTATGTTTGGAAAGGGGCTTCCACATGTACCGAAGCAATGGGAGCAAAGATGCATATTTTGATGTTCATTTGATTCCACAATGCAAAGTTCACCTTGGAGCCCAATGGAGTTGCTGGAGGAGTCTTTTGATGCCCTGTGGAAATGCCCATTCCCACCCAGCGCCATGACCTGTCATATTCCCAAGGCTGGAAGGGACCTCATTTAATTATTCAGAAGTCTCCAGACATCTGCTCAAGAGGCTAACAATCTAAAAGTAAACACACATTCAAATACAATAAACCAATCAAATAATGCCAATCAAGCAGTCAAAAAATCCCCATCCACTGAAAGCAGCATAAAGCAATCCCAAGACCAACTTGTTTTTTAAAAGGCCATAAATGAAAGAAAAAATAGCTAAAAGGATGGACCAAACTATTAGAGTTGCGTGCCCCCTGCCCCCAGCGGGCATTTCCTGCTGATGTTCTGAGCAGCGGAGGAGAAAAAGTAGAACAGAAAAATGGCCATTGGCTGATGGCGGTATTTCCAAAAGATCGCATCGCAGGACGGCTGCCATGTGGGTGGAAAAGTTCAGATTTTCCCACCCATGCAGCAGTCATTTCTTCCTCCCACTGGGTTTGCCAGGTCTCCCATGTGCCTCCAGCCCCCAGTGATGGCATCATTTCCAGAAGCAATGGGTCAGACTAGGGCCAATTCTTTAAAAATTGGCCCTGGCATGACCAGTCACTTCTGGATCATGCCAAGAATGATGTCATCACCAGAGGACACTGGGGGCATACATGCACTTTGCACACGTCTGCTGTCCTGCTTCCCACCCTCACCACCTTTTCCCTCCAGCAGTGTGTGGGTGGGAGGGGGGAGTTGCTGGAGGGGGCTGGCAGCAAGGCAGCCCTACTTTCCACTACTGGGAGGTTTTTTTTTCTTTAAATCATCAAGTGCATATCATTATATTGCTATACCATTATAACAATGTGTAATAGGTTCGGTAAATGTCTGACTTTCATTTTTTCAAAAGAAGCATTTCTCCAGCCCCTTCCATTGTGGAGATATCCCTTTCCCTTTATAACTTCTGCAATGGAAAGGGCTAGAGACTTACTTTTTTTTTTTTAAAAGAAAGCTGAGAATGCACAGAACCACTTACACTTACTGTTATACTGGTATATCAATATGAAAGTGATGGTTTTAAAACAAAATGAAAAAGTTCCAGTACCCAGGGGACAGGATGGCTGCTGATGGGGGGCTGGGACAGGGAAACTCCAAGGAAACCCACCATGTGGAAGCTCCATTACCACTGTGTCTCCACAGCCACACCAGTGACAGGGAAAATACACAAGCCCATTTCCATGTAGAAATCACCCAGTCTTTGCCATCTTCCATGTGGACAGCCTTTCAGATATTTGAAGAACACAATCACATCTCTTGGGGACACAACTTCTCTGCTCTGGGATAAACACTGCCAGTTCCTTCAGTCTTTTCCAGTAGGACTTGTTTTCTTCATCATCTTTACCCCCCTCTGAACCCATTCCAATTTGTCTACACCTTGCTTCAATGGTGACCAGCTGAATTGGACATAGTAAACCAGAGGAGTAGAGTGAAGAACAGCAGATTTGTCGTGAACTACTATTAATGCAGCCGAAAATCCCATTCTCCTTTTGGGGTGTGGATCACATAGCTAACCTGCACGCAACTAAAGCTGGATCAGGGCCGACATCTGCAAATAAATTCATGCAGCAACATTTATGCAAAAGGAAGTTGCATCTTGGAAAAGCCACATATTGAATACAAGTGCTGTACTTTACAGTACTGGTATTTTTGACAGAAGCCTTCACCAAAGAAAAATTCTTCTTAACGATCATTCATAGGCTTTCCTTCCCAAAAGAGAGAAATCAGTCATCTCTTGGTGTGAAAACAAATTCTCCCAGTGTGGCCGCAAGCTGAGCTAACACGGGAAACATTTCCTACCAGTGCACATGGAGGATGGGCTCAGTCCCTGGACATTGTATTTGGTTTCAGCAGAGTGCTGCGAAACCAGCCAAGAGGCTGGGAATCCCGCCCTGGCCCTGGTATGAAGGAAGTGGTGTTGAAAGCCAAGCATTCGGCTTCGAGGGAGATGATTGTTTCTGAGCGCCATTTTGCTGTAAAATGTATCAACTGTGTCACGGAATTCCATCCACGGTATGCACCAAACAAGGACAGTAACATAACAGCAGTTCACAGCATGTGCTGATACCTACCCAAGCAATCACGTTCGTTTCTTTCCTAACAAAGAGAATGAGAGCTGCTAACGAGGGGTGTCTGGTTTTCCAAACCACTGTATATATGGAATTTTTTCTTTAAGTGGAAGAGAAATGAATCTAGGGCTCGCCAAGAATACTTAAAGAGTCCCTCCACGTTTACAACCCTTTCATACAGGCAGCCCTCTGAAAGAGTAGAACTGTTCCTTTTCAAACTGTACCACTTCAAACTACAAACAGAGAAACACATGATTGAACACTGCTCAATATTGAGACAAAAACTTCCTGTACACAGAAGAGCAGATGTGGAGGAAAGGTTTCTAAAGCCTTCCAGCCATCTCCTTATGAATGATGGTGGCATAAGGATTTTGCTCCCAACAGGAAATATTCTTCACTGCAGTCAACTCTTCACCTGCATTCTGAAATGGGAGGATCTAACAACTTAATCTGCTAAGTGTTTAAACTGTTATTTAGCAGTTCAAGCCCTCATCAATAAGAATGATGGCTGCCCGTTTCTAGGTATAACTCCAGATATTATACTCAGACTCAAAACAAAAGCCACACTTATTGCCGTCAGTTGACCCAAACTTCCAGATTCATGGCTTGACTTAGATGTTGATGGGAGGGTGATGGAGAGAGGTGGAAGGCGTTTGTAGTGCTTACCCTTTTCTCTGTCTGTCACTTCTCCCAAACTGCTTTTCTGAGTTTGACTGAGAAATCCAGGACTAAGCAAGTTAAAATCAGGAGATAGTTGCATGTGTAGGCGACGGAAGTGCCCTACAAAAGTTTTTTATTATTTTGGTTTCTTTTCAACCCCATCCTTCCTCCAAGAAGCTCAGAACAGTGTATATGGCACTCCCCTCCTCCATTTTATCCTCAAAACAACCCAGTGAGGCAAGTGAGGCTAAGAAATGGTGATTGACCCATAGTCACCCCAGTGAGCTTCAAAGCAGAGAGACTTGAATTCGGGATTCTGGTTCCAAGTCCAACGCTCTAAGCTCTGCACCACAAATTAGGCCTGCCAGGCAACCAGCGGAAAGGTTGGAGGCAGCGATATGGAGGCAGGCTAGTGTCACAACTGTGATGATATCTCTTTTGGAGATAACCTGGAAGCGGCAGCAGTAGCTCTAGGAATTGCCAGAAACTCTATGGGTTTATGGGCACTCAGGGCAGGGGATCCCTCAACCTGACTGGGGGCTTGGCAGCCCTGCCACAAATGCACCCACGCTGTCTTAATCCCAGATTTCTCACCCAATTCCTATCCCTCGCGCCTCAAGCCACACATTAAGCTTCCCCTCTGAAAACAGCCATACTATGTCTAACAGAGGCATGGAGCTCAACATGGAAGCTTCATTTATTTACATAGGCTCACACTCGGCTAGAAAGTCGCCCTTCCCACATTTTGGATTGCTGGCCTCTTATTGCCAGCTGCCATCAGTAAGCTATTGAGAAGAGTTTACAGACCTTTGGCCAATCATAACAGAGGCTTTAACATCACAGTCATGTGAGCCCCTCACACATTAACAGGGCACTTATCTCCTCACACATGATACGAAGTGAAAAAATAAAGACAGATACATTCCCATCATTCCAAGCGTTCCACAAACAGCCCATTTTAAACAAAACCCAACAGTCCAAGGGGCAGGCCAGAACTGGAGACTGTCTCCTTCAGTTTAAATCTGTCCCTGAATGATGTCCCTGAGTTACTACAGAAAGTTGCAAGGAAATGAATAAATAAATAAGAAGAGGAAAAAATGGGAAGGGGAGAAAAGAAGCCAGACATTTTAAACAATCAGACTCCAGAGTCGTTCCCAAGCTAACATCTATACATTTCAAATGTCTCTTTGGAAGCACAGCAAAAGTCAACACTCAAATTAGCGTAGGAAAGAACAACACAAAGGCAAGGCCTAGGACTACGTTCAAAACTGGGAATGTAACTCAAATCTCAAGCCCATTTTTTCACTGAGGCCCAAACGAGACAGTTACATTTGGCCACAAGTCGAGTCAGGCTTCCTCTGACCCAAATCTACCATTTTCATAGCCAAAGTTGACATTAGCGATCCAAAGTTCCTGACCACATCAGGGCCCAATTTGAGTTGGGACTGAAACACCCTCATAGACCACTTCAGCTCAGGAAAATGGCACAGAGAGGAAAACTGAAGCCCCTCTTCCCTGACCACCATGTTCCCTAGTCAAAATGGAAGGCAGTGCACTCAAGAACTTTTGTTCCACAACAACACATCTGGCTGTGCAAATATCAGAGTTGGCCATGTAAGGCTAGTTCAGAACTAAGAAAATGGAATTCAAGGGTCCTATTTGTCTTTAAGTTCAGCACATTTTTGCCAGTGTGTAAGAACAGAAAAACTGCATTGTTGGATGAGACCTAAGTTTACTCAGCTTCCAACAGCAGTCCTTCAGATGCCCCCGAAAGCGCACAAATACAGCATAGGTAGGGCTGCCATACTCAACCTCCCTCTGAGTAATCTAATTGCAAATCATTTACTAATTATGCAAATCCAGCACCTTAACTGCTATGTTGACTATCATCTGATTTAATAATAACATTCGATTAATATACCGCCCTTCAGGACAATTTAACGCCCGCTCAGAGCTGTTTACAAATTATGTTATTATCCCCACAACAATCACCCTGTGAGGTGGGTGGGGCTGAGAGTTTGGAGAAACTGTGACTGTCCCAAGGTCACCCACCTGGCTTCAAGTGGAAGATTGGGGAATCAACCCCAGTTCTCCAGGTTAGAGTCCTGTCACTCTTAACTACTACACCAAACAGGCTCTGGAGATGCTTTACATCTCCTGTTGTTAATTACTAGAGATGGGCACAAACCGGGGGGAAAACGAACCATGTGGTTCGTGGTTCGTCAAATTTCACAAACCACAAAACATGAACTTTCACGAACCTGCCCCCCCCCCGTTCGCAAACTGGTTCATTTGGTTTGTGAAAATGGCACATCCAGGTCAGAAAATTGTCATTTCCGGGCCAGCAGAAGGTCACTTCTGGGCTGGCAGAAGGTCTGCAGAAAGTCCATCCCGTTGCCTAGGAAACTGATTGATCAGCACCAGGCTGTCTGCAGTGACGAACTAAAAAACGAACCAAATGAACCCGCCTAAAGTTCGTGGCGGTTCATCAGAAATGGGATCTAACGAACAGCTGGTTTGCAAACCACAAACCAGCCTGGCTCGTCATGAATTTTGGTTCGTATTTTGGTTCATGCCCATCTCTACTAATTACCAGACAATAAATGGGGAAGGGTTGTATAACCTGTATAGAACATGTCTTTGGTATCAGACAAAGGGACCTTTGACTCTCAAAAACTTATACCCTGGAAATCCAGTTGGTTTTTAAGGTGCTTTTCTGCTACAGACCAACACAGCTTGCTACCCACCTGAAAATGTTTTTCCTCGAGCCTTTGCTCACGCCAGGATTTGCTCAGGTTCTTCTTCTGAGACAACAGTAAAACTTGTCTGAGAAATATGGGCAAGGCCCAGTGCTGTAGAGGCTCTGACGTTGTTGCTCTAGCAATATGCAATTCTGCATCTAGTCACAATTAATGTGCAAGGAGAAATTCTCATGGACGAGATTCATATTTGCATTCCTCCCAAGTGTTGAACTTCTAGCAATGAAATATATAGATTCATACCCCTTACTGTTCAGCCGTAGTTGTTAGAAATGGAGAGTCCTTGTTATCTTTGGAAGTATTTGGGCTGCTGTTCTGTGCACATCTTCCTGTTGATTTCAGCTGCTTTTTTGCGAAACTTCCAATCAGCAATGTAAGACTGGAGCCTCAAAGCCTAATCCTAACTGACTCAGAAATAAATCCTAACCATTTAAATGGGACAGACTTCCAAACAAGTATGCATCCATAAATATCTCCCAGTATCTCTCCATAACATGCAGTATCATGTCTGAGCATCTCTACAAAAGCCACTAAGAAACTGATTATAAAACTGAAGATTTATTTACTGTATATCAATCTATAACCTCAGATGCTTAACTGAACTACAAAAAGACCAGTTACTCCTTGTCAACGGCAGGCTATACTATTGTCTCCCCAAATTTGCTAAACCTGAATGTAGAGCATCAGGTAACCTAAATTTCTTTTTTGAGAATATTTTGTGTTAGATAAACGGCAATATATGACTAGAAGTGGGAGGGCCTTACTGTGCAGAAAGGTTAATTTTTGTGAGCATACAAACTGGACTATGCAAAAAGAAAATAATTACCTACCAGCATTTTTTTAGATTATTAGATGAGCCAAATTCTCTCATATCCCCGCAGCTTCCAAAAAGAAAGGAGCCTGAAAGTATGCCCTAATTACAGGTCTTCTATCACTGATAATGCCACCAGGTTTGGCTGCTTTTGACTTACTAGTGCAGCATCAAAAACAGTGTTGCACTTACCTGTAACTGTTGTTCATTTAGGTCTTCCATGCAGGCACACATGGGACTGCATGTGCGCAGGCCTGCCGATTTAGGAGATTTTCTAGCTTAAAACCACTAGGGGGCGGCCTCGCCTCCCAGCGCGCATGCGTGGCCATTTTCCTGTTGAAATGGCCTTCTAAAGAGGCAGGGCACCCACAGCTACCCTCAGTCCTCTTTCGCCACTGTACTCTCAGGTAAAACAGAAGAGCATTAGCGGGGAAGGAGGGAGACCTAGATGAACAACAGTTACAGGTAAGTGTAACACTGTTTTTCATCATCGGTCTTCCTGTGCAGTCCCACATGGAAGATTAACAAGCTTAATTACCTGGGTGGAGGTATAGATGTCTCATCATAGGAAGATAGACTGGAGGACTCCTGTGCCCACTGACGACTCCTTCCTGTCCAGGATGTCCAATGCATAGTGTTTGACGAAGGTGTCAGCCAACGCCCACGTAGCAGCTTTACAGATGTCTGGAACTGGAACATCTCTCATCAACACTGCCGAAGAGGCCTGGGACCTGGTGGAGTGAACATGTCCCTCCAACAGACAAGGTAAGTTAGCTTCTTTATAACACAACAATATAGCCTTGACCACCCACCTAGCTAACGTCTGGGAGCTAGCTTTCCGCACTTTCTTTGGGCCTGAAAAGCAAACAAAAAGTTGAGAATCCAACCTAAAGGGTTTGGTATGGTCCAAAAAAAACGTAACGTATGTTAGAAGGGCACTTCAGTAGACTGCTTCAGTAGACTGATATGGAATAACTTTTCCTGCTCATTGCATTCAACTTCCTCCCTTCTCTATCCAAGGGGGTAGAATGTGACTCCTGTCTCAGTTGGGTTTGCATTTCCTCCATAACTAAAGAAAAAGGTGGAGGATGCAGCAAGAGGTAAAGACAAAGTTCATCCCATGTGTTGTACGTTCTCAAACTTTTTGTTCATGGCTGGCGTAGAAGCTGGTTTCAGATTCATATTAGCATCTCAACAAAGCCCTCAATTATGGGGAAAGCGACATTAGATGTTGAACCAGAGTAGATGTGCTGTAATATCTTGTCTTTGAATCAGGGCTCAGTAGAAGTAACATCAATCTCTAAAGCTTTCGCCATGCATAGAAGTAAATCATTATACGCCCAGAAATCATCTGTGGGTGAAGTTTCATCCATGGCCCCAATTGCCTCATCAATTGAAGGCTCCGATGGGGGACTGGGACTTGATCTGGGGAGGTAAGTATCTCCTTCGACATCCCCTTCAGAAAGACGAGACATTAATCTGGATCCTGAGACAGAGTATGCTCCCAAAGAAGGTAAAAGAGAACGATCTCTGGGGGGAATGTCAGAATAGTAGGATCTTCCCAGATCTGGACGATGGGGAAGTGCATCTTCCCGCTGCCAGTGTTCCTTCACATAGGGACCCGCATATTGATGCGTGCGGGATCCTAGTCTCCTCCTAGGAAGCTCACCTTCCTCCTGCAAGGATTGTGATGTCCAGGATCTGTTTGACGATGATCCAGAGCGCCCTGTGGGCATAGGAGGTTTATCCATTATTATCACATCCTCCTCTATCCAGCATCTAGAGGAAGTGGAGGTGCTCCGTTCCGAGGAATGGTGGCCCGATCCCTTTCGCCTCTTACTGGGGGGTTCAGATCCCGTCCTACGCTCCTGGCCAGCAGTGGAAGGATGGGGTGACAAAATGCTCTCCAGAGCTGCTTTATCTCTTAGAAACAGAGCATTTCTTTTTCAGGTCGGAACCAGATGAGGGTCTCCGTTCTGAGGTCACTTCAAGCTCCTTCGGTTCCGAAGGTTGGTCTGGTCGGGTCCGAGGCAAATGGGGAGGAGGCTGGCACAAAGTAGGAGTGGAGGGTACTGCAACTGATGTTGATGGAGTATGACTCCAAGACATTTCAAACCACGAGGTGGTCGGATCCAATGATGTTGTCGGCACTGATGGTTCCAAGGCGCTTCAAACACTAGGGTTGCTCGGTTCCAAGGTTGGGGGTTCTAATGGAGGCTGAGGCTCCAAGTGGGACGGAGAAGGCCGGGTGCACGGAGTCTTCAATCCGCTGGGCTGAGGATCGGAATGCTCGGGAGTACCGGACAAGGCAGGTATTTTTGCCTTGGCCGGAGGATCCGTGGCCGCTATGGCTCTCTGCCAGAGGGAAGCATGCAATCTGCCCACTCCTTATGCCCTCGCTTTCGGAGTAAAGGTTCAGCAGTGCTCACATGCCTGGGTATTGTGGGTCTCGCCCAGGCAGAAGAGGCAATTGGAATGCCTATCAGAGCGAGCCATCTTCCTATTACAGGTAACGCACTATTTAAATAATGCTTTGTCTGACGTTTCCGCAGAAAGGAATGGCATACTCTCCAAGTCGACGAAGCTAGAACCTCCTGCAATGGCAGCAAAAGTGGAACTGAGGGTAGCTGGGGGCACCCCACCTCCTTAGAAGGCCGTTTTGGCAGGAAAACAGCCACACATGCGCGCTGGGAGGCAAGAGTACCCCCTAGTGATCTTAAGCTAGAAAATCTCCTAAATCGGCAGGCCTGCGCATGCACAGTCCCATGTGGGACTGCACAGGAAGACCAACGATGAACACAAATTGAGCACTAGAAGTGTACCACAGTGGGGAACAAGCTAAAGGTTAGAGCTAGCAGAATCCTCTCTTCTGCTGAGCGACTTCACATTGCTCTCCTACTGCTTCTCTCAACATGTGCACAAAGAGAAAGAACAAGAGGCATGAGTAGCAAGTCCTTTTCGGAAAGGCAGTAAACAGTGATGGATCAAGGGGAACTCATGACAGGTGGGATTTTAACAGACCACACAAGAGTTCTGACCCCTGGGCTGGATACCACTGCTATCATCTTCTTGGACAGGAGAAGGCTCAGTTACAATTCCCAGGCAATCACGCACTATCATGTGCCAGCAGAAGTTGTGTAATATGCAGTCATGTTCACTGGGTCTGCTGGCATAATTTAATGTAATTCTGCAAAACTCTTTCTTGTTAACAGGCCTTCATAAGACTCAAAAAAGCCAAAAGTCAGACTATAGATCTTTTCAAATGCCAAGATAATAGACTCAGATTTAGTTCTGGTTATTCTTCAAGTATAGTCTTGCCCCAGCTATCAACAGATAAAAACCTACACGACAAGCAACACAACAGCTAGATGCCAAATCCCACTCATTTTTCCAATGAAACTGAAGCCCTGTGCTCCTATTGTCTATGAAGGCTTGTCCTTTGGCTTCTCTGTGAGCAAAATTTCTAAATGCCTCTTGCGAATAATGGAGCTATTGAAAAGTCCTGCCAGCCACCTCTTGAAACTCACCCAAAGCTAATATAGCAATAGTTTATTTAAATAACTTCTAAGAGGTTTAGCAAACATCCCTCTGAAATCTACCTTCACCTGGACCCTCTTGGTCTCATTTACCTCCAGCTTGAGAGTGGGGTTTTTCAAGAGCTGAAGAATGATGCGTATATTTCCTACTTGGGAAAAGATTAGACATAGTCAATACAATGAAAAGCCTTCCCTATCCTTTTCCTTGAAACTCTTTTTCAACTTAACCCAATTTCCTAAGTCACTTAGAGGCCTTTAAACAAAATGAAATCCTAATGATGTCACTGCCATGAATAATTAATTGTACTTGTACAATCTCTCCAACAAAATCCATTCTCATTAGATTAGAGGTTCTCTCAAGACACAAGAGTTCATGATGGCATTTTTACATCCTTCTCGTCTCTTCTGTTTCTTTGTCTATTCTTATCTATGTCTGCGATCAAGGATTCCATCACTTCTGTGTCGTCTTAAAGGCTATTTGCATTGCCAGGCTGGGATATCTCTTAAGAAATTGCTGTTTAATTGAATGGTCTTGTGCCCTGCCAAAAAAGGGGCTGCACATTTTTAAGGGAAGGATTCTCCAACTGTCAATCAGCGTAAGTGGATGAACATGCACCATTACGGTTGTTGTCCTTTTTCCAGACTTCTCAGAATCAATTCCACTTCCCGGGACTTGGGAACTCAGTTATAGACATGCCAAATGTTCGTACACCAAGTGTTGGCCAGGATAGGTGGCCTTTTGCTGATGAGATCTGATCTATGACTGGATTACCCATTTGTTTCTAAAGCAGCTGTGAAGGGCCTGAATTGCATCAGGGAACTGGCACCAGAGGAAACCCTGTCCCCATATACATAAAGTTCTCCTGATTTAAATCTATTTGCTTTTTTTTTTGTGGGGGGGGGGATGAATGCAAGCATGAAACCTCAGTCATTGGGCGGGGGGGGGGGAGTGGAATGCAATCCTCATCTTTATCACTGATGAGATGATGAAATGCTTTGGTAATGTTTAAAAGGTGTCAGCTCTGAAGTGCCAAGGAGCCAGCACTCTCCCCAACTATCCTGAAGCGACTTTTCCTACTGTAGCTTAATCAAATTTACCATTCTACCTACTGGAAAGGAAAATTCTGCAACTAACAAGATGCAGACAGATAGGAGGATAATCTGCGTCCACCACCTTTCCAAAGTAGTTTGTTTAGATGTTTATACTGCGGCTGTCTCCTTAATGATAACCCAAACCAGATTATATCTTTCTCCCACCTACATCTTATCCTCACAACCCTGTGAGGTAGGTCAGGCTGAGTGTGTGACTGGCCCAAGTCACCCAAGCAAACTTCCATGCCATCTAGAGCCATGAACAAATGTGGGATATAAACATTTAAATCCTAGTCCAGCATTCTAACCACTACATCACACTGGGTCTCCAAGACAGATTGCTGATTCTACTCATTCTCAAGGCAGTAAGTTGCCAAGCAATCATGGAGGCTTTTTTACTAGGCTATCCTTGCTCTCTGTAGCTCCAACTACCCACCTCCTAATAAATCAGTAGTACAGAACATGCTTTACTACAAAGGAATCAGTTAAGTTGCTTTCAAGTCCCTCAGCTCAATATCGATATGGGTTCAAGTTAAATGATGGCAGCAAAGATGATTTGTTGGCTGGATTGCCAGTTAGCCACTGTTCCGCTTGGAATTATTGCCCAGCATAAGCAGAAGTCAGATTTCACTTCCTGAACAGCAACTGGAAACAACAGCAATGAAATATAGTAAGGTTAAAAAAAACCAGAAGCATAACAGGGAAGATCTGCTTAGTACTTTCTTGCAGCTTGAATATTAAATTTTCCAGCTTCTCTAAAAAAGTGTTGTTACCAAAATGTCTTCTAACAGCTGAGACCTGCTTAGGCTGCTGTTTGGTGCCAGGCAGCCACAACGCCTCACCTCCTTGTGAAACTCACCCCTAGCGAAACTGACTAAGGAGTCTGTTTTCACAGGATCCAAAGCGGGCAGCAAAGTTCAGAGCATCTCAGGTGGTACCAACAGGCCTAGGTGGAATTAGATGCGCAGTCATCAACTGTGATCAGTGCAGTAGTAAACCAAACTCTCCAACTGATTCTTCACATTTAACACATCAGAGGTTATTAAATTAAAATAACTAAAAGGCAGAGGAATCAGATCAAATAAGATATGAAAGATGTATCCATTTATTCTTTCTAATGGAAGCCTGACCTCTCCTAATGAAAATTACTGGGAAATGCCAGATGAACGCTTAAACCAGAAAAAGTAGTCCTTGAAACACACCTTCATCTTGATTAGATTGGACATAGACAGCTTCAGGTCAGATAAACCATTGCATGGGGTCGTTGGCTCTTTCAGATTTCTACAAGGCAGTACTTTTGTTGATCAGGCAAGGATTTGTCTCCTTTGTTCTGTGATGCATTTTGTGAGGTCTGCAAAGAGTGCGTTCTTGCTTTATTTACCAGGTAACAGTAATCTGCACCAGTGATAACGTGCTTCCTTTCTATATTGCTTACACTTGCACTGCAAGGGGCAAGAAGAGGATAAGTGAAACTACTCTTCCTCCAGTCTGATAAGAAAAAAAGTTAGCAGCTTCCCATAGTTCTGAGCAACAAAGAATACAGGGGGGGGGGGGATTTGTCCTTTTCAGCAAAGCATTCTATTCAATTTGTACCCTCCAAGAGGCCAAAACAGGAGGGAAGACGAAAGGGTATAGCCCAACTTCATCAGATCTAGAAAGCTAAGTAAGCAGGGTCAGTACTTGGATGGGGGACCACGAAGGAAGACTCTAAAAGAAGAAGGCAATGACAAATCACCTCTGCTTCTCACTTCACTTGAAACCCCTTACTGGGGTTGCCATAAATCAGCTGAACTTGATAGCACATCATACATAAGAGATCAAAGCAACATTCTGCTCCTGAACTTCTGTACTCTTATAATCCGGGAAGGGGGGGGGGGGGAGTCACTTTGCATCACGAATCAATTTTCAGCTTAACAGTCTTCACCTCAATTCTATTCATATATTGATGACAAAGACAAAATTTGGAGTTTAAAGAAAGTTTTAAATTCAGAGGCAAATTAAAGAATGCATCCAGTTTAGTTCTTACAACTAAATTGACCTGGATAAACCTGAGGCTATAGAAAGGTGGGATTTAGACTGTCTTGCTTGTAGAAAATTTGGGCACTGAACCACATATCACACTTCCTTCCTTCTCCACTCCCCAAACTTCTTTTTGAAAGATCAGTATGTATTTCCTTGCTGACTTTTTGGATGATCACCTACAACAAAAGTAGTCTAAGCAGAGAGAACATCCACTATTAATCTGGCTATTTTAAGTGCCAACTGCGCCATCTAGAGGGCCATATTGCTATTGTTCCCACATTCTTTGCAGAGTCCACTGGGAGAACAGTGGCCAGGTCTTCCCAGCGTTTGTAAAGGCCAATTGCAGCTACATGGTCTCCCCCAATTTGGATCAGGGCTACAACAGAGGAAGAGAATGGACAAAACCCTTTCCCACCCTGCTCTGGTTTGCCAATCATACCTGATTAACCTGATAGATTAACACCCTCTCTATGGCCAGTTAATACCGGAACAGAAAAATGATGAGTGGATGACACTTTTCCCCCTTTGTAGCACTATCAGGAGCAAAACTGAGGAGACGGGGTGACAAGAGGTATCAACTCAGTGTTAATTATACTATCTTAAACAAATACCTAAAAACTTATTATGTGAAAGATTACACGACAGCCTGTACCTGTTTATGTTGAAAGAATGTGCAAATCCTTTTAAGGTCCCCCTCACGCCAAGTTGATTACCTGCCCCTACAATTTCTTTTAATGCTTTCGTGTTGCCTACATGCATCTCAAATCATTTAATTCCACCGCTTCTTGTCATGTCTTCTGGATGACTGGAGCAACTGCACTTCTTCCTTCGACAGCCTTGTAAGAATTTGGACAGTCAGAATCACACATGCACATACAACCCAACTCCGACGTTTCACTAGACACAAGTTTCCCTTGGTGACTTGTGTCAAGATCATCCTCTCTATAGCTCTGCTATAATCCTTTCAAATTTGCCAAAACTTTTTCTGAACAGATCTCAATATTCCATAGGAGAAATTTTGGCAACGTGAAAAGAAAAATATTACCATGTACAATTTTGGAGGGCTGGGGTGAAGGGAAACAGCTCATGCAGCAGCCAAATTCTCAGCTCTCGTCAGCTACAGCCCACTTCAGATGGTGCAACACCAGAATCCCCAGACCATTGCAAAGATGGGACTTCTAAATCATTCAGCATTGCTGTTAGGTGACTTTTTAACTTTCAATCCCTTTTCCTAGCCTGGAAAGTTCCTTTTTCATGACTGGATCAACATTTTCATTGAACTGTTTACCATGACTCTATGGTTTCTTCTTTTTGTCTCATTGTCTACTCTTCATGCTTACTGAAATTAGCCCCATTTGTCATTTGTTGGCCATTTATCCAGCACGTATCCAAACATTCAGTTCTGTTTGTGGAAGAAGTGTTGATAAAACAAGAGAATTCCTCATCCATGTGTAGAAGATCCTCTTCTTGAATACCTTTGATATTTGACCAAAAAAATCAGAGTTGATCTACTAACCACACTGCTGAGACTGCCTCTTATATTATCTAATAAACAATGCTGGGAGGCACTTCCCAGGCAAGAAAGCCATCTCTGACTGCTACCAGCAAGCATTAGAGGTTCACATGTGGTTGACGAAGAGAGCATCCTGATAATTAAATCCTTCCCCAAATTAGGCAGTACACAATAATCCTGTATTTTCTAGGGTTACTGATTAAAAACGGCAAGCTTAGTTTTTCCAACATAACTGAGTACAGACTATAGAAGTAATCATTGAGACAATGGCAACAATTTGTTTTCAGTTAAACAATCTGAAACGGTATTGTTTGGCTTCTGCCCGTAACAACTAGGAAGCACTCAAACAAGAATTCTGTAGGCACTAAGATATAAAATTCTTTCAAGAACTTTAGTTATTGAAGTTCCAAGGCAATATAAATAATTAGTTTAGAGGCTTATTTCATTTCTGTATGTATTGTTCGGAACCAATTTAGAAATGTCTCTACAGTTCAATTGTTCATTAGCTAGCAAGCGCCATCATGAACAAGCTTTGGGGAGTTGGGGTTGGGTAAAGACCCTCTTTATGCTGAGTTTAAAAATCAGTATTTTAGTATTCAAAAAAGACAGTGCAAACACTTCATTAAAAACTTCAGGGGCATCCCAAAATGCACAGTTATTTATCGTGTTCCAGATCCACAAATTAAGCACACTGCAGTGTTTAGGCTACAATGAAAGCATGACTAACAAAATCAGATTCATAAAAAGGAAATTCTCTAAATGATGCAAGTGGATTTCAAGCTTGTTTTAACTGAGAATACCCATTTTCCAGAAGAAAAGAGAAATTCCAAAACTTCAGCAAAAGTGCATTCCAAATACTCTCCAATCCTGAAAACAAAAACTTTTGCAATAATCCATACATACCTTGAGACTCTGGGATCCCCTCTTTTTCCACATGAGCTCGGGGTGCTTACAAGGAAGCTCTGTTCAGGAATCTAAATAAATTAGTGTTCTTTTCCACTGTAGCTTCTTTTTTTATTAAAAAAAATTAATTACATGTGTCTGTGCTTTCCAGTACGTCTTTTTAAAAAAAGTAGTACAGCACGTATTAAACATTTGTAGTGTACTCCATTGTTCATTCCTATTGAAGAGCTGTTTTGCCAGATACAGCACGAGGGGCAGGACACATGCTTTCGGCAAGGCAAGCGTTGCCATAAACTCAAAACCTGGGTGTAGGTTTTCCAGAAAAAAAATGTTTTTTGCTTAAAATAATATTCCTATGCAAGTCCCATCCTACTTTGAAGAATATCCTTTTGTAATTTAAACAGCTCCTTAGAGGGATGACACTGCACATCAACAACAAATTCTTCTTCATCTCAATGTTAACACAATTAAAACAAAACATGGAAGACTTTTTTTTACACGTTTTATTCTTCTTTAGATAAAGAAGAATCTTTTAAAAAGCTGTTTGTAAGTAGTCCACTGTTGCTTAAAATATTCATATGCTGGAGAAAGCTGAAAGGGGGGGGGGGGGAAATACACATTTTTCTTTAGACCATGATCAGAAAATGTACATTATAAATCTTTTGAAATTGCACTGTATTTAAAATACCACTAGAATCGACGTCCACTTTTAAGCACAACTGTTCTATTGCGGTCAGCTTGTCCATTGCCTAGTTGCCAACTTGTGGAGGCCCTTCAGGAATGAGGGATGTAAAGAAGGTGGTGATGAAGGACCAAGCGGAAGCCATAAACCCCGGATGCTGTTCTGCGTTCACGTCAACCACATCTTCACCACTCTCTTCGTCGATTCCGTCATCCATAAGGCGCTCCTTGACAAAATAAAAGTTCTAAGTGGTTTGGCTATTTTAATCCAGAGGGACGCAGAATATATTAATGGAAATATTTCCCATATAGAGCACTGGGAATTGCAAAGACTGCAGGCATAGAAGTAGGTATGCTGTTGTTACTGGAGCGACAGAAATTAAGACTACCTGTCTGAATTGTGAAATTAACCTTAATCTCATTTCCTAATATTAAAAAGAATGGTGTTCAATTGTAAATTGCCACAGTCAATACAACTTAAGCCGTGAAGAGACAAACATCATGCGGTTGCCCCATCTAGCCCAGTACTGTCCCCTCTGAGTAGCAGCAGTTGACCTGTATCTCAGCCATTTCTCTGAATGTTACCAGAGATCCTTGCACCGCAGAGGCCAAAAATAAAACCTGGGACTTCCTGCAATGTATGTGCAAGAAACCTCTGAAAACCAACACTACCAGGGAACATCAGAGGAAGGCCTTTGTCTGTGCTCCTCATTTGCGGATCCTCCAAGGCAACTGGCTGCCCACTGTTTAAAACAAAGTACAGGATGGGATGGACCACTGGTCTGATGCAGCAGGACTCTCGTTATGTTCTTATGCTGTCCCACTGAGCTGCAACCCCTTCCAAGTGGGTACCACTCTTCTGCTCTTAAAAAATAAGCAAGTCTAAACTTGTCTCCACTTACCATCTCCTCAAGGCCAGCATTATTTATGTTTTGCCCGTCATGGTTCATATCTGCATTGTTATTCGCAGCAGGCTGCTGGATTCCTTCTTGCCTGAATGGAAACCACCCAGCTTGGTGTCTGTTTTATTAAAAAAAACACACACACACTATTTAAGTTCATGTACCTGTTTAAGCCGAGGATGCTGTTGAAGAAATTAACACAAAAGGATGACAACAAGAAGCCAGCCATCCACTTGGAGCCTTACAACACAGTTGCAAAATGCAAGCTAATCTGAAATATCCTAATTTAATTAACAGGTTAGGAGAACTTTGAAAAATTGTGACCGTGTCAGACTAACTGAAGCACTAATAGACTGTTCCTGTCACCAGCAAAGTAAACACGGAATTCCACGTTAATTCTCCCCCTCCTTACAGAAAAGCTCAGGTTTAAATGTAGACCTTGACAGCAGATGGCAGAGCAATCAAGGCTCATGTCACCTGGTTCATGGAGAGGGAGCCGCTCTTCTGTCTCTCCTCTACACATCAGAAGCTGGCAAATGAATATGAACACACTGCAGTAACGTTACTTCACTTTTCAAAAAAATTCCTTCGTCCAGTATGTAGGAATGTTATGTCTGCTTTCTTTTAAAGACAACCTTGGCAGACAAAACCTAAATGTTAACCATGTCATTGCTGGTAATCTGTATGTGCAACTGAAATCTTTAATCACCTGTTCTGTGGAATGTGCACACCTGGTAGGTGTGTGACATCATTTGCTCCAGCTTCCACTCTGCACACCCATCCCAATATGTCTGCTTTGCCTCATTTAATCTTAGGATGGGATCTATTTGATTAGAATCCAACGCAGACATGCTCAGTTCTTGGTTCTCAATCAGGGGCAAAATCCTGCTTCCTCACTGCATGTACGTCCTCTATGTGTTCAGGTATGTACAGATAGCATTAAATTAGGTCCTAAGGTAATGTTGGAAGGCACATGAAGCAGGTCTGACTGGAAACCTAGACTGGAAACCTCCCGGGACCCCTATGTATGCTGCCCCAAGTTTCATAACGAAAGGAAGGCAGGACATAAATGGGCTTCATGCCTAAGACAGGATTTGAACCCAGATTTCCTCAGCCCTAGTCCAATACTCCAACCACTACACCACAACTGCTCTACACAGGTGCTTTTCCCAAGCAGCTTTCAGAAAGGCCTATTTGAAATGTTGGAAGCTACTTAAAAAAATAGTTATTTGTACTTATCTAAATCCTTGTGCAATAAACTGATGAACATTATGTAATCTCAACTGACAGATCCTAACTTTGAAAAAGGAAAGCATAAACTCAATATAGCGGATTCAAAGAGCTATTTTTCAAAGCTATAAAGTTACCATATTTACATTTAAAATTAAGCATTTTAAATGAGTCAGAGTTAACTTTTGAAGGACTAGTGTTCCATCAGTTAAACTTTGGAATTTAGATTTTGATGAAACTGATCAGCACAAAGCTGTGAAAAGTATTTATACTGCCAGGTGAGGGGAGAGAAGAGCAGTCGTCTCTGCGTCATCTGGGATTTTAGAAAGCTAGTGCAAGTGGCTAAGAGCCTGAGATGAAGACTGGGAAGCATCTAGTTCAAATCTCAGCTCAATCCTGAACTCATTTCCCTAGGCAAGCGTATCTCTCTCTCTCTCTGCCTCACTCTTTCAATCCTTTATGTGAAAAATGGACATAATCATATTGGCCTACCTCACAACTTCCTAGTAAGCAAAAACTGAGCTAATGTACATGAAGAGCTTTGGATACAGGCAAAAAAGTTACACAAGTATTTACTCACAGGTACACCAGCAACATGGCTCCCATCACCATCACAAACCGACTGAAGGAAGAATAAAAATATACAATGCTAAGGAGAATAGCTGCTCTGGAAAATGTGTACATCCAGTCTAGCCAGTCTCGATTGAAGTCCTCCTCGTTCATTATGGGGCCTCCTTGTGCATTCATCTGGACATTTTGATTCACAGGCCTGTTCTCTTGGGCGGCTACGTTTGGTGCTGCGGGGGGCTCGTTGGTAGGAGCATGACCAGAATTTGTAGGCTGTGGGGCTGGAGGACTGACAGATGCGGAGCTGGGCGCTGCCTGGGCTGAAACTGCAGCTTGGCTATAATATAAATACACAAGAATTAGAAGTGAACCACTGGAGAATTATTTAAATACCCATTTTTGTAGTTCACAGTTGTTAACACACACTCTAGATAAAGTTACTGATGCTTCTTATATATACTTATTCGACTCAAAGCAGCTCACAGCATCACTAGCCCCACCTCCATTTTAGCCTCAATATCACCACCTCTGAAGTCTGTAAGACAAAGAGACCAAGTCCCCCAGCAAGTTTCCATGGTGGAGTGCGAATTTGAATCTGGGTCTCTCAGATCACAGTCTGACAACTGCAATCTGAACAAATACCCATCCCAGGCAGTAAATATTTGGGAAGCACTGCTTCCCAAACACCATCCCAAATACCAACTCCAATTAATTAAAATTAATGTGAGTATACCGCTTCCCAGGTACACAGCTCAGATGGCCAGGTAATTAAATGTAAGTGCATGCTTTAGCTGCCTGCAAATAAGAGCACACACTCCTTATTCAGGGCAGTGCTCTTCAACCCATGGGTTGCAGGGCTGCAACTGCTAGGTTTCCATTTTCTGCTGCTTTTGGGGTAGATCTGCTGCTAACAGGCCAGCAGAGAGAGCAAGAGCACCACTCATCCTGTCCCCTCCCCCTTTCTCAAGGGGAACATCAAGACACTGGTATAGAATATGCCCACCAACCTGGCCTTGAAGCCAGAGAGGTCATAACTCTGTCTGCTCTTCCTGTCACCTGACAGTGATGTTATAGAACTTCCTGTCACATGGTTGCAGTTCAGTGTGCCCCCGGGGATTAAGGGTGGTCTGAATAGGTTGAAAACCACTGATTTAGGTGAACTGGAAGAAGCTCACAGAGATCTAGATTTTCCTTTCAGCATGCACTCCCCAGCTTTCACGTTAACTATCTTTGCCAAATAAAAAGGAGCTACTTTGAGATACAACTCTTTCAGCATATTGGCAGGGATGGCTAGCTCAATGTATTAATAATAATGCACTGTACAAGAATCAGATACCAAAATAGTGTTCTGAAATGAGAGACCTTCTGCCTTCCCTTGTTATTATAGCAAGATCTGTTTCATTGAGCAGAACAGCTACTCAAGATAATAATTATGAAACTAAACACTTATTTGCACGAGCAATTACCCAGGGATGACAAACTCTTACATCATTTTGAATTATTTGTTGCATAGGCAATATATTTAATTAAATGCTGAAGCAAGGCAAAAGCAAGATGTAAGAGAAGATGAATGTTGTCTCTTGCTTCTGTTTTATCTTAAAATGACCCTAGCAAGGCAGGTCATGTTCCCAATTGCGCCAAAGTGGGTCACCCTCAAAGCAAGCGCACGATCGTTAAGCTAGGAAACAACAGTATATGGCAAAAATCCATATTCTTTGGCTGTACAAGGGTAAGTTGACGAAACTGTTCAAAATGGGGAAATCCCCTGCAGATGACACTGCCACAGCATTTTCTTGCAGGGGCTCATCCCGAAGGACTGGGAAGACAAGTTCTACACAGAAGCTTTTCATCATGAAAGAATGCTGGGCAAGAGTCACTTGGTAATGACTTCACTGTCACATACTCGAGTCAGCCATCAAAAATAACGGCTGCCACAAAAACACAATTTATTTAAGGTGGAGCAGTTCCTGTGGGGAGCATTCTGAAGAAGCAATGTTTCTACCCCAGCGTCGCCGTATTAGTTAAAAGAACACACGACACATACTTACTATTGCATATAGTACTGGCGTGCGTACATCTGCTGCCACCATATCATCTGGAGTGGGCTGAATGTAGGGTACACAGGGAATCCAGCTGGCACGCCTTGCCCAGGGAACTGGTTGCCTACATTGCTACAGAAAATTAAAGCCAATTACATGACAGGCTGTCACTTGAGGGAGGGGTAACGCGGACAGAATAGCTTCGCAATTTCCAAAGTCACATTTCTTTGTGGGAAAAGGAGAGAAACGAGCAACTGATTTTAGGCCAGATCTATCAATCAAGGTGAAAAGGAGCCAGACAATTATATATTACCATGGTAATTTCATATGCCAGTTTTTGGAACGTACTTCAAAAGTGCTTCCAAGAATTTTGCAAACAAGCAGAACTCTACTTAAGATTCTTATACATCACCTTCCTCCCCAAAGGGAACTTGAAGCGGCTTATATTCTCTCTTCCTGCATTTTATCATCACAACAACCCTGTAGGTAAGTTCGACGGAGAATGAGTGATGGCCCACTGGGATCACCTCAAGCTTCCACGGCAGAGGGAGGATTTGAACCTGGATCTCCCAAATCCTAGTCAGACACTAACTACTACACTCGCTGCCTCTAGTTTTACACTCACTAGCATTTCACTGGGAGCACACATCCAAATATGCCACTGTAGTGTAATGGCTAGAGTGCTGGGCTAAGATCTTGGAGACCCAGGTTCAAATCCTCACTTTGCCACGGAAGCCGACTAGCGGAACTTCGGTTAGTCGCACACTCTCGGCCTAACCCACCAGACGGAATAGTCGTGAGGACAAAATGGAGAAGTGGAGAATGAAGCCTGTCCCCAAAGGGGAGGAAAGATGAATAGAAATTAAATAAATAAATACTAGATAATATACAGTATTTCAACATAACCTGTTTTACTAATGGCACAGACTTATTTTTACTGGAATATATCCATTTGCAGTTCAGATTTTACTGAAGTGGCTGGTTGCATTACCTTGTCCTATCTTGCATGTTGCCTTGGGCAGATTTTTAGAAAAACAAACAAAACCTCTTCAACTGCAGTCTGCCACAGTTCAGCTGCTCAACCTGCCTGAAATGCCACTTATATAAGTCAAGCATACCAAGGATATGGGCCAGCATACCACTCCAATGTGGAACATAATATGGAACATAATAATAATATAATAAGTACCATGTGCAACACATTATACTACCCAAGTGTGATAGCTACAGCAGTGAGAGCCAAGTTAGCAAGGTCAAGTATCAAAGTGGTTTAAGAAGCAGCTAGCACAACAGAAAACCTATGGCAACTCGTATTTCTTTAAAACTTTCTCCAGAAAGGAAATGGCTCTTGTTAACTTTCAGGGCAATAGCACCAAGTGTGCTCTTCTCAGGCACAGCATCAGGAGTTGATGCAACCGTATTGCATCAGACCACAATTCTACCTTTGAAAGAAAATTGGCTACAAGATGTCACAGGAGACCCAACTAGTTCACTATGCATTCAGTCAAGCAAAAAGGCCAGACTGCAGAGAAAACAAGTAAACAACAGTCAAAAGCGATCTGGAGAGAAACAGTTTCTTCGATTCTGCATACACCTATGCAAAACACTTTTACTTGCAAGGAACAATTTTTAAAGTTATTTCTAAAGCACACTAGGAAGTCAAGCAAATAACACAGGAAGGAATGATAGCATACTAAAACATGGGCATTAAGGATTCTGATGCACATCAATGGGTAAATTCAGCACTCTAATTCTCTGGTATACAGGGTAGATTTTTAAACTAGATTTCCAGTTCTGCAATGCATTTATTTTCTGAATAAGTATACAAACTAGTTGTTTGTTAAAACAAAATGTTTGTTTGCAGTTAACTATGCTGTGTCTATTGCGTAGGAGCATATCTTAAATCTCTAGACTATTGAAATTTACGACTTGGATCCAGCGTTTCAGCAGGCATTTGGACAGTAATGGAGACCAAGCAGAAAAAACGTTTACTGAAATACTCTCTTTGACATGGGGCAAAGGCAGGATTTCTTTCATAAACTACCATTGAACAGAGAGGTCTTAAAAGAAAGGTCTACCAGCTGCTGATGAAAGCCCCTGGATGCCTCAAATATTGCTTAATACAAGATGTTCCCCAAGGACATCATAGCAACCATAAATAAGAACCAAGATAACTTGGAAAGGCAATCTTCCTACTAAGAACACTATTTACTGCTAGAAACTTTTAAAGCGCCGTTACCTGTGCCTGTTACTTTCTTGCCCTGAAGGAGACACCATTCGACTTTTGTGGCTTGCAGCAGCAAGTTTTTGCCCAACCCTAACTTCTGCCAAACCAGCCACGCATAATGTTTCATCAAGAGGCTTTACTTACCCTTGCACTATATATGGGAATGGATGGCTTTGCGTTGGGTTGCTCTGGACTTGTGGAAGGTTACGATGTCTCACGCCATCAGAGCTACTGCTGGTGGTTGAATGCAAAGTTTCTTGAGTTGGTGAAGGAGTTGTCGAGCCAGAATGTTCCGAACTCTAAAATAAAATGCAACTGCCCTTAACAATTTCCACTAACCTTTGTTAGGATTCCACATATTATGCTAAGTAATCTGGTTCCCTGAAGTATTTCCTAAGATTTTGCCTGACACCAACCATTCCCTTCTATTTGCAACTCACTCCACATTCTTGGAAATCACAACCTGTCTTACATACTCTCTTAAACACACAAGCATGCTGGGCTGATTTATCTTCGAATACAAAAATCATCAGCACGAGTGAAATTGCTGTGGCTTTTAAGTGGGGGGCTCACAAAAACCTTATAGGAACAATGAAACAGACAACTGCTATTGTGTGAGAGAGAGATAAAAAATTAAATGCATATGTGCTGGAGGAACAGCACAAAACACAAAGGGAAGTCAGACATATTAAAGGTTAAGCATCCTTAATAATGGGAAGAAAAAATGGAAGAGTTTTAAAATAACGACCCTAGAAATCTTACATGTGTACTGCCTTGCATTTGCTTTGTAAGAAAACTCAAATCTACCAAATTTTTGAATATGAAAGAGATAAAATAGTTGACAGCTCATAGGCTACTTTGACATACCCTGTGCTCATGTTGTTATGGGGATGTAAACACTTAAGAACGGTATTGCTGAAAGAGCTTAACAATTGCATCATGCACAAAGCCAACTCACCGAGATGCTACTCGATGTTGATGATCCAGGGTCATCCCTAATAGTGTCAGGCTTGGGAGAACTCGGGGGTGTCCGCGAGGAACATACTAGATGAACCATATGATACTCATCTTGCTAAAATGAAAATGAGTGATTTTAGCAGTAGGATTTGGAAGAGTTTCAGACACACTTGACATCTGTACACACACACACACCAAATTACAAATGAATAGCACGGATGTTAATACTGTTCAAGTTTCTTGATACTTAAAATGCTCTTTTATAGCAAGTATTATCAAAATGCTGAAAGATTTCCAGATGTTTTTGTACTCACAGGATACACTCACAGGATACAGATAATCCTTGGAAAAGATGTATTAGAACACAACATTCTTTTATGTATTTTAAAAAAAAAACTATGAAAAGGAATTATAGCAGCAAGTGATGCTGTCGCACAGACCCTTACCAACACAACTATATTTTCACCTTCATTAAAACACATGAGCATGCGATAGAGGAATGAATCAATCCCTGTGAAAAATCTGATGTACAGTGACTGTAAGTTCAAATTTTCAAAATAAATTCTGCTATATTCAAAATAAAAGATCTGGAACTGCAATTATTCTTTGGGAGCTTTTATAGCAGCAAAATCAACACAGCTTGTAGTTTTCTAAAGGCTTCTCCCTCAATACACACACAAAACAACCCCGCTAAAAACACTTCAAAGAGCAAACACTTACAAAGTGCAAGAAATATGGAGATGGCCATAAAGCTGTGGATTTCAGACCTTTTCTATTAATCTGGAATACAAATTCTAGATGCTTGCTGCCGAATCCCAGCTCATTTCAGAGGGTTCTAGGCTGAGTTCCAGGGGGTCTTGCAGCTACCAGATACACTCTTTCAGTTTGTCACCACCAGCAAACTAAGTGCATTCTAGAACACAGCCCCTACAATTCCACATTCTATGGGGCAGTCAGACGGCTAACCTTCTCATCAATAATCCACTAAAGAGGAACTCTGGTTCTCAGGAACGTGGTTTGAAAACCACCGTTGTAACATGTAGAGGACAACGTCTTTAAAATGGCCGAAGGTGTTCATTTATTGTAAATAGCAAACATATCTAAAAGGTATTACTACAAGCCAGCAGTTATATCTGGAGAGAATTACTGGCCTACCTTAGCCAGCTGTTGTAACTATTACCAATATACGTGAAATGCTTTGGAGACTTCAAGTTTTATTATTCCTACACTTAATTCCATGTGTGTAAACAGATGCTCACCTGTGGATCAGCTATGGTAATGGAAATAGTCTTGTGTACTCAGAACCTTGGCCTTAGCCAGCAACAGTGAGCCTATGCATGCAAAAAGTCAAATTTGTTAATCTTGTGTCTAAGAAAGGGGGAGGTGGGATGAAAAAAGAATGTCACACTTAACTTGCAAGTAGGAAAAAGAAAGCTACTGCCTGCACCTAAAAGAACTAAGAAGAGTGCTGAGCAAATAAGGCGTGTTACGCTGACTGCCCAAACTAAGGTAGGTAATTAGAAAATACAGCTATTAAAATATAAAACTACAATGGTTAAAAAAATGAGTCCAGCTCTTAAATCTTTGGATGCGCACATGTGCGCGTGCACACGCACGCATGCACACTCGCACACCAGTGTTTCAAGGCCTGCCTCATGCCATGGTGCATAATTTCTCCACAGCATTTTAACTTTTTCCTCGAAAAGGCCCTAAATGGAAGGAGCCTGTGCTGGCTGCTCTTTTCAGCCATCGCATACTTAACATTTTTTCCAGACTTAATATCTGAAGGAGATAAAACTTGGCAATGCTGCATCTTATGATCATGTAATACCTAGGAAAGGAGCTGCAATTGACTTCTTTCGTGGCCATTGTAAAACAACAAGCCACGCTGTGCGCCTATTCGATTCCAAACATCTCCAGTGAAATTTTAGAGAGAGAAGCTACCTAATGGGATGGGAAGAGTTTTAAATCTTATTTTCAATCCTTGTTATTTGGCCACAAAGCAATTATCCCACCACACACAATTACTACATTCTCTTCAAGCCTGGAAATTCTAAATGCTTCCCAATCCACATTAAGCACACAAATGAACTCACATTTTGGCCTGCACCATGTAGATCTAAATGCACCCAACCATGTTTTAAATTTAAACAAACCAGCTACAAATATGATTGCTCCTGTATCTTCTTCCCCTCTCAATCCAGCATTAATCTGAGTTTCCTAGCTGGCATGATAGTGACTAGAATGATATCTTACCCCACAGCTACCTCATCACTTCTCCCTTTATATTAAATGTGTAATGGCAACAATAACTCCTTCCCCTTCCTTCCACAGTAGGTAGTGGAACATGTGTGTGCGTGCGAGGGGGAGGACTCTTCCAGGATCTAACTAGACAGTGAGCCAATCAAGTTGCTAACCAGTACACTAAACTTTAAACACTCTACTGTACAATCCTAGACCCTATTATTCCAGTCTAAGCGCTATGGTTTCAATGAGATTAGATGGGTGTAACTGTATAAGATTGCACTGTTAAACACTTCCTTTTTTGACCATTAAAATGTCTAAGTCCACTTGAAAATAACTACGCCTGATTAGGACTAAAGTCTACACCAGAATGATTCATAAACTGACTGAATTAATACAAATATGAACATCCCCACTTTATTTCATTTTCTGTATGCAGTTGCAGTCTGAACTGCTTCATTCCAGCATAGCAACAGCCATTGTATAACAGAACTTTCTGAGAATGTGTAATGTTTACTTAAAGCATAGTGTTAAAAATAAAGCTTACTTTTCTGAGTATATCTTTCAGCTGCAGGTGATCAGGAAGCAGTCTGCCAGAATATACCAGCCTCTGATCCTTTGTTGACTAAGAGACGGGACAAAGAAAGAATTCATCTTTTTCCAGCTCTACTGTTCTAAAGCTGGAAACAACATTTGTAAGTGAAAATGACTTACATTCCTACCTTAATGGTTAACATTTGATATACACTCCAATGATTTTTTGAATGCCATCTTTTACATACCAAGTTAACCAAGTGGTGAAGTCATGCTACAGCTCATCAGGCCAGTCAAAATAGTTGGAAGCATAAGCATACTTAACCCCTATGCTTCTCAGAATAGCTTATCTAGCATCTCTGTATCCAACAGAAAACTATTAAGCATGAGACCAAGAGTACCTACAGAGAAGGACAGAACATTAAAAACTAGTCCTTGTCCTTTTTAAACTATTGGTTGTGGCAAAATTTCAAGGTAAAGTGTGTGGGCAATACTTTTTTTAAAAAAATCTAAAGTAACGCTTCCAGTGCAGTGGGAGGTTTGGGATTGAAGACAGTCCATTTTAGTGCAGTAAAACTATAAAGGTCTACAAGAAAGGAATACAGCCACTCTCTTCCCAAAATAAAAGCAAGAGGGTTGTTTTATACAGTTGAAATATATTTATGACTCTACAATTCTAGTTACTCCAGCAGTTATGAACATTTCTTATTAACCCAAGCTTTTTTGTGGTTGCTATGTAACAAAGTTACAAGTTGGACTAGTTATGAAACATAAGCCGCTGCCGCTTGACACCAACTCTGACCATTGGTTCATCTAAGATTATTGTGACATTGATTCTGGTATTAAAATACATGTCAGATAACCAATGGACTTGCTTGCTGGTAACATACAACAGGATTTGGATCCAAAGTACCACATACACTGTGCCTTTACTGCAGGTGGCTGTTCACCTCCCTCTCTGCAGATCTCTGCCACCATGAATAAGCGCCTCAAAGGTAAGAGGACACTTCCAAACATGTGCCCCAGGAAGGCTCAGTAGTACAGAGTCCAGTAGCACTTTTAAGACTAACCAACTTTATTGTAGCATAAGCTTAAGAAAGCCACAGCTCTCTTCGTTAGATGCATCTGACAAAGAGAGCTGTGGTTCTCTAAAGTTTATGCTACAATAAAGTTGGTAGTCTTAAAGGTGCTACTGGACTCTACTATTTTGCTACTACAGACTAACATGGCTAACTCCTCTGGATCTATGACCAGGGAGGCTTAAGGAGCTGCCACCAGAAGGAAATATCCCCTCCCCTCTTTTTGATATGAGCACTCTTGCCTAGCTTATGGGAAGCAGAGCTGCATTTTGACCCTGAACACTGTGCAGTGTTAGGAAACCCAAACTACATTAATAATAATAACCTCAATTTATATCCTGCCCTTCAGGACAACTTAATGCCCATTTAGAGCGGTTTACAAAGTATGGTATTACTATCCTAGGAGGTGGGTGGGACTGAGAGAGCTCAGGAAGAGCTGTGACTGACCCAAGGCCACCCAGCTAGCTTCAAGCGGAGGAGTGGGGAATCAAACCTGATTCTCCAGATTAGAGTCCCACCGCTCTTAACCACTACACCAAACTGGCTCTCAAACTGGCAAGTTAACATTTGCAATGCAATCCTGTGCATATTTACTTGGAAATCTCATCCATTCAACTGCTGACTCCCAAATAAGTAAACACTTATGAAACCCTCAGATACACAAGTACTAGATGATGAAATCAGCTTTAAAACAAAAACAAAAAGACAAGTGGGTATACACCATGCATATTAACAGTGCTTCTAGAAACTTGTATAACAACACTTTTAGAAGCAAGAAGAGGGGATGAGAACATTCAGAATAGGGAAAAATAGATGGTCTAACATGTAAAAGCTAACAGTTGTTATTTTATAACACTGCTCTTTAGCAAGACATTAAAAATACTTTGTTCTCAAACAGACACAATTGTTTTAACAACTTATTAGAAGACATGAACACTGAATTTATATCAAGGCAGACAGGTTCCTTATCACTAACAGGCTGTTTGGCTCATGGTTTTTAGCCCCCAGTTTGTATTTCCAGGTGCATTGCTCAAAACAGAAGAGCATTCCTAAAATACGAATGTACAAAAACATATCAACCAGTCTGTGTATGATAACGAATACAAATTGAACAACCCGTATGAGGAAATGAGATTTGACCAGCTTCTTCTGAAAATAACAACCTCAAAAATCATGTCTACAGCACTGATCCCTAGGACCTGTTCTACAACAGTGCCGGCCCCTAAATCCATTTTGTATGCCAAACACTCTCAAGTGGCACACCATCTCTTCCACCAGCTTACTCCAAGCATGAAGATCTTCTCTGAAAATCAATTCACATATTAGGAAGGAGGATTTGAAGCCAGAAAAAAGCAAAGAGGAGTATGTATTTCACCAACATTCACCTACACATCTCAGATTTTCAGCAGAGGGTGAAGCTGTGTCAAAGGGGGGGGGGGGGTGTTCAACAGCTTGTTGTTACAGACTATTTTCCAAAACTTAGCTTGGAAAGGAAACCAGCTGTTGTACATTCGACAAAACAGGTGGCTATGTGAACCGCAGGAGGGAGGCTCACTGACCGGCTCACGGACATGTTGGAGAAAGTTTCTGCAGAAGACCATGTAGCTCTTTCCCAGTAATACCAGGAAAAGGGTGTGGAAAGCCAAGAGCCAGCTGAGTACCTAGCAGGGATGTATTTTAAATGGACAAGGCTATAGCTGAAAGCCAGACAACTGTGATACCCAGAATACGCCAGGAAGAGAAAGGTGCTCACAGTTTGGGAGACAACTGATAAAAAGAAAGTATTTTAACAAGGGAACAGGTGGCTACAAGGGAACAGGTTGACTGTGTGCCAACAAGATTTGTAAGTGGCAAGAGCAAATTCTGCCTTTCTGGGCCCCACCTTCAAAGAAACATGCTTTGAAGCTAGCTGTGATGGTCAAATAAATGCCAGGATAGGAAAGGATGGAACAGGGCTAAGGAAGTCACCATCCTGGAGAAATAAAACTTAATTACAGAAGCTAAGGGCAGGTGCCTATACTGCCCAGACTGGAGCTGCACCAGGTCAAAGTACAACAGGGCTGTTAAAGGCACCTCATGTCTATTCCTGCCTTTACAGGTGAACGGGGTCCTAGTTTAACATCCTAACCACTGCACTCTCCTGTCCTGGACCAATTCCAGAGCAAGGGATAAGGAACAAGAAGTGATTAGCTGCCCAGTGCAACACTAGGAAACAATCTTCCTGCTTTCTTGGAGGGCTAAAATTTCAGCACTGTGGGGATCTGCCGGGGCAGATGGTCTGTGCGTGCGCCAAGAGAGGGCACAAACAGGGTCCCCTCATCTTCCTTTCGGGTTCTGAAGCAGAGGGGGAAGTGGGGGGACCAGATTGCCCAGTAGCAAGGGAAACTGTTCCCAGTATGCCTCTACCAGCAGCCTGGCACAAACAATTTCTGAATCAAATGCCACGCACAAGGAACACGAATGACATTCTGCATGGGGGGGGGGGGTAAAAAAATTCCACGGTAAAAATAGCAAGGGATGCCCGTCTCAGTCTGTTGCGGGAGCCCAGTGGCACCTCGAACGCTAACATCGTTTATGCCAGCGCCTGGGCATCCTGAGAGGCACCAAGCGAGCACCCCCAGCACATGTATTTGCTTGCCACTTTATCTGCCAGGGATGTCCCCGCTAATGCATTTGGTGAAACGAGCTCTAACTGGCCGCCAACGAAAAGCTCCCGATGGAACAAACGGCGTGAAGTCTTGCACGGGCTCCTCTGCTGCTGTTTGGCGCGGGCCGGTTTGCCCGGCGCGGAGCCGCCAGCGGCGGGCGAAGCGGCCCCGAAAGTCCTCAGGCGGCTCAGGGCCGGGGGAGGCAAGGGAGCTCGGGAGGGCAGGCAGCGCAGGCGGCAGCTGGGGGGCTCACCGGCTTGCTGGGGTACACCTGGGCCAGGTGGCCCTTGAGGCGGCCCACGGTCCAGTCCAGGAAGCAGCTGATGGTCTGGTCGGTGTATTTCTGGTTGGGCGCCTTGATGATGAGCGTGACGGGCGCCTCCATCGGGGCTGGCTCCGGCTCCGGCGGCGGCGAGAAGAGGCGAGCGGGGCGGCTCAGCGGCAAGAGAGAGACGAGCGGCGTCGAGGGACTGGCAGGCCCCGGCCGCCCATCTCCGGCCGCTGGGAGCTGCTGCTGCTGCTGCTGCTGCTTCCGCCTCGGGTCTGGCCTCAGCCGCCGACGGAGGAGGAGGAGGAAGAGGCAGGCCCGCCGGCAGCGTCACACAACAGGGCCGCGCAACAAGGGCCCCGAGCCGCGGTGGCCCCGCTGCCCCGGGAGCAAACGGCGAGGCGCCTCCCCGGCCCTGAAGCGAGTCTAAAATGGAGGCCGGAAGAGCTCCCCACCAACCGCCCGGGCTGGCGGCGGCTCTTTCGGCGCGGGGGCACCAGGGGGCGCTGTGAGGAGGCGATGGCCGCCCCAGCACTGAGGCGGGGGGAGAGGGGCGCGGGCTTGTTTTGCTGCAAGACGAGCCGCGGACAGAGTGGCTGTTATGCCGGGCAGCCAAATGACACGACAGCAGTTGGCTTTTCTGGCCCTCTGGCAGCTGTGGGGATGGGAGGGCAGGCGGGCTCGCTAGGCCTGGAAAACCCCTGCGCGGCCCAGGCGGGGGAAGCTTCGTCTGAGGGAATTTCTCTCATAGGGAAAACACCTCGGGAAGGAAGGAAGGAAGATTGCGAGACTGACCTAGCAGAAGAGAGGGATGGGAGGAGGAAAGTGAGCAGGAGCGAAACAAGAGGGAGAAGGAGAGCGTATAGGCAGCTTCTCCTCTTCTCTGGATGCCCCTCTTGCTTGTTTGTTTATAGTCCACCTTTCTCGCTGAGGGCCAAACTACAAGTGGCGTCTGACACTAGTTGGATAATGGACTAGTTGAACAGTCCATTGGCCAGCAGTCGGAGAGCCAAGCTGCAAGACCAGGACGCCTACGTTTCCAATCAAAACTTGAGGGAAGCTGACAAGTGTCCAACCTGTGTCAGGCGGATTACGCTGGCTCAGTACAGTCAAGACATTTCCGTAAACATGGAATGGGTATATACATGCAAATCTGCAAAGGTTTAAAAACCAGACCTGGAGAAAGACTGAAACAGAGCACAGGCAATTCTAAGACTGATATATTAAACACAGGAATGACCCGCTAGGATCGTACTTACATCTTTCCCCTCATAGTTTATGGTTGGGGTGAGGGGATTTCTGGCTGGTGGGCAGCAGCACCCCCCCATCCCTGATCCAAACCAAAAATGGAAGAAGGCAGGCCTGATCTGAGGCATTATCACTTGCTTTGCTTCCCAGTGAATTTGTTGCTGAAGTGTGGGATTTGAACTCTGCTCCACCTCTCTTTCACAGGCCTCTGATTTTCTATTTTCCAGCTGCTGAAGAAACACAGTGCAAAGTCCTGGGGCAGAAAAATGCAGCTGTCACCCAGATCCCCTTACTTATTTTCCCTTTCTAAATTCAACTAAGGTGGCCAGGTGGCCATTTTGGGGGGAGGATAGCCCTCTTATTTTGAGGCCTGCCCTTCAAAATGCTCTGGTGGTTCTTCTTCTAGACAGTAAAACAGGATGAAAAGTTTTGGGGGGGAGTTTGGCTGAAGAAGCTTTTTGATTGAAAGGCAGGCAGAGATGTATTTCTTTTTAAACTGAAAAAAATTATGTTTAAATTTGCTTTATTAATATGAATTAACAGATGCAAATTTTGTCCTCTTTTCCCCACTCCCCTTTTAAGGCCTGCTTTTTCTGTCATCCACCCTATACTCAGCCCTGAAATAGCCAAACCAGTAATCAAGGCAAAAGTGCCTCTGAGCATGTGCAGTGTTATTCACAGTGTACTTCCGTTTGGTGACTCAATTAACAACCAGCCCTTCTGCTGTTACTGGTGTGGAGGTATGAAAAACAGAAAAGCAGCTTAAATGTGCTTGCCTGTTTGAGTAGCCAGGGGAAGGTGCCCCGAGTTAGTGATTGATTTACAGTAGATCTCAGTGGTTCACTTACGTGGTCCTTACTTGATTTTAACAGCCAAGATGGGCAAGGGTTGAGCACACAAGTAGTGGTTTTCATAGATATCAGAATCCTGTTAAGATATGTCATTGAAATTGGTTCAAGGCAGTCCAAATGTAAGTCAGATGGTGTATTAAGCATTCCTATCTTGTCTGCATTGCAGCTAGCATCTAGATCAGAACGTATTTGTGCTGTTTTATCAGCGAAAAACTTAGCAAAGGCCTCGCAGCCTCTGTTCCTGGGATTGTAAAGGTTCAGATTTAGTAGTTAGAAGGTGTCTGGATATCTTAAACAACTGGGACAATCGTGAATTAGCTGACGCAGTGATTGCTAAGAAATAACGTTTCTTTGCCATCTGCATTTCCGTTTCATAGGTTCTCCAGTGGGCTTTGTAGCATGCTTTATCAGCTTCCATGCAAGCTTTTCACCAGCATCTTTCTAGATGTCTAGATTCCAACCCTCTTTAGGTCAGCCACCTTTGTGGTAAACCATGGGGCTGCCTTCCAGCCCAGAGGCCAGAGGGGTCGACAAGGAGCAATGGTGTCTATAGCTTCAAGGAACTTTGCATTCCGTGTTTCTACAGCAACTTCCATGTGTCTGGAATTCTAAGATTCCCCCAGGGCATTTTGAAATCTAGAAGGGTCCATGAGCCTTTGTGGGTGAATCATTTTAACTGGACCACTCATTTTGTGGGGTGTTGGGGTGGTATCTACTTTTGCCTTCAGTAGATGATGGTCTGACCACAGTTCATGTCAAATCTCCGACACTGAAACGACTTTTCCGCAAAGGCTCAGTGCAAAATATTAAGTCCAAGGTGTGATTGTATTGACTTACACTGTGTAATCCGCCTTGAGTCTCAGAGAGAAAGGCAGGGTATAAAAAACAAACTGTCCAAATTATATTATATTAGGTTATTTTAATAAATAAGATGCAGTTGTTATGTCCTGCTTGGATCAGGTGCTTGGGAGTGGCTCCTGGCAGCATTTTCAGATATGTTGTGAGTGGCAATTATAAGCAAGGCATACAGTTTTGATAATCAGCACTGCTTTGGAACCTAACTTCCATCTCCATTAGAGTTTTCCAAACTAGTTTTAAAATTGGAATGGATAACAAACTATTGTGATGACCCTCTCACAAGTATTTAACATGCTGCCACCCACTCTAAAACTCTCTTCACAGGTGTGGGGCCTCCTAAGCAGGTAGAGCCTGGGTCAACACACAGAGCTGTCTAGCCTCCACGTTAGAAGGCAGAGAGCCCCGACTCAAATCCTCACAGCGCCTCCTTTCCTGCAGCAGCCATTTTGTGGCAGCCATATTGTTGTTGTGCCCACCGCACTGTGTCAGAATTCTAGATGTGCCCACAGGCTCAAAAAGATAGGGAACTCCTGATCTAGCAGAATCTTTCTTATGGGTTGCCTGTTTGTCTAAAACTAAATTCAATATTCTCAGAAGTCTGAAGGAGAACTTAACAGTACTAATAGTTTGAAGCAGACCTCGATAGATTTTCCTGGGCTTTAGCAGCCACCTCAAAAATTTAGAAGCCAGACTTATTTTTCAACCTTCAGGATTTTATATTTGAATGACCATACTTTCTAATTATTCCTACCATGAAACCTAATCCTAAACTCTTTACAGTTGCTTGTTGTATTTAAAGCTATAACAAAAGTGTTGTAGTGTGCAAAAAAAAAAAGAAATGGGGTAACTCTGGTTGTCATCACAACAAAAAGTTAACCTCTGTCCCTCATCTAAATAAACTTTGTACTTCTGCTGAGAATCACTAAGAGACACTTAAAATAAATGGTGAAAATACGAGGCACTGCAATGCGATTACTAGGTGCCATAGCTCCTGGGATTTGTCCCGTTCAGGCCATTGAAATGTTACTAATGCTCAAATATATATGCACATGTGCACTGATTGAAACAAAAACAATTCCAGGTATTTGGGGAAGCATCAGAAAGATGCCTTGGATGAGATTGTCTATAGTTGTCGTAACACTGGGTTGGATCAAAACAGCTTTTTCTGGTGAAAAAGGTATCATCTTTACCACCTGAAAAAGCTGAGAATCATGGAACCTGCATGAACTAAGGCCATGTGTGGTGGGGGCTATAGTATGGAGAGAGGAATTGGGCCAGATTTTTTTTTAAGAAAGGGTGACCAGATCCCACCCATTTTTTTAACATTTGAAAATTGCCCATTGGGACAAAAAATCCTAGCATTAAATATATGCACATAGGAGTCTAAATTGCTGAAGACTGAACCGGGGAAAGGTCTTGTGAAGAATAGCTCAATGAAAATGTCAATGCAGAGAGCTCCAGTGATGAAAAAGGCAAATTGCATGCTAGGGATTATTAGGACAAGGATTGGAAGACAAATGGCCAGTATCATAATGCCTTATGGTGTAGCCACATTTGGAATATTCTACATAGTTCTGGTTGCTATATCTCAAAAAAAGGATACTGTAACACTTTAAAAGGAGAAGAGCACTTAAGATGGCAGAGGAACTGGAGCCTCTTCCCTATGAGGATCTGAGGGCTTTTTAGTTTCGAGAAAGGTCATCTGGGGGATATGACATATTTATTTTTAAAAATATGCACGAGGGGGAGAAAGTGAATGGACTTAGCTTTTTCTGTGTCTCTCATAAAGCTATCTCAAGGCCATTATTAGGATCCTGAGAGTCATGCCTGTCACACCTGTATTTTCAAAGTACATGTTCTCATGAGTTTGAATGGAGATGTCAAGTAGTGTTATGTCAGCTATTTATAAAAATATTACATGGAAGACAGCTGATAGTTTTGCATGATGATTTGTTCTCTCCATCTGCTTGTTGCCTTACTTCATCACCATTACCTGCCTCTATACTTACCTCAATTTATAAGCACTGCCTTCCCCTAGGTATTGAAGCTGTGTGTTTTAGTGGCCCTGTCAGGTGCTCAGGATCACCTGTCATATTCAATACCCCCTGCAGCTGGAGCCAGGCAGCCGAAGCTGATGCTGTTGGGGTGAATTTGTCATTTGAACCTGGGGTGGGAAACTGAGAAGAGGAGGTGTTTGTTCCTGTTGTAATCTCTCCAGAGTCTGGGAGCCAGCCTGACCTTGAGAAGACCATGAATCACACAGCCTGTTTTCCTGCTTGCAGAGTTAGAGGACTGTTAGGAGAAGGGGGGGGCAGAACTTAGACTTGATTCTTGTCTGTAGCCACCAGTTGTAGCCAGGATAGTGTAAGTGTATGATACTGGCATCTTATCAATAAAGACCTTTTACTTATGAAGTGAAGTCTCTTGAGAGGTGCCTGGCATCCTTACAGGCCGAAGGGTTTGATTGGCACATGAAACACTCACTTTCAGTTCCCTAATCACTTAGCCAGGATCCTCACTGAATGACTCTGGACAAATCTCTCTATCACCTACTGGTTCCTCAGGGTTGCTATGAACAGACACAGAAATAAAATTATATTGTGACCCACCTGGGCTAAAATAAACACAAAGCGTGAATGAGTGAGTGAGTGAGCCTTTCTTGCCCCCAAGATATATCTAGTTACAGATGCCTTCCTGACAATGTACACGAAGCAATATTCAGGTGACCAGGCAAACAGCAAGAGTCCTGGTCTGATGACACCGTTAGAAAACGAGGATTGCGCATAATAAATACACATGACGGACCTTGGTGAAGGGTCACTAGATGGCACTATTGCTGTACCTTGCTTGAAGAGTGAACACCCTCATATGATACCAGGATGTGGGGAAGAAAGAATTTCCAATGACTTAAAATAGCAGCCAATATTTTATACATCCCTGAGTAGCCACCATGCTCAAGGGTTACCAGTTGCAGAGGACTGATCTCTGTCCCACGCTGCCTCATCCCTTTTTCTTTTACTGAAAAGAATATATGCAGGAAAAGCAGGACTTCATTCAGCCAAGTTTTTTTTTTCTGCTGTGTATTCTTCCTCTGAGGTCAGTTGTTGCAGCCCTGCACAATACTTACATGCACAAAATTCATTTGGCAAGCAGGAAAGTTTGTCTTTTTTTACACTAGATGGTGTAAATGCCTATGTTGTAACCAGTGCTGCTGTGTGAGTGGGTGGTGGGCATTGTTTTATGGTCTTATATCAGTATGTTTTTCAATGTTTAAAAAATTCCGATCTACTCTGTGGACTTTAGCCTTGTAATATCTATTCATTTCTATACTTTGATCATGCTTCAGATTTGACATTTATTACATCTCAGGATCCCGTGCCACTTTTTTCCCCAGACAAGTAATCTAAGAAATTATATATGGAAGTTAAAAGTGGGTAACAGCGGAAATGATTTCTTTGAAGAATGGTAATATCTGGAGTGAATTAAGAACAATTGTGGAGTTTTGGGTTGCCATCTTCGGACACCAAGAGTTCTATGCTTGGAACAAAGTCCGGAGGCAGAGCCATGTCCTGAGGGAGTGGAGCCAAGATGAGGCAAGGGTGGAGCCCAGGCAGGTTACAGCTCTGGGGTGAGGCCAAACACTTTCTAAAGTTGGGAGCAGATCTCAGTACAAAGCTGTCTTTTGAACTCTACAGTGCAACTCTTTTTAAAACGTAGCCAACAAAAAATTGGCCTTGTCTTCTCCTTGTCCAGCAGTTGGCCTGGGAGCAAAACAAAATCTACACATTTTCCCCCTTAACACTTAAAGATGCTGCTGCTAAAATTCCAGGTTCTTGCTTGAGGGACAGACCATTCATGGGGTCCTGCACTTAATTACTGCAGAAGCTGTAATGCAATCCTACTCCCCCAAATCTCCTCCCCCAAAGTATTGGCCGATGCTGACCAACAGCAGCAGTTGGCCAGATTAGCATGTTTCTGATCTTCTCCTTCCTGGCAAGCAATATTCAGTGGCTCAGCCCTGTTTTTCTTTATTGGGTTAGGCTGCAGGCACACAGCCAATGAGAAGCTGTCAGGGTGTGACCGAGCCTGGGCTGCCCTCTCTAAACCTCCCAGCAAGCTGATCTCTGGTATTCCATTTACCACCTGGAAAATGATTCAATAAAAGAAAACCTTTTCTTATTTAATGTTATTTTAATAACTCTGAATACATTGTGTTGCTTTAGATACACATTTTTGTCACTGTCCAGATTATTCCTGAGACAGCTTCCCCTACTGTTCCATTCCACACACTGCTGATGGACCATCAACACAACCATCTGTTCCCCTGGATACACATGGAGTTCTTTGCATATTATAATATGGGCAGCTTGCTGCTGCATGTACTCTAGTATTGCCAACTCCCGGCTGGGAAATTCCTGCAACTTTGGGGGTGGAACCTGGAGAAGGTGGGGTTTGGTGACAGGAGGGACTTCAGCTGGTTATAATTCCATGAAGTCCACCCTCCAAAGCAGCTATTTCCTTCAAGAGAACTGATCTCAGTTGCCTGGAGATCAGTTGTAATTCTAAGAGATCTCCAGCCACCACCTGGAAGTTGGCAACCCTAATGTGCTCTTCTCCCTACAGAAGGGAATCTCTCCAGAGAACGAGGAGTGCGGCAATGCACAACTTCAGCTGTGCGCAGGGGAAAAGGTTTAGAGGACTGTCTGTCACCACAGAACTTCCTGCCCCTTTCCGTGTCAAACTCCGATCTGTTTTGTCTCTTCTCTGGAGACAGCAATGGCTCCAATGCCAAACTTTGGCTGGCTGAGGGCAAGGGAAGGTTCCATCAGCCTCAGAGTCCTCTCACTTCATGCCATCCATGAGAGGCCCAAGGCATAACCCCATCAGCCCAATCCACCGTTTGAAAACCTAGGTCTTATGATAAAGAGTGGCCGGGGCGATCACAGACTGGGCTAAATCTCTCACTGAGCAGGAGATTTACCAGACTGGAGGAAGGAATTAAGCATTGTTACAGTTAGTTCTAATCAGGAGGCATATCCCTTACATTAGATTCTTGCCCTTTCTACATGGCCCTTCCCTCAGTGTTAGTATGTGGCAGCAGAAACACCAAAGAGTTTGGGAGTGCCATAAAGATTAACAAGTGCCTGACTGAGTGGGTTCTTGCACATGAACACTAATGCCACAATAGATTATACAGTCTTTATGGTGCAACAAGACTTTGGGTTAGACTCTTGTTATGATAATTATCATCTGTTTTAACTTCAAAAAAACCCTCTCTCAGAGCAATTTATAAAAAAAATGGTTCAGGAGGAGGGGGAGTTGCACGTAGGCGTGCACTGAGGATGCCAAAATGTCTCTCTCCTTTCAACAGAATGTCCCACTGGAGATTGGGAATGAGGCACATTGTTGTAGTTGAAGGGAAGAAAACATGCATGGCTTTGCCTGCTCTCTGTCTAGCCTCTAGATAAATAGAGGGCTGCGGTTAGGAGGGCAGACCCTGAGGCAGCCTTTGCATGTATCAAATTCACACAGATGTACCTCCCTGTCCATTTTTTTTAAGGAAAAAAATGGTATGATATCTTTGGACAGAACGTAGGTCAACTCCCTGATCGGAAGATAGTTCAGGAATTTCTAAGGCATCTGGTCGTGCTCTAGAAATTGCGAAGGAACAAAAAAGGAAATGACTCTCTAGTCAGCATTTGCTGCAACTATTCCTATACAAGAATAGGTAGTGGGGGGTTACAGGCTTTGAGCAATCACTAAAGAAGGTCGCCATCTTATATGTGGACAGTGGAATTTATATCCAGAAGTGATACATGATAGGTGGCTTGAGAGGGGATTTGAGGCTATAGTATTCCAAGGGCCGCTGCTGAGACTGTCAGAGGAAGGAGAGGCCCAGTTGTGGCAGGACTCCTCAGTTCTCAGTGCTTCTTCTCAGTTGTGGCCAGGCCTGGCTCCAGCATCTCTTCAAGCAGCCAATGCTGAAACCATCAGAGGGGTGTGTAGAAGAAGCAACCAGGAGACAGCAGCAGTATTTGGACCAGCTCTGGGGATGAAAATCAGTCTTTTTGGTTCTTAGCTGGACAGACAGAAAGACAATGAAGACTGGTCACAAGGCAGAAGGGAATGAAACTCCACCACCACAGCTGTTGCACAGCTGCAAAGCTTGCTGGCCACCAGTGGCGAGGTGAGATCCAAGGCTACACTTACAAGCAATTGTGGTGCTTGAAAACATGGAGTGATTCCGCACACGTTGGATAATGCACTTCCAATCCTCTTTATAGATCATTTGGAACGAATTTTTTTGTGTGCGGAACAAAAAATCCACCTCAATCGACTGATAAAGTGCATTGAAAGTGCATTATCCAACGTGTGCGGAATCATTATGTTTGCCTATGGAGCATTTCTTTATTTACTTGTTTTATACATCACTTTTCTCCCCAGTGGGACCCAAAGTGGCTTACCTCATTCTCCTTACTTCCATTTTATCCTCACAACAACCCTGTGAGGTAGGTTAGGCTGAGAGGCTGCGACTCGCCCAAGGTTACTCAGGAAGCTTCTCTGAACGCTGTACCATGACCTGTACCAAAGCCTTCAGAATGTATCTGGCAGGATTCTCAGGTGAGAGTATTTTAATAAGCAATCACCACAAAAAAGGCTCCAGTGCTGCTGATATCAGTATAACTTCTGAACCCAGAGGCATCTGGAACAGGGTTGAATCAGATAAGCTTAGCAGACAGAATATGATGTGATGGACAGTGAAGGTGTCTAAGAATTCCCTTTTAATAATATTTTTTATTGTTTTCCAACACATATATATACAAACATGAGACAGTTATCATTTTACTTGTCAATATCTATTATCTATTTCTTTATCTCTTATATTCCAAGGTGTCTAGGAATTCTACCATGTTGATAACACTGCTCAGGAACTGATCCTTGATTTTGCTTATGAAAAATAAATAATAATGAATGAAAATTATAGAAAAGAATCACAAGCTATAACAGAAGTATAAAACCAACTGTGACGTCTGACTGGTTTTAGATATTTCAGATGATTGAAAGCCGCCTATAAAATCTGACTCCATAGCCTAAGGAAAATGGATTGCCAAATTGTGGAAGGGTGAAAGATGATTTACGGCTCAAAGGCTCCCTACTGGGCTCTGTGTCATAGCAATGCCTCTGCAAAAAGACTCAGCGGAGATGAAAAGAAATTGTCTTCAAAGAGCAGCGTTTAAGGGCTGGGAGAGCCTCTGGTGCTGATGCAGCGAAGTATCAGGTCAGGTAGGAAAAGAGGGAACTCCGTCCTCCTGTCACTGTGCATTTCAGCTGACATCGTGCTGGAAAACTGCAGGCGGAGCAGTTTCAAGGAAAGCCTGAACTGAGCAGTTTTGTTCAACAACACACTGACAGTTCTTGTGGAGAGGAGTGTCACACCCCACGTTAAAATGATGACTTCGAAAAGACAGGTGGAATTGAATTTTTTAATGCTTGTTTCTCCAGGAATGCCATTTCACTCTATAGAAAAATACATAAGCACTGATTTAAGACAACTGTTTGCTTGCCAATGAATGGCCTACACGTTGTAATTTTTTACTATATTGGCATTGAGGCATAGGTAAGATCATATTTTATGAGCTGGTTTGCCTAAATCCTGGTTGGCCTTAGCAAACAACTCTTACCACTCCCCAACCCCAATCCTATTTGCTGTGTAAAAATATTAATACTTATCTACTTTATGTTTCTGTGAACACATGAAGCTGCTTTATACTAAATCAATCCATTTGTCCATAAAGTTCAGTATTGTCCACGTGGCTAGCCGTGGCTCCCCAGGGTCTCGGAGGTCTTTCACATCACCTGCTACCTTTTTTTCAACTGGAGATGCTGAACCTTAGACCTTCTACATGCCAAGCAGATGTTCAACCACTATGCCACATCTTCCCTTCAATGCACATGAGATGCTTTGAGGACTCTAAAGGGGAGCAGAAATACTCGGTGATATCATCAGCTTTAAAACATCTGGAGGAGCAGGGCTTTTTTTCAGGGGGAACGTGGGGGAATGGAGTTCCAGAACCTCTTGAAAATGGTCACATGGCTGGTGGCCCCGCTCCCTGATCTCCAGACAGAGGGGAGTTGAGATTGCGAGCAATCTCAACTCCCCTCTGTCTGGAGATCAGGGGGCGGGGCCACCAGCCATGTGACCATTTTCTCTGAGGGCAACCCACTGAGTTCCACCACTTCGTTTCCCAGAAAAAAAGCCCTGTGGAGGAGCATATCTCAGCAGGTCTACTCAAAAGTAAGGCATGTGTTATTCAATGGCACATACTTCCAGGAAAGTGTCCTTAAGACTGCAGTCTTGATGTTGACTGGGCAGCTGATCTTTACTTTAAAAATTATTTTGAATGCAAGAACACAGTGGCCTAACCAGACAGAGAACCAACATGCATAGAAGAGTGGCAGGGAAGAGTTCATTGGTCCCACTGCCCACTTGTGACTGAGTTGGCCCCACCCCTTCCTGCATGCATCTGCACATGGTTACAAGCTGTACCCATATAGGCTCTGTCATAGTGATTAGGGATGATTGGGAACAAATGGGGGCAATCAGTGGGATGGAGCCAAAGCTTTTACGTGCATCAGGACTGTGCCTACATTCAGGCAAAACGCATATAGGAGAAGGTGGACCCAGAACACTCATTCCTGCTTTGTGAGATGCCCTCTACACAAATATGACATGTGTACATGGCTATAGAAACTTCAGGGAGTAAGCTCCATTGTGAAAAGCGCTTTCACCCATCTCTGCCACTCAGGAAGGAATGCATCTTCTGAGATTATACCTACTATGACAGCCACAGGGTGGTGTTAGTGATTCTGGGGCCCTGGGCAAAAGTCTGTGATGGGATCCCAGAAGCACTGCCATCCAACTTCTAGCCTGCCCCCACCAGGGCCAGGCAACGGGTGGTCTTGCCCCATGTGAGGTGGGCTAGAGCCACCGCTACCGCTAGAATCCAGCTGCCCAAGCCCCAGATGGGGTACGTGCAAGCATCGGCACCCGCTCCTCTTCCCCTCTTCTTTGGGCCCAGAGCAGCTGCCCCTGTTACCTGTTGGCTAAGACTGCCCCTGGACACTCATTTACATCCTCTAAAAACAATGGAAGAGTGCCCTTTTGTCCATCATCACTATTGATTCGTTATTAATGTGTTGAACATAATTCATTGAAAACCAGTACTGGTTGAGAGTCCAGTAGCACCTTTAAGACTACCCAACTTATTTGTAGTATAAGCTTTCAAGAACCACAGCTCTCTTTGTCAGATGCATGATCTGTGGTCCATGAGCTGTGGTTCTCAAAAGCTTATGCTACAAATAAGTTGGTTAGTCTTAAAAGTGCTACTGGACTCTTTACTATTTTGCAGCTACAGACTAACGTGGCTAATTCCCCTGGGAGTACTGGTTGAGTGATTAGAGTGCTGGACTAGGAATTGGAGGCCCAGGTTCAATCCCTGAATCTTGCCGGGTGGCCTTGGGCCAGTTACTGAAGAATAAACTACACCTTAAGTTTAACATGGGGTCCTAACAGGGACTGGGAGCAGGATACCGGTTGTGAATGCCTCCTGGCAACTCAATTCAGAAACACTACAATGGCCCAGTCCCTCCACCCCAAAACGCCCCAGGAGCAACGTTTGTCCCACTGCGAAGCAGGTCATGTATTTTGGGTTGATATAACAGCACAGGGGTAAGGCAGGAGTCCCTCCTCTCCTCTCGCTGTAGTCCAGATCTGAACTGGGCCCCTGTAGCACTTCTAAACTGAAGTGCCACAGGAAACTTGCAGCTGTCATGTGGCTGCAAGACCACCGTAGCAATTATGTGTAAAATGTAATGTATAGTTTAAGCCTCACAGCATTGAGAGGATAAAACTGAGGAGGGGAAAGCCATGCATGCCACCCTGCAATCACTGGGAGAAGAGAAACAACACACCCACAAATAATCCACTAAGCTTTCTTTTACAGGCAACAGCTCTAACCCTTATTGTACCGTGATTATAGCTGATCTTGTAACTGGTTCAAGATATAGTCCAAGTATAGATCAACATATATTGGCCTCATCTCATTTTTTTCCGCACTCATGATCCATCGTGATGAAATGGGAGTAATTAATGTAGCTCCATTCATTTCAGCAGTGCTTGTGCAAGAGATGTTCCTGGTGCCCAATGGGAATTGTCTGACTCTTGCTAAAGCAAATACTCTACTCTCACAATTTGTCTCTCTCTCTCTCATCCCACTCCCAGTTAGTTCAGAAATATCTCATCCTCTTAGAGCAAACCATCCCCCTACCTCAGCTATTTCTACAAAGCCTGAGAAAACAGATCTGCCTAGAGTGTGACCCCAATAGGTCAACAAATTCTGGCTATTTCAGACCTGGGTTATTTTTCAGATCCTGGGAGACTACAAGGAAACTCCTCGGTTCTGCTTTGGAGCTTTCACACTCTGCTCAGATAAGGCAGCCAAGAAAGTAATTCAGTTTCAGACTCCAAGCTTGCTTCTTTAATATTTCCCAATTGCAATCCCACTCAAAAGCCAACAGAATGGAATTCTTACCAGCACTGCCTTGGCTGTTTTCACAGGCTTCCTTTATCTGCATAAACATTTCCTGTTCTGCTTTCTCGTCCTTCCCAAGAGCCCTATAAGGGTTTCCTATAATCATTTACTCCCCCCCCCCATTTTTTTCATGTGAGCCCAAAATGCTTCTGCCCTGTAAAAGTCTGGGTAGGACACTTTGTTTATACCTTGTGTTCAGCTTCAATAATTACAGACACATTTCGGTCCTCCTGCCCTTGAACTGATATCCCTACTTTTAACCAGGGCTTTTTTCTGGGAAAAGAGGTGGTGGAACTCAGTGGGTTGCCAGCACAGGGGACAACTCCTGGCGGGAGGTGGTGCCCCTGGTACCACATGCGTGCACGCAAAGTGCACGCACACTCCCAGGCCTGCACAATGACGTCACTTTGGGTCAACTGGAACAAGGGGGGAGTTTTTAAAAGTTTCAATTGCCCTAGGCGAAAATGGTCACATGGCTGGTGGCCCCGCCCCCTGATCTCCAGACAGAGGGGAGTTTAGATTGCTCTCCGTGCCCAGCTGGGTGCAGAGGGCAATCTAAACTCTGCTCTGTCTGGAGTTCTGGGGGCAGGGCCACAGACCATGTGACCATTTTCAAGAGGTGATGGAACTCCGTTCCACCACGTTCCAGCTGAAAAAAAGCTCTGCTTTTAACAAATGATACAGGGGTGAATTTGATAGTCTTGTGCACTCCTAGACACTTAGGAACTGTAGGCAGAAGGCCCAATCCCACACCCTGCATCAGCTCTCGAAAGGCAAGCAACAGGCCAGTGCCACAGCCATTGCAGCAGAGTGAAGCAAGCAGGGCAGAACATGATGATTCTATCCCCATTTGCCTTTCAAAGCAAGGGGAAATGCCTTCACTGGGCCCTTGAGGGGTGCTTCCACTGCAGTGCATTGGCCAGCTCCCGGCACTGGATCAAGAAGACTGCCAGCCAATATTCTTCCAAGTAATTGGTGCATGGCAGAGGTAGTCAACCCCTGACACACCTACCAAACAATGGCATGCCAGAGCATCTTGCTTGGAATTATAAGGTAGCCAACTCTGGGCTAGGAAACTCCTGGAGAATTGGGGCTGGAGCCTAGGATGGTGAGGTGTGAGGAGGAAAAGGATCTCAGTGGGGTATATTGCCATAGAGTCCACCCTCCAAAACAGCTATTTTTTTCCAGTGGGAACTGATTTGTGGAGTCTGGAGATCAGCTGCAATTTTGGGAGATCTTCAGGCCTCACCTGGAGGTTGGCAATTTGACTTGGCACACAGGGTCCGTCCTCTACCCAAACGACTGTGTCCAAGATGCAGCAGGGTCCATGGGGTTAGCACTGGGGGTGGGGGGAGAGAAGGTTACGGGCACAACTGACAGCTGCCAGCTGGCTTCGAGATGAGCTATCTAAGATACTGTCAGTGTTGCTTGGCCAGTTCCCAGTGTTCCTGGCCAAGGATAATCCTCATCATCTGCCTCCAGTTTTGTTTGCCTGCACACCAGGCTTTTTACAAGTAGATTTTATTTACTTACTTCATTTATACCCCTCCTTTCCCCCAATGTGGTTGCCAATCTCCATGTGAGGCCTGGAGTTCTCACCAAATTATGACTGATCTCCAGACAACAAGGATCAGTTCCCCTTGAAAAAAATGGCAGCATTGCGGGGTGGACTCTCTGGCATTCCATCCTTGCAAGGCTTCCTCTCCAAACTCTGCCATCCTCAAACATCTAGCCCAGATCTCAAGGTGAACAACCCTAATAGGGACCAAAGTGGCTTAGAAATTCTCAAGTCCTCCATTTTATCTTCTTAACTCCCTTGTGCTGTAGGTAAGACTGAGAGTCTATGACTGACCCAAGGTCACCCCGCGAGCTTCCATAGCAGACTGGGAATCCAAACGAGTCTCACAGATCCTAGCCTAGGGTTGCCAGATCCCCTTACCCTCCCAGCAGGAGGGGGGAGGAATCTGGCACTTACCTTATCGACTCCCTTGAGCGAGTGCAAAGCATGCATGCGCTCCCAGCACAACACGATGACATCACTCCTGGGAGTGACATTTTCATGCTGTGATGGAAGCACGCCCGGGAGGCCTGTTCCCCCACCAGCCAGTTGAGTTGGGGAGGCGGAGGGGGGGTTGCGGGATCCCCTGCCCCCACCAGGGGACTTGGCAGCCCTATCCTGGCCCAACACTGACACCACACTGGCTGTAGATGTGGGGTTTTAGGCCAGATGCTCTCAAACCCATAGCACCAACAGTTGCTGTATGACTTTGATCTAATTCTCCAGGCAGCAGACAACTTTGGGAGCAATCTTAAATAGGGATACTTAGAAGTGAATCCCATTTGAATGGGGCTTACTCCCAGGAAGTGTTCATAGGATCACCACCTTTGTATGTTAGATACTTTCCTAGACCTGATCCTGGAGAACAGATATTATAAAAATGATTGAAAATGGAATATCATATATCTAATTCTGAACCTGGCCCCTGGTTTCAAGTAGTCTGGAATCAGAATGTGGATCTTGGACTATTCTCTATTTCTGGGGCTCCTACTGCTATTTTGACTTTCTAATGTGGTTGTTTTCTCATCCATTTCTTTTTATCAACAGCACCTGTTCATTTTAACGCCCAAGTTTCTGCTTCTTTAGGTTCCCTTCTCACAAAATAGTACAAACCATGCACAGATTTTAATCAGAAAAACAATGGTCCCATCAGCATTTTCAATGCAGCTGAGCAAAGCTAGGGGGAATTCAGAGAAGGAAAATGAAAAATGCATTATGCTGAGAAGGAAGAGAACAAAGGAGTTCAGTGTGACACATACAGGGAGAAGAGCAAAATAAACACATCAGAAATGCCAGCCACCAGGAAAGCAAACATGCCCTTAATATAATCAGAAATCTGAGATGAAGAACATCCACACTTATTGGAAAATGAATAAACACGTGCAAAAAGTCTAGTATAGAGGAAAATGTTGGGATTGTATCTAAATACCAATACATACATTTTACAAAATCCATTAACAGCATCTCCATTAAGCGATTTTTTAAAATGTAAAAATTGTTTCATGTATATGCAAATAACAAAGGATTGGATAAACTGGGGTCCTGCTAGAAACTCACGAGGAATGGGGTCTCTTTTCATTTGTATCAGCATCCTCTTTCCCTCACCCGGGCAGCCCCGTAGCCTCTTCCTTTGCCTGATTCTTTCTCACCATCCCATCAACCAACCTACATCTGCCCCCTCCCAGACTTCAGCTTTCCCTCCTTCTCTCCTCCTGGCAGCCTCTCCCGTTTTATGCTCTCCCACTCACCCAACTGCTTTTTCTGACCCGGCTCCTTCAGCTTCTCCTCATTCTTCCCTTTTCTTGCATCCTTCCTTCTCTTCCATCTCTCCTCCCGTTGCCTCCTTTGAAACCAAGATTTCCATCTTGGTCAGAAAACCAGCCTTGGAAGGTATGGCAATTTTGTTGGCACTGCCTAGCAAACCCCAAAAGAATTACCAAGATCTCAGAAGATAGTTTTACAAGATCTGAGTGGGCATTAATCTCTTAAAGTTACTGATTTTTTTTAATTTCAGGTTTTTCTGCCCATTAGTCCCTAGCCCCTGGATTTTTTTAATCCATACTCTAGGACCCAGTTCAGAAACAGCTATATGGGCACGAACCTGAATACGAACCAAAAAACCCCACGAACCAGCCCAGTTCATGGTTCGCGAACCAGTGGTTCGTGGAAGCTTCCACGAACTGGTCTACTGGTTCATTTGGTTCATTTTAAAACAGCAATGCCCCTTTCTGTGCCGCTGCAAAGCGGCAGGGAAAGGGGCATTTAAACCTGTGGATCAGCTGCTTGTCAGGGAGATCCCCGACAAGCAGCTAATAATTTAAACAGCGGGGCTTGGCTGTCTGGCCAGGAGTTCCCGGCCAGCTAGCCAAGCCCCACCCGCAGTTTATTTGAAAAAATTTTATTTTTAATATCTAAAACAGAAACCTACAAAAAAAACTACAAAAGTACTAGGAAAGGGGAAAAGGGAAAGAAGAAAGAAAAGGGGAAGGAGGGCTGGAAAAGGGGGGGGGGTTACATACAAACAATAAACACTACACTACAGTGTTTTCCCTTCATACTGCCATAGTTAAAAATTTAAACCTTCATAAAGTAATGATGGAGTGGTTGACCTTGCAAAATACAAAATACAACCCATATTAAATTTTCTTCTTCCCCCCCCCCGGGCCTCGGACGCAGTTCTCTCTGAGCAGCTACAGCCACTGCGCTCACTGCCTCCCCCCTCCCTTCAGGCTTCGAGTCTTCTTCATTTTGCATGGTATCTTGCCCGAATTCTTGATTTTTGTCCACAAAATCCCTTAGCTGATCCTCTGAGTTTATCTTGTAGGCTTGATCTTTATAATTAAACCAAATTCCTTCCGGAAATAGCCATTTATACTTTATCCCTCGTTCCCTCAGGAGAGCTGCGAGCTTTTTGTACTTAAATCTTCTTTTCCGAACTAGAAAAGGAACGTCCTTCAGTATCTTGATTTTATTTCCCAAAAAGTCCAAGTCCGCATTATATGAGTTAAATAGGATAGTGTCTCGGACCTTCCTCGATGAAAACTCAATAAAAATCTCGCGAGGCAGCTGCCGCTTCATTGCATATTTTGAAGAAGCCCGACGGACGTCCAAAATGGCGCTTTTCACCTCTTCCTTAGTTGCCCTCGCGGGTGACGCCAATAATTCCGAGGCAAGCTCCCTTAGATCCTCGTTTTCCTCCTCTTTAACATTCTGGAGACGCAAAACAGTCTGTGTTCGTTCCACTTGCAGCCCGATCAGCTGGTTTTCCACCAGCTTTAGCTCCTTGTTCGTTGCTCTCATGAGTGACGCATTTTCCCGAGCAGACTTCTCTGCCCCCCCCACTGCTTCCTTAATGGCTTTCACATCGCTCTCAATTAAGCCCACCCTTTGATCTGTTTCATTCAGCTTGTCAACAAAGGGTTTTATGGCTTCGATGACCGACCTTTTCACCAATTCCTCGAGCGACTCTGCTTTTCCCTGCAGGGCAGCCGAAATTGACTTGCCCAAAGCGGGACTCTGCTTTTTCGCTGCCATTTTAGGGGGGGGGGACCGCCAACCTTCTGAAACTCAGCGAGGGGGAAGAAATCCGAGTCTTCTTAACTTCAGGTCCCACCACTCCTTCACATATGCTTGTAATAACAGAAGGGATTCGCTTACTTACAGGCTTCCGCCTAGTCCTGTTCTTTGCCGTTTTCCGTGGCCCGGCAGCACACAAGGTGCCGCGCACGTCTGCCGGCCTCCATGGGGACAAACGGGCAATTTACCCCCTGCCTTGATTTGCCAGAGGGCTCTTCCCGCAGCGTCCCGGACCCTGACTCCCTCCCTGGGAGTCCTGGGGGCTAATCTTTGCAGATCAGCCGCCCGGTCAGGCTGCTCGGACGTTTCCTCTCGGACCTGCGAAGAGGAGCGTCCGACATGGCCGCGAAAACGAAAACGAATCCCCCACCCACAGTTTAAATGGCCACTTCCCCGCCGCTCCGAGTGGCGAACTCCCGCCTGGCCAGCCAAGCCCTGCTGTTTAAATGACCATTTCCCCACCTCTCGGAGCGGCGGGGAAATGGCCATTTAAACTGTGGGTGGGGCTTGGCTGGCCAGCCAGGAACTACTGGCCAGCCAGCCAAGCCCCACCCACAGTTTAAATGGCTATTTCCCCACTGCTGGAAGCGGCCATTTAAACAGCCCGTTTAAATGATCAGCTGCTTGTCGGGGATCTCCCTGACAAGCAGCTGATCTGGGGGTTTAAATGCCCCTTTCCCTGCCGCTGCTAAGTGGCTGGAAAGGGGCATTTAAACCCAATGACCCACGAACCACAAACTGGTTCATGAACTTGCCCCAGTTTGTGGGAGTTCATGGTTCCTGGTTTGTGAAAATGCCACGAACCACAAACCGCACGGTTCATGTTTTTTGCGGTTTGTGCCCATGTCTGTGATAGACTAGAACAGAACAGAAGTGTCTTCAGGCAGGCAAATTTATGTGGATTTTGTTTTCTTTAATGAGGAAACAACTATTTGTTTGGAATAAACCATGCAAGTGTCTTGTAAATACCTTTTAAGAATTTATTATGCTCTAAAAATAAGAGCAGAAATAAGCTATGCTTTTCCTTCCTACAGGCAAAAGAACAATTCACTGAAAATCAGCCATGCTGTACTGAATATAGGAAACAGATCACAGACTCTGGGCATAATCCAAGTATGGAACCAGGCGGCTCCCTAGGCGGCCATCCTGATATCTGGTGACAGTTGTACATACTTGTGGTAGAATTAGATGTCTGTGTTCTTAATTGGCATATCCTGTATGTTGTATTACTATATATTTGTATATTGTCTCCCCTCCCCCACAACACACCAGCACAAACTGACCGCTCAGAAAAGTTTTATCATTTTTGGTCATAACATTCTAATGTTTAATTTCAGCGTACAGAGAAAAGATTGCCCCTCTGAACAGAACTGTAATATATATGTGAAACTGTATCAGAAGCTTGGTGGACAAGTTTATATTGGCTTACACCCCTGGATGCACAGCCACTGCCAAGCTGCCACGCAAAGCATGGAATGGAGCAGGAAGCTGAGCAAGCAGCCAGCAGAGGCGGTAGCAGACAGGCAGATAACTGGAGGATAATCCCTCCCCTCCCCTGTTCCCCTCACCCAGCAAGCATGGGTGAGGTCATGCCTTCTGGTAAGCCAGCCTATTGTGACTAATACCATAAGTGGGTTTGTGAAGATGTGGTATAATAACAACATTCGATTTATATACCACCCTTCAGGACAACTTAATGCCCACTCAGAGCGGTTTACAAAGTATGTTATTATTATCCCCACAACAATCACTCTGCGAAGGGGCGGGGGCTGAGAGAGCTCCGGGAGCTGTGACTGATCCAAGGTCATCCAGCTGGCTTCCAGCAGAGGAGTGGGGAATCAAACCTGGCTCTCTAGATTAGAGTCCTGCCGCTCTTAACCACTACACTCAACTGGCTCTCGCCTCACATGTGGGAGATGTTATTTTTTAAAATGTATTTTACTTTTACAACTTTACTTCATTTATACCCTGTCTTATTCTCCCTGTGAGGTAGGTTAGATTGAGAGTGTGTGACTGGCCCAAGATCGCACAGCAAGCTCTCTGGCAGAGCACAGAATCAAACCTGGTTGTCCAGATCCTAGTCTGCCACTCTAGCCACTACACTACACTGGATCAGAGTCGCTTCTGGCATTCCTGAGTAGTGCCTCTGTCCTTTCAAAACCACTCCTAGAATGCCAGAAACTCCAGGTGCTACAAAGTGGTCCTTCCTTCCTTCCTGCTATGCAGAGCCCATGCATTCTGCCTCTTTGCTTGCACGTGGAGCACAGTGTTAGGAGAATGAGGTGAAGTCACTCAGTGGCAGAGAGGATTCAGGGTTGCCTTATAACATGCAGTTCTTCCCTGAGGAAGCTGCAGAATCAAGTTTGTGTGAAAAGAAGGACTTCATGCTCACCTTCATGTTTTGTTTGTGAACAGCCAGATGCATGACTGCAGGACTAGATTGACTCTACAAAAGCAACTCTGAGAGGCTGGATTTTATCACTTTTTTCCACACCAGCTCTTTGGTCTTGAGAGCTTTTGGAAAGTGGTCGTTTTTTCCCCACTTCCACACAACTCAACGGTACAATGGCACATTCATGCAGCTTCCTGCTTCCTCACAGCTTTTCTGTGTTCTTTCCAAAACCTGCTTTACTATGATCTTTTCAGAAAGACTGCAGCAAAGCTAGGGCAGTTGTATGTGGATGGGAAAGCTTGGTTGTTTCCTCGCTCTGCCCACATTAGCGCCATTTTCCCTGCCCCAGTCCCTGCAGCAGCCATTCCCCCCCCCCCAACACACACACAGTTTCAGTCAGGCTTGTAAACAGCCACTTACCTGGTCATCTGTGAGTTAATCATATTTAGCTGACCAAGTATGCATGTTTTAAATCACAGGTTCTACTCCTTTCTTCTTTTAGGCCAGAAATGACTAACCTAGGTGCATCTGCCTAGGCAGGCACAGAATGCTTTATTGTGGCTAATAACGTGCAATGCTGTTGCCACTTTGGTGCGTTCTTGTGTCTTAGAGCCAAGCTACAAGTGACGCCTGACACAGGTTGGACACTTGTCAGCTTCCCTCAAGTTTTTATGGGAAATGTAGGCATCCGGTCTTGCAGCTTGGCTCTCCATTTAATTGAAGTTTGCAGAGCGGCAGTCTCTGGGAGGGAGAACATGTGGTTGGGAGGGGAGTGCAGGCGTCGGGGTCTTTCCAGAAGCCCCCCTTACCCTCTGCTGGGTGTGGGGGGGTGGTTTCTGTAAACTTCAATTAAATAGAGAGCCAAGCTGTAAGACCAGGATGCCTACATTTCCCATCAAAACTTGAGGGAAGCTGACAAGTGTCTAACCTGTGTCAGGCATCACTTGTAACTTGGCTCTTAGAGATCTTTCACATGGAGGTGATCTTGTGGTTTGGTTGCATATTTTTTTTCTGCACTTTCTCATGGCATGGTTGTCCCATTATCTTTTCACGGTTTCCTCCTCATTCCTCCATGTTTTCTCAAAACAGGATTAAAGGTGGTTTGAGAAAGCACAGTAACGATGTTATGAGGATACTCGGGTTGGGGAAGACCTCTGTAGCCTGGCACCCAAACAGCAGGAAGACTTTTGTGCAAGAGACCCCTTTGTGAAATACATTCAGTTTGGCCAGAGAATAAGGTGTTGGCAAGCAACACTCCAACCACGCCTGACTTTGCTCTTTCAGGAAACTGCTCTTTGATCACTTCTAATTAATAATTAAATATGGATCAGTATTTAGGCAAAACGTATCCTACCTCTTTCTGGACTTGGACAGTGGCCAAGAAAGAAGATTATCCACCCATTAGGACTTGCATTGCTTTGATGTTTGCATCGGGTAAGTTACCTTAACATAGTACTCATGCAGCTCTCTTCTCTGCATGGGGAGCAGTTCCAAGGGCCAGAGTTTTCCCAGCCTGGTTCCCTTGGAGGAGTGAGCAGTGGAGGCAAGCAGCATTTTTGTGGTATTTGCTTGATTTCCAAATCCAACAAAGATGCACTCCTGCAAGGCAACAGATCTGTTACCCAGCATCAGATTAAGAGAGGAGGGGAGAGATCCTGCCCTTGCAAGAGCTTCAGCCCACCCAGTAGTGACTGTGTGCTAGAGCTGCCAACTCTGGGATTGGAAATTCCTGGGGATTTGGGAGTGGAGCCTGGGAACGGCAGGGTTTGGGGAGGGAAGGGAACTCATCAAGGTATAATGCTATCGTGTTGGAAGAGAAGGATTCAATGCTGTCCCTCTCCTCAGATTTCAGAGGGGGACAAACCAAACAGCAGAAAAATAGAGGTCAGGGCACACTGTTTACTGGTTACTGCTCTGACTGTCCTTTGATATGTAGATTGCTATTCTCAGAATTTCCTCCCTCTCACTTCTTCTCTTCCTGGTATTGTTCCAGGCAACACCTCTCTCCTTCTCCTCCCTTCATCTTGGCAGCATGGATGCAGGCCTTGTCCTGCCATCCATGTCCATCCTTAGACTAGATAAGTAGATAGGGATCTGTCTCTCATCCTTTCCTATCAGAGTACGGAGTTCCTACAATAAAGATCTCTTATTTCTTTTCTAAATATAAAGCAAGTGTATGATTTATTATTTTCATTCCTGCACACACACCAGCCAACAGAACGAGCTCACAACCACCTATAATCACGCTTCCTATACCAACCAATAGACTCTGCTAACGGCCCAAACATGGAATCCTTTAATTAGGTTTCTGGGACCTACACAATGATTTATTTATCATCGAGTCCACCTTCCAAAGCAGCCATTTTCCCCAGGGAACTAACCTCTGTATGTTGGAGTTGCTATTCCATGAGATCTCCAGGCGCTACCTGCAGGTTGGCAACCCTACTCTCTGCTCCTCTCTAGCCCTGTTCACATGTTACAGTGAATGCACTTATATCTTGAATGACAATGTGCATTTTGTACATTTATATATAAGAAAGAGCTAACACATGTTACTTTACAAATGAAAATGGGGAACAGTACCTGGGTAAATATACGAATTAAGTCACATCTTCAGCTGTACACATATTGACTATACCATGAGAACTACTCAATTGCAACATAAAGAAAAATCAAGAGTTCACTGTACATGGATTGTATATGCATTCAGTGTAACTTGTTGACAGGAGTTCAATATCCCTGCATTCAAAAACATTTCTTTCACCCCCAAAATCTCTCTAGCATTGTCCTTAGCAAGGACAGAGATATTTCCTTTTCACCTTGTTGATCTACTGCAAACCATTAGGACCCCCATTCTTCCTCGTGGAAAATCATTAGCCAGACACCAGATGGTACCTGATAGTCCAATGACTAGGTGCAGTTTGGGTGTCACAGGAAAAGTTCCTTTGCTCTTCGGGCTGCCTCACACCAAATATATACTGGCCTCTTTTCTAGCCTGACAGACTGAAGGCTGGAAGAAACACTTGATCTGCAATCTTTGACCTATGAAGATAGCTTTAGCTTAACCTCTGAACGGTCATAGAGTACAAACTAAACAATCCTCCTAAAGCCTTTACAATATGCATAGTACATGACATGTAACTGACAAAAAGTATGGGATCTTCTCTATTTCTTTCTTTCTTTTGATCTGGAGATGATTCAACCAACGCTGCTTGGAGCCTTGACAGTTTATCATGCAATTAAACCTTTTCCAGCTCTTCCTCTGTAATCCAAGTGAATGGCCTTCTAAGGATGCTGGCAGCAAATTATATCCCGTAGTGATGCAATCTAAATGGAGAATCCCTAGGAATAAAGATTAACCGTGCACTTGCTGATCTGAGATAAGATTTTTACAACTCAATGACTTTTATAATCCAACTTCAAATGAAGATGTACTATATTGCCAGTGGTTGGTGGAGGTGAGCTCCTGTGCTATAAACTGGCAAATTTTCTGCCCACAAACCTCAGTAAAAAAAACACTGAACTAGAAATTGTTAAGGGGGGGCGGGGTGCCTGTGTGTATATATACATCTATGTCTGATTCCGCACACGTTGGATAATGCACTTTCAATGCACTTTAGCTATCGTTTGGAAGTGGATTTTTTGTTTCACACTCAAAAAATTCAGTTCCAAATGATCTCTAAAGAGGATTGGAAGTGCATTATCCAACGTGTGCGGAATCAGCTTATATTGTATATCTCTGATTGTTTTTTTTCTACAACATTGTAGGTTTTGTGTTTTGCTTCTAATCAAACAAAGCCTGGAAAGGGAGATGGTGCCAAGATGAAGATGCAAGAAGGTACAAAGTTGGTTCTAGAATGGGGGTTACCAGCCTGTCCTTTAATGAAAGCTACGAGCAAGGAAAAACGATCCCAGTCTACTCCCTGCTGCCACCTACCCCTGCATCAAAAGCACAAGGAGTTGAAACCAGCTGGTTTCAGCTCCTTGCACTTTTGTTACATTAGGAACTGCCTCTCTTGTTGTTACCTACCCCTGCATGTCATCAATTTTGTTCTGTCTCAGAAACAGGACATGGATTAGGAAGAAAATGAAGCTCCCCACTAAGGAGCACAGAGCAAAATACTGTGAAATAAAAGTGTTATCTTTTTCCTTTTTTAAAAAAAGCCTAGAGCAGATCTTTTCACAATCATTTGCAGGGGGCGGAGTGGCCTTTGAAAGGGGATGGCCGAGCTATACTATAACAGCCGGGGCAAGCTGCTAGTTCCTCAAGAGCCATCTGTTGGAGACCCTGGGCTTTTGGCAGGCCTTGAGCACTGGTACAAATTCAGAGAACATACAAGATTCGCCTTATAAATTAGAGTTGCCAGCTTCCTGGGAGAGTAAATGCCCCATCCCTTTAATAGAGGCATAATGAGATGTTATTTAACCAGCGATGTTCTTTACCTTCATGCCATGAAATTCTTAGAGTGCCCGTTTCCACACCTCTATTAACGGGATAGGACTCTCAGACAGTTCTGAGAAGATTAAGGAATTAAATAGTGCAGAACAGTTAAAGGATAATTGGATTGGGACTATTCTTCATAGATTTTATTGTAACACTTTAATTTTGTACTAACATATTTGTAAATTTAATTTTTTTTTAAAAAATGGACCCTGGTCCTGATTCAAAGGTAGTGGGGTACAGTTATAGTTGTTTGTAACAAGCTGGTGGGGATGTGCAGTTGTAACCACCTGGCAAGATAGATGGAGTGTACACCTCTTGTACGCACCAGGCAGATGTGTATTGTGTACAGCATCCAGATGTGCCTCCTATGGAGATGCATACCCAGAAGTGCACCCACAAACAATCTGTACAGACAGGTCCTAGGAATCCACCCAGACCTTCTAGCTGTTTTCCGGAAGCTGCTCCCACAGTTTCAGTTTGTTTCCCACAAGCACAAGAGCTAACAATTTGTCCTCTTCTAAAACATCTCTTTAGTCATCATCAGTGTTTCTAGCCCATCCTTGGGGTGTGGCAGGAAATCACATTAAAATCAAAACTAGAGATCCTTCCAGAATTTAATAAAGATAAAAACACTGACTGAAATGCAAATTCAGAGTTAAAAATTACTCCAGTCCAATTAAAAAATGCCTAACATACATTGAAGACGCTCCAAGGTTGTTGCTACTTGATTTCACATAACCTGCCCAGGGACACAATTGGTCTTATAAACACAGTTGTTATTATACCACTGAGGGTGCCTATTGGAGGCTTGGGATGTTACAAATACAAGAATGTTACAAATACAAGCTATATTTCTAGGGGAAGACATCTACAAGTCATTGTGTGTGACTGATTTGTCACATTGCAACACTTACGATACATTTGGCATTAATGATTAACCTGCATCTGTTGTAGAATAGGCTAATCCCAGGTGCAGTTTCATCAGTGTCAGTCCTTAAACTAGATGAAAATATTCACAGTGATGCCCTCATTTCCCCCCTGCAAGTGTGCTTAGTGTGGCTTTCAAAACTGTAACTGTGGAACAGCCTTTGCTCTGGTCACTTGATCACTATGATCCCACCATTTGGTTTCTTAGCATGATTACCACGGCATGATGAACCATATGGAAAATTTTCATGCTCACTAACCTTTACGTTATTTAATTATAACATTTTAATGGCACCATTCTACCGAACTTAGGGTGCCCAAAGCAGCAAACATTAAAAGCATTAAAACAGTTCATAAAGATACATATTATAAAATCAATTAACAACAATTAAACAAAACACGCAAGCAATTAAAACACATGGACAAGAACAACAGTCAATGAAGGAATGCCAAACAAAACAGACAAATCTTCGTCTTCAGCCACTGGCAGAAGACAATGATCAAGGGGGACAGACAAATCTCCCTGGGAGAGAATTCTATCATTTTAGAGCCACAACTAAGAAGGCCCTTTCTCAGGGTGCCATCCATGTAGCCTCAGGAGTCAAGGGCACCCAAAGAAAGACTTCTGAGACTCCCCCCCACCCCACTACCAGATGGGCTTAGGCTGAGCTTTTTTTTTTTTTTTTGAAAAAATGGTAATTAACATCACTATCACATTATTACACTCTATAGCAAAAAGCCCTGCGGTGGCTTGAGGGTGGGGAGGGTCGGGCATGGGGAAATAGGGCAAGGAAAATGGTGCCAATGTGGGCGGGATCTGAAAACATCCGCACCTTTCCATCTACATTGGCGCAAACATGCTTTAGCTGTATAATATTCTCGAAGGCTTTCACGGCCAGAGAACAATGGTTGTTGTGGATTTTCCGGGCTGTATAGCCGTGGTCTTGGCATTGTAGTTCCTGACGTTTCGCCAGCAGCTATGACTGGCATCTTCAAAGGTGTAGCACCAAAAGACAGAGATCTCTCAGTGTCACAGTGTGGAGAAGATGTTGGCAGGTAATTTATATCTACTCAGGAAAGTGGGTTTGGGCTGAGTCATCCTGTAAGAGTTTCCCAGGGTGTGGAATGCTAATGGAGGGAGGCTTCACTGTATCCTGAGGAGGTTCTTTTGCATATGGATTGGTGCTTGATATGCAGTCTCCCACAGGAAAAGTGTTTTTGCCATATATCAAAGGAATCACTGATCAGATGGGAAAGCTTATGAAAAAGCACAACTTACAAACAGTATTCAGACCCACCAGAAAAATACAACAGATGCTACGAGCAGCAAAAGACAGTAGAGACCCACTAGCCTCTGCAGGAGTATACCGTATACCCTGCAGCTGTGGACAAGTTTACAGCGGGACCACACAGTGTAGCATCCAGACAAGAATAAAAGAACATGAAAGACACTGCAGACTTGGCCATCTGAAAAAATCAGCAGTGGCTGAACATAGCCTAACTCAAACAGGACACAGTATCCTATTCCAGGAAACTAATACTGGATAACACTTCCAACTACTTTGTCAGATTGCACAGGGAAGCCATTGAAATTCATAAGCATAAGCACAATTTCAACAGGAAAAAAGAGACTTTAAGAATGAATAGAGCATGGTTTCCAGTTCTGAAAAACACTAGGCTAAAAAAATACTCTACATCCTACAATAGCCCTGCAGAGAAGATTAGCATATCAAGCACCAATCCATATGCAAAAGAACCTCCTCAGGATACAGTGAAGCCTCCCTCCATTAGCATTCCACACCCTGGGAAACTCTTACAGGATGACTCAGCCCAAACCCACCTTCCTGAGTAGATAAAAATTACCTGCCAACATCTTCTCCACACTGTGACACTGAGAGATCTCTGTCTTGGTGCTACACCTTTGAAGATGCCAGTCACAGCTGCTGGCAAAATGTCAGGAACTACAATGCCAAGACCACGGCTATACAGCCTGGAAAATCCATAACAATCATCATGCTTTAGCTGTGATCTTTGGAAAAGAGATCAAGTAGGTTTAGGAAAGAACTCAGCAAAACATTTTGGAGGAAAGCCAGACTGTGCACAAGTTCAGGACAATGCTGGACGGATACTGGGGGAAAGACTATTTGACAGCCATGCTGGAGCAAATCAGCCATGTGGAAGCAACCTAAGTAAGTTTTCTGTCTTCCTCTGGGCCGTGGAAGCTGTAATTAAAGAATTCAAAACAATATCTACAGATAAAACCAGGCTGTATATCAATCCTACGTTTATAGCACAGCCAGTGACATCCCATCTTGATGAAGGTTTACAGTATGCTCAGGGCAAAGGGAACTAATATAATTAATTAGGGATACACAGTCTATCTGGGAAGCTTCAGGGAAGACATTCATATGCGACATTGGCTACACTTCTACTTCTTCTCTCTGCCAGAACTTTGCCATATTCCAAAGGTCACCCCAACCGAAAAAAAAGGCTTATCTCTCAAGTCTGTTGCAAAGATACCCAAGGAATTTCAGGGAAAGCCATAAACACTCTCATTAGAGCTGAAGAAGAATTCCAGTATTTAGCCAGTGTACAAATGTAAAGAATGCCACAAATCATTTTAATTGCTCCTTGAGAAATATTCAGGGGCGCATCCGGGCAGCAGCCTCAGTGCATCCCACACTCCACACAACTGGAGCAACACAGCTGAAAGGCTTCTCTACACAATCATCCCCCTCCAAGTTGTATTTGTCAGTCATTAGGGCGCAATCCTGCCTGCCAAGAGACCCGTATAGGTCTCCTTACTATGCACTGGCCAGGACTAGGTTGTTCAGATCTCTACCAGAGAATCTCTGTGCCCTGCTCTATTTGTTTATTTGGATATTTATATGCCGCCTTTCTCCCCAATGGAGACCCAAAGTGGCTTACATCATTCTCCTTAACTTTATCCTCACAACAACCCTATGAGGTAGGTTAGGCAGAAAGTGTATGTTTCTGGTCCCAGAAAACTTCCATTGCCCAGTTTGCTTCTGCCTCCCTTAGGGAGGGCCACTGTGCCTTTAATAAGAGATGTGGGGGCATCTTTAGATGCAGTGCCACCTATCACGTGAACACCACCCAATAGTTCAATGTGACACAATATTAAAAACACTGAAGGCTTCTTTAAACTGGGAATCAGTAACTCACAAAAATATCAAAGCCATTCCTTCTGCTTGTTAAGCTACATCAGCAAGAATGATGAAGCTAATTTTAAACCAGACTTTTGGAACGGCTCATATGAGAAAAATGTTGCCCTGTGAAATCTGACCTCTGGTCCCAATCAAATATATATGAGTTATATTAGAACAAGGAAACCTCAAGGCAGCCGGCTGCCAAACAAGGTATGCAAGAATCTTGCAGCCAAAACAAATTGCCTCTGTGCTACTGCTTTTTCCAACCAAAGATCCATGTTTGCAAAGAAGTAAACTTGGACATATTTATTTATATATTTATTTATTTAATTCAATTTATATTCCGCCCTCCCCGCATCAGCAGGCTCAGGGTGGATAGGGCTTGGAATCATAATTCAGAGGTTCAAGTGGAAAACCACAATAACTACCTGGTCCTTAGGTAGTCTCATTTAAATTATTGTGCTTATTTTCTAAAGATCTACTTTTTTTAGAAATAGAAAAGGGTGCCTGTGATAAATAACAAGAAGACACACAATATTTACAGCATCATTCTTAACAAATTTAGCCAGTGTGATGTAGTTGTGAAGCACATCAGCACACATGCAGCCCCACAGCTGGGCAAATATTTCAGCTCAGGAAAGCCACTCCCCCCCTCCCCACGCCATAGTCTCAATCCAAATTAGGTCCCATGCATTTGGGAAATTAGTTCCTTTGCACCTGACATGTGACTAAGAGCCACACTACAAGTGACGAGTTACACTTGAATGGCATGTGAACAGACATGTGTATTCCTCCCTGTTCACTTGTGCTCCACTTGCACTACACTCAATCACTATGTGGAGCACAAGTGGAGTGCAAGTGAACAGGGAGGAATACATGTGCCATTCAAGTGTAATTCGTCACTTGTAGCTTGGCCCTAAGTCGACTTCCCACTCTGCCATGAAAGCTTGCGGGGTAACCTTGGGCCTGCCATATACTGTCAGCTGAACTTACTTCACAGATAGGTTGAATCTTACTAGAAACCTGCTTTATTAAATTGCGGTTTCCTTTTTGTTTCTGGGGAGGTACGCTTTCAAGAACATTCTTTACACCTTTCTTTTGTGAACAGCATAGCTGCACTGACTTTACTGTAAGTGCTGTTCAAGAGCATCCAATTCATTCAGTGCATCTTTTCATTGATACCAAGAGCAGAGGAGGCCAGGTATTGAGTTAAGGGTGTTGCTGCAGTGGAAAGCAACATCCTAGCTAATCTTTTTCCTCAAATGCCTCCCCACTCCCATGTTCCACAAAGAGCAGGACTTCAGGGCAAGACCAAAATAATACCAAATTCACAGTGCATTTCTAACCAGAGTTCACCTGTCTAAGTCCATCGAAGTCAATGAGCTCAGAATGGTGTAACTCTTTTAGGATCGTGCTGCCAGTGTATTAAATCAGTTTACCGAAAACAATTTTATTGTCTGTGTGTGTGTGTGTGACAAAAGCCCTTTACTGGAAGAGTGAAATTGTACAGCTAACCATGTATTTTGATATATATTTTCCCCAGTATTGAAAACAAGACAAAACAGAGAGCCGATATAGTGCAGTGGTTAAACTGCTGGGTTAGGAGGATCTGGGAGACTCAAGTTCAAATCCCTGCTCTGGGGAACCTTGGGCCAGTCCTACACTTTCCGCCTAATCTCTCTCACTGGGTTGTTGTGAAGGTAAACTGGAGGAGAGGATAACAATGTAAGCCACATTGGGTCCATTAGGGAGAAAGGCCGGGTATAAATGAATAAATATAAATATGTAAATTAAGGTCACAAAATGTGCACAGTGCAGCATATACACACACATTAAAGGGCTGGCAATGATGGTCAGGCAATTGTGCAAGGTTCTATCTTACTGTCCATCTAGAAGAAGACGAACCTTTCTTATACAGCCTCAAGTTTTGTGACGTGGCTCTTATCCCTATCTTGCAGAGGCACTACTGACATCAAAGGGAAAATTTCATCAGCTTAAATGGAACCTTACCTATAATCGCTTGGGAATGATTGTGGGTTTAGGTTTTGTTTTCAGTTCGGACCCTACTCCTAGCCCCTAGGGAATCTGGCAATGCATTGTCTGCTTCGAGCCTACATACTTTCCATCGGTTTATATGCCCAAACCTTCCATGTGTGCTGAATGCCGTGGGGCTGATTTTTCATTTAGGGTAGATTTTCACTTAATGCAATTTATTGGCATAGTAGATCCTCATTGCCCCCTGTGCAGACGTTTATGCTGTTTGCAAGCCAACCATTAGCATATTTACTTAGAAGTAAATTCCATGAACCAACAAGAGTAACTTCCAAGTAAACATGCTTAGACAGGGATGCCCATGATATTTTGGTTGCTGCCACTTTTTTTTTGTTCCTGTGTGGGCTACACATGGATGAATTAAAATCACGTATTAGCTGATTCTCCATATATTATGCTTGTATCATGCAGTCATGCTGCACAGTTGTTTCCAAAATGACTGTTAGAAGAAACAAGCTTTTTCTGAGTTAGAACTGGAAGCAGGCTGCAGTCCTATGTCTGCAAAGGTTTACTTTACAAATGTGTCATAATGTACAGTGCCGTCACATTAAATCAGTGTTAAAATAATCAGTGTTCTGGATGTCTCTCCTGATTGCAAGAGGTATGTCCAAGTAGTGATTTTGACAACAATGTCCTTCGAGGGAAAGGTTCATCTCCATGTATAAAGTGACAGGAATGATCAAGTCATGCATGATGCAGAGTTGTGGCACAATCACTTGCCTCTAGCACATTGAGAGAGGCAAAGGGAGCAGTAACATACAGAGATACAGCCAGCAAACCATTCTTTGGCTGAATATGGAATTTTCTCTCTGGGAAGATCAGTCTGTTCCCCTCTATCATTGTCTTCCACCAACAGGTGAAGACTTGCCTGTTGCATCTGGCCATTCCCTCACTGACCCTCCTTCTTGTAAATGTGTTTTAACTGTCCTCCACGTTTTGTTTAATTGTTGTATTAAATTGTTTTTATACTACATATTTCAAACGTTTGTTTTAATGTTTTTAATTGTTTGCTACCTTGGGGACCCTAAACTGGTGGAAAAGTGGCATAGAAATATTTTAGATAAATATTAGAGCCAGTTTAGTGTAGTGGTTAAGAGCGCGGGACTCTACTCTGGAGAGCCAGGTTTGATTCCCCACTCCTCTGCTTGAAGCCAGTTGGGTGACCTTGGGCTAGTCACAGCTCTCTGGAGCTCTCTCAGCCCCACCCACCTCACAGGGCGTTTGTTGTGGGGATAAAAATAACATACTTCGTAAACCGCTCTGAGTGGGCATTAAGTTGTCCTGAAGGGTGGTATATAAATCGAATGTTGTTGTTATTATTATAATAAATAAATCCTTCATTGTTACAGAAGCCTCTACGCAATTCATCAATTTCTCACGATACACGTTACAATCACACTAGCAGGAATTACTGGCCTTGTGAGCACTACTGGAATTTGGAAAGCAAGTCATGGGCACCAGCGCATAGTAATTGCCAATGAGGTGGGGCCAACTATAAAATGGCTCCCATGGGAACAACAGCCAATAAGAAAATGCTGAGAAATTCCAAGCGAAGTGTCCTCCTATGACAGAGGTAGTTGTTTTTGAAGGGGTGATGCCTCCTGGACTCTTCTGAAGCACCTCCTACTCCAATGAGGTGTTAGAAAGCCAGCATTTGCTCTTTGCTTTGAGGAACAGATTCTTTGGGCGAGGAACTTTGGGCACCAGTAAACACACAAGAAGGCGCCACACTGGGAATCATCACACTACTGTGTTCTGACTCCTGGCACACAAACTTTAGAAGTTACTCATCCAGCGATCCTTTCATCACAGGCCAACTAACCAAACCTTCGCTTAGCTTCATCAAAACTTGATATCCTCATTCCTTACTTTTCTGTTAGTCAAGGGCTGCTTCCACACACGTGCAGTTCTCTATATGGTTGTTATTGCTCAGCACTTCCCACCCCCCAGTTCCCCCTGACCACCTTCCCCCCCTCCACCTGAGGACTTTTTAAAAAGTTGACAAATAGCTATAGAGCAACAATGTTAAAATGATGTATTACCACAGTTGACTAGTTCCCAGCTTTCATTTTTGAAACGTCCCTAGCCTTAGCCCTTTTGTTAGCAGAGTTTTAAGGGGAGAGATGCATTTATGTGGAAACAGACGAGGTCAGATATTTTTCCTCATCTTGCCTGGATATCCGACTACAGATGAACCAAATTGCAGCTTTCTAAATCGTGCAGAAGTATGACACATCCTGAGCAAAAAAGAGAGGCTACAGCATCTTCACACGCCCGAAGAATATAATTTATAAGAATATAAATGAAAGCAGACGTTAAAAGTGACCGAACTACAAAGTGAAACAAACACCCTGAACACTGTGGTGAACTAAGATGAGTTCTCGTGAGAGCCACAACCCTAAAGAATGCAGCTGGGACATTTGGAGAGAGGGAAGCCGAGCAGTTCAAAAGGAAATGGCTTGGGTGGTGCCAGAGGACAAGACCTCATGTGCGGATAGAGCACATGAGAAGCCAGACTGGAATCCTCTGCTGCACAGAGGGTGTTCTCTTTAAGCATTTCAATGAGGTCATAAATGTTTCATTGAGGAGGAGTTATACAACAAGGGGTGTTCTCTTACCAGGTGTCTGTGTTCCATGCACAATTATACTACATTTGAGAAGCAGAGTGACTTTTAAAGCATCTTACAGTGCACCCTTATGCAGAGTTACTCCAAACGAGGGGCTTAGATGGGAGTAGCTTTGCAGAGGGGTGCACTGTACTTCCTCACTATGCCCCCATCACTAGCAATTAAATTCCAGTATGTTAAGCCAAGCCATTTTGCAGAATCCTGCATTTATGCAACATGACATCATTAGCAAATTATTCTGCACAAGACATTCAGTGGAGCAGACAACTTTTTTGGCAGCTTAGCCATTCTGAATTCTAGCAAAGTGATTTTCAGTGCAATCCGAAACCAAGTGACACCCTTTGGACATAGAAGGGCTTGACTCTGATTAGGATAGCACTGTTACAGCAGCCGCACTACCGCAGCCTCAAATAATCCATGGCTGGTTATTGGCAAACACTACATGATGAAGTTCTGGTTTTCGTTCTTACTTGAAGTGGTCCCATGAAGGGGGATCATGCAGCTACCTTGAATGTTGCATTATAATAGGAAGGCGGGATGGATATATTTAAAGAATATAAAGAAAAATTGCTTTCCTGGAGGTTCCAATGTGTTCTTGTTATACACATACTAAAAATTCTGCAAGATAGGCAGACCTTGCTTTGATAAGGAAAAATTATCCTGGAAGCTGCCTCCACCATTTCCTATAAGCTGATTTAAAACTAGCTTTCCTGGAGAGCTACTTTGAGGGTGGGCCACCAGCAAATTCAGTTGCCATCATTTTTTTCCACATCTGTTTTTCCTCGATTGTCAGCTTGTGGGGGTGGTGTTGGCTTCCTTCAGGTGGCCATATTAACTCAGGGCTTCTAGTTGCTGACCCATACTATAACATGTAGAGCAGTGAATTGCAGCGATCCTCTGCACAGAGTTCATGGATGCTATTGTGTCTACCATTAGGTTTCCAGTGCCCACTTGCTTCTTCCCAAAAGCATCTGTTCCCCAAAGTAGAGAGCCTGTATTGGCTTTCTTCTACCTCACTGGAGCAGGAGGTGCTTCAGAAGATCACAGGAGAAGTCACCATGGGGTCTGAAGGAGCACCTGTTTGGAAATAGCTACGCCCATCATAGGAGGATGGTTTGCTTGGCATCTCCCAGCATTTTGTAATTGTCACCCAGTTTTGTGGTGGTGTTCACTAGCCCTTCTCAAAATTCCAAAGAGCCCACAGGCTCAGCAAGGTTGAGGAGGACCCCTTCTCCATGTCATTGGTGGGTTAGAACAGGGTGTGTGGCTCCATGGCAGAGCATCTGCTTTGAATGAAAAAGACTCCAGGTTCAGTCCCTGAAAAAGGCATCAATCTGAGACCATGGAGAAGTGCTTCCAGTCAAAGTAGACAGCAGTGACGTTGAGGGACCAAAGTTGTGACTAAGCAGAAGGTATCTTCATGGGTATTTATGATCAACTCACTGAGCAATCCTAAACAGAGTTACACCACTCTAAGACCACTGATTTCAATGTGCTCAGGCTGGAGTAACTGTTCTTAGGATTGTGCTGTTAGCCATGCAAAGAATCATGCTGGATTCTGTAGGCCAGCAAACAAATCCATTTCAGTGAGAATGCTTTATTCAGTGAATAGACAACTAATCAGTACAGTAACCAACAAAATAATAAGAAAGTAAGGCCTTAAGCAGAGCCCTGCAGGATCAGACCAGTGGTCAATCTAGTTAGCAACCTGTATCACACATTAGCCAACCAGTTAGTCTGGAAGGTCAACAGGGTTTAAAATCTAAGGCCTTCCCCTGATGTTGCCTCCTGGCACAGATTTTCATAGGTTTACTGCCTCTGAATGTGACATTTCTCTTTAGTCTCCAATGGCTGGAAGCCACTGATAGACTTGTCCTCCATGAATCTGTCCTTTCAAAGCTGTCTATGTTTGTGGCCATTGTGCTGGATGCTGGACTAAGTGCACCACTGGTCTGATCCAGCAGGGCTCTTCTTAGGTTCTTAAAGCCAGCTGATATACAGAATTTACACCAGAACCTGACAGCCCAGGCTGATGTACTCTACATGGCTAGAGTCAGACTGTAGACTTCAGACGCATGAAATTAATACACACCAAATCCCAGGGGTCAAACCCTAAAAATGTGCCCTAAAGACAAAATAGTATCACAGGACCTCCTTAGTAAAATGTGTGAGAACCACTACGGTTGCCAGGCACATGCCTGCAACGCCCTGGGAGATTTTGGGTGGTAGGTAAGGTTGCCAGCCTCCAAGAGGGACTGGAGATCTCCCAGAATTAAAACTAATTTTTAGACTACAAAGATCAGTTCCCTTGGGAAAATGGCTGCCTTGGAGAGTAGACTGTATGGCATTAAACTGTGCTGAGATCCCTCTTCTCCCCAAATGTCATCCTCTCCAGGGTCCACTCCCAAATCTCCAGGAATTTCCCAACGCAGAGTTGGCATGGGGTGGGCATGGGAAAAAGAGCTGTGTGTGTGTGTGTGTGTGTGTGAGTGAGTGAGAGAGAGAGAGAGAGAGAGGATTTTGTCAGTCTAAAGATCTCTCGATTGGCAAAATCCTAGAATATTTGTGATGTCACTTGTAGGTTTTTGCTAGGATTGCCTGCATCCAGTGAGACTCAGAGATTTCCCAGAATTGCAAATGATCTCCAAATGCCAGAGATCAGTTACCCTGGAGAAAATGGTTGCTTTGGATGGTGGACCCTACGGCATTATACCTCATTGAGGTCATTCCCCAACCCCGCCCCCCAGGCTCCAGCTCAAATCTCCAGGAGTTTCCCAAACCCAAGCTGGCAACCCTAGTTTTTGCTGGAACTAATATTGGCATATACACAATACCTTCCCATATTTCCTCCCTGCTGTTCTTTGGAGCAGCAGTGGGGGCAAGGAGTTAGCAGTGAGAGATTGCCTGCTATAGTGATTGTGGTAGCAACTAATGCACACAAACAATTGCTGACTTTTGCTAATATTTACTATTGCCAGCAATATGAAATCACTATATTATCTAAGCCTCATGCTCGGCACCAGGAAGAAAATCATTTAAAGTGGGACATTCACACCTCCAAAGGTAACTTTGTTACATTATCACTATGCCTGAGAATTCATGACCAAGGGATAACACAGGTTGCCCTATTCCATTGAGATATACTGTATATTTGCTGCTAGTCACACCACAACAGCTGCAACAAAACCACCCTTTTTCTACTGCATACAATAAGTATATGTGTGTGCCTCTCACAAAGATTGCATCATTGGCTCGTAATCTATCAAAGCCTCTTTCTTTAGCTAATTGATGCAATGGACGTAGACCAACGCAATATAGTAAACACACTACAAAACAAGAGGGTTTCTTTTTCTTCCTCCCATTACAATTGTTCACTGGAAACTGTGCTGATGTTTTAAATCCTTAAAAAAAAATTCTGACAATGACAAACCCTCATTGGCTTTGGCCTATATTTAGAGGTGGTTAGTGTTTGGAAGGAAAACACATGTGCAGGCTGTAAAAGTGCCAGGCAAGCACATACTAGGTCTTAATAACAAACGTGCATACTTGTAGAATAATGTCATGGGTGTCAACTACTGCCAGGCGCCTGCAGCTACGGTAGTGCAAAGAGCTTTGCGAATCTCCACACTGAGACTTTGAGCTAGCGCAGTTCTGCCAGAGTATCTGCAGTCACACTGATGGAGAGGCACTTCCAGCAGTGGAAGCAGGGAGGGTGATTTCCACCCACGTTCACCTCCCGACACAGACCTCCACTTTGCCCCTACACTTCTTCAACGACACTCAAGAGAAGAATTTTGGGAGGGGTTCTGGGCCGCAGGAAGAAGGAAAAGACAAGGAAGTCCTGTTCTGCTAACTTCTTTCCATTGGCAGAAGTTTGGGTCAAGCTGGTTTCCAGGTTAGGTGTTGGCAGTGGGGGCTAAATCAGAATGAGTTTTTAAAAAATTGTCAACAGGAATTCCTCACTCTTTTCATATAGCTTGATCTTTTGCATCTTTTTGTGTCAGTGTTGCTAGTTCAATGGGGCTTACTACCTATCAAGTGTGGACAAGGCGGCAGTCTTAAATTATTTCCAACCTGACACCCAGCCTTCAGAGAGATGTGAAGATTAAACATGGAATCATGCTATTTCATACCCTACTGACATCAGTAACAACAAGGAATCTTGTGACATCTTAAAGACTAACAAGTTTCAGGCTGCAATCCTAAGGACTCTTTCCTGAGAGTAAGCCCCACTGAATAACAGGGGGTTTCTTCTGAGTAGCCCTGCCTAGGATTGTTCCCTTTATTATAACATGAGCTTTTGTGGACAAGAACCCATTTCATTAGATGTGTGTCATAGGGCCTCACTAAGCATACATTTTTTCTTTGCAACTACATATATAAAAATGCTTGCCTAATGAATACCCATGCTATATGTGGGTGATAGTGGCTTCAAGTCCATGAAACGTTGTTACAATAAAAACTTATTCATTTTTATAGCACTACAACACTCCTATTTCTGCACTGACGGACTTAACAGTGCAATCCTAAATAGAGTTGCATCCTTCTAAGTCCATTGAAGTTAATGGCTTTACAAGGATTCTATTTAGGATTTTAATGCAACACAACTGTTCTAAAACAAAGCAAAAAAAAATATGATTCACTGAGATCGGAGTATTATAATCCAAGGCACCTCCCTTGGGCTGCTAGGTCTTTCACTGTGATTTAGGAAGTATTCTTAATAGGTCAGGTTGGTTCTTTATGTCAGTGTTGATTTTTATCAGCAGCTGTTTTGTTAGTCACATGCAGTTTTTTAAAAAGGCAGGATGCATTTTTTTAAAAAAAATAAGCAAAATCATAGTTTACATTTACATTACGGTATACCAACAAAAGCAAACCAGTTTTAGAAAAGTCATAGTAATATGCTCAGTGACAGCATATTCTCTACAGAATCTTTCCACAAACCATTCCCCACCAGGCCCAGCCTGGAAAAAAAAGAAAGCACATTGAGCCACCACACAGTGCCACTGCCCCAGAGTATGTGCTAGGAAGCAACATCAGAGGAAGGTCTTAGCTTCTAGAAATGCTCTGGTTTTGGCCCTCCAGGGCAACTGGTTAGCCACTGTTTGAAACGATGCTGGACTAGGCGGACAACTGGCCTGATCCCGCAGGGCTATTTTTACGTTCTCTTTCATGGGGATCTGAGGTGAGAATACCTCAAACGCAGCAAGCCAAAAAAATATTCCTCAGATTCGATTAAGAATGTCACTGCTACACCTAGTTTGAAGCCAATGTTTACACATTCCTCTTCCCTCCTTTATTTCCCCCCCTCCTGAAACGTGGAAAAAGTCTGAATTATGTTCATTTGTCCATGAGAGAATGGAGCCATTTGCATTTATTGGCTGGGTTGTAGGGTTGCCAAGTTTGGCTGGGGAAATTCCTGGAGATTTGGGGGCAGAGGCTGGGGGAGGCAGAATTTGGGAAAGAAGCTCAACAGGGTATAATGCTATAGGGTCCACACTTCAAAACAGCCGTTTTCTCCAGGGAAACTCTCTGTAGTCTGGAGATCGGGGGCAATTCCGGGAGGTCTCCAATATCCACCAGGATATTGCTAGGCAGTCACGACCTAAGCAAAGGGCGGCTGAAAAGCCACAGGAAGGGCTTAAACAAGTTTTTTCCTCCACCTATCTTGATCCTCCGTCATTCTGCACGGATGACCGACTCCGGCCGCCTCCCACGGCTTTTCCACTTTCCCCTCAGCTACGCCCGTTTCTCTCCTCCGCATCGCCTCAGCCTTAAGTGGAATAGCCCGCCTTTCTCTCTCTCCCCGTAGGCCTTGCGCTGTTTGCGTAAGCCAACGGCACAGAGCGCCAAAGGCTCGTTTGAGAACGCCTGTACGAGAATAGCCCGTCTCCCGTAGGGGAAAAGCCTCTTTTACACCGCCATCTTTAATTCGGGCAAAATCCTCCTCTTCTTCAACCGCCCCGCTGTCTTTGCAGCGGCCCTTCCTAATGTCCATGTGGCGGGGAAAAAGACAACTAACACGGTGCGCGTCAAGAAACCTAAACGGTTTTCTTTCACACGGGAGGCAAGGTCCCGGGTTAAAAATGGCGAAAACGGCGCAGGAGAGAGAGAAGCGACGGCAGGGAGGAGAGACGAGGACTGGAAACGGACCTTCTCGCGACATCTCAGGCGAGGCCGGAAGAGGCTGCGGACAGGGAGTCGGCGCTGCTCCCTCCTTCCCCGCCCATTCGGTCTCTGTTTAGTACGTGTGCGGAGGCGCGCTTAGCTCGCACGGCGGTTACGCTGCGTACACAGCGTAGGGCGCTTTGAAGAATCGGTAGGGCGACGGTAGTAGCCGCCGCCGCCGCACCGCTCTGAGGCGAGGGAGGGGGCCGCTCGTTCGCTCCGCGGCGCCACGGCTGAGGGGGAGGAACGTCAGTCGCAACAGCCGCCGCCGCCGCCGCCAGCACCATGGGTGAGTCTCTACGCCGGGCTCCGCGGGGAGGGCTGCGGGGGCGGCCGTGACAGTTGCGAGGGCCGAGGCGGGCGCCTCGTTCCTCCGGCCAGCATCCCTCTTCGGCTTCCCCCGCGCTGGTTGCCGTGACTGGGGGCCGCGGCGGCGGCGGCGGCCATGCCTTCATCCCTCGCGCTTCCTGCCAGCCCTCACGCCCTGCCGCTGTGGCTAGAAACCCCGCTTAGGGACCGGTCTAATCCTATTTTCTTTGCGGGGGAGGCGGAAGACGAGGCTTCGGGCCGGCGGGGAAGCAACCCCCGCCCTGGTTTCCACGCTGAGGCTCGTTCCCTTGCCGAAAAGAGCCTCTTCCGCGCCCAGCCGCGCGCCCCGCTTGCCTTCTGTGCCCGGGCGCTGGCCTCCCCGCTCCTCTCCAGCACGATCTGCCCTTTTGCAGCCTTTCCCCCCCTGCTCCAGCCTTGCACTTCTCTCGTCCCTCCTTCGCTGCCAGAAATCGCCTGGCTGCAGCTTCTCGCCGCGCTCGCACACACTCCCCATTTCCTGCGTCGTCTTTTACAGCTTGCTGCTGCTTCGTGCCTGCCTCCCTCTCGCTATTTTTGGAGGGAGGGGTAATGCAATTTCTAGGGGGAGAAAAAGAACCCTTGAAAAATCTCTCTGCTGCTGTCTCCATCCCGCCTTCCCCGCAGTATTCCTTTTTCTCCACCCTCTTTTGGGTTTTGCTTAGAGGAATTGAAACGAGCCTTACAAATACGCAGGAGGGACGGGGGGGGGGTATCTCTCAACAGGAAAACGGAAAGGAAGGAACAGAGGTATATTTGGCAGCGTGAGGGGGCTGGACACAGGGCAGTGTGTTCTCCTGGTTGCTTTTAAGCTTCCTTAAATAAAGTTGTTACGGTTTGGGAGCGCTCGTTTTCGGAAGTTCTGAAATCACAAATGTAATGAAGACTTTGAGAATGTGATTTTTGCTGGGGTAGTTTGGGCACACCCTGAAAGAGCAGCGTGTATATTTTCATCTCCATGGATGAATGAATGTGTATTTGAATCAGTGGAGAAGCAGCTAAATTAAGGTGGTAGTTCTGTGCACATGTACCAAGGAGTGAGCTGTATTGAACAAGGGACAAATAAACTGGATTGGGCTGTAAATCTACTTGCCAGTTTGGGCTATAAATCTTTTTGCCATCCTAGGCGTGATCACTTTATTCTTCTTCTTAAACAAAATTGTAAATGTAAAAAAGTACTCTTAAGAATGAACCCTTCCCCCATTCTCTGTAGTAAATTACAGAAAAATAATGGTCTGGAGATTTGGTCTTGGTATAGTGGCTTGTTTTCCTGGTCTCAGAGTAAGCCCCTGTAATATTACGGGTAGCAGATTAATACAATTAACCCCCTCTGATTGGTATGCCGTATTAAGTGTTTTCTCAAATGCTTTAAATATGATTCCTACTGAAATCACATGTCTGGAATAAAGTCTCTGAAAGGTGTTGCCTGAAAGATTGTTGCTATAGCCCTCCTCCTCTGCGCTTAAATCTCATTGAGTTCGAAAGGGTGTAAAGCCCTCTGTGTTTTTTCTTACAAGTAAGACTTAATTGAGTTCAGAGATATTTACTCCCAAATAAGTGTGTAATCCTGTGCATGGTAAATTAATTTAATTATGCCAGCAATGAAAATAAGATTGGAAAAAATGAAGCCAACCCTATACAGTGCACTGGCCATTCCCAATTGCATAAACCTCCCGGAATTGTCACCGATCTCCAGACTACAGAGAGTTCTCCTGGAGAAAACTGCTCTGTTTTTTAACATTTAATGTTGGTAACCTATCTTTAAAAGGGTGGTTATCGCCAGTATTTTGATAGTTCTTGGGAGTGTTCTGTTATTCATATTAACTATGTTCCTATGATATGTATTATGAGAAATGCTGTTTGATGTTTCTGGCTTCCAAATTGGTGTCAGTTCTTCAAGTAGAATTGCCAGCTGTCTGGAGAAAAATGCCACTTTCCTTTAAAAATGGCTAAATGAGGTATTAACCAGGTAATGTTATTTACCTTCATGCCATGGAAGGCTTCGGGTGCCCATTTCTGCCCTTTAAACCTCTGTTAAAGGAACAGGGCATTTTCTTCCCGGTCTGCTTGCAGCCATAGCTGCGAGTGATGCTAACAGTGTAAGTACAAGCTTGATTATAAATCAGTTTGTTAGCTTAATTTTTAAACAAAGAAAGCTTTGCTGCTAAATTCGCTGAAGAATTAAAACATGTTTCTTTTCAGCTTTCTCTCTGAAATAATTGTGGATATATTTCACAATTTCACTTACCCAGAAATGAAAGAGGGGAAAGCCCTGGAGGAATGCTTTGATGTTAGGACTACACCGTTAGTGACAGAGTGTTACATCTGATTTCACATGACAGCTTTTAAAGTCTGACGCACAGCATCATTTGTTTTCTAGACTTCAATTTATATGCCCGGATAGCTCTATAAGGAAAGTCTATATATGTGTTCTTTGGTGTATACAGGCAATCTAGGAAAAGTGGCTAAAATCCTGATGGCCATCTGTAACCGTGTTCTGAAAACCTGGAATTTAAATAAGAATAGTCCTGAAACTGACCTGCTGGCTAAGGTTCCTTTGGAGAATTATGCAAGGTTCAGACTTTTGGTAATTGATCCCTGAACCTAATATGTGCTAAAATACAGCCTGGTGTATAACCAATTTTTACAGCATTTTAATCTGTATTGAGCAAATTCAGTGTGGATTATTTAAACTCAAAAAAGTGCCTTTGATGCTTTCTGTGTTATAAGAGTTTCAACCATTAAGTTTTTCACTGCATTGCCAGGATTTAAGTGTAGGATTATCTGTTGCATCCTAAGTAGGCAGATCAATTTTGTTCTATAGAAGTTTAAGGCTTGACGTGTACTGGGGTAAGTTTAAGGCTTGGCATGTACTGGGGTAAGAGACATCTTTTAAAGGGATTTTAAATCTCTTGTCACTGTTCAGGGAGCAACAGGCATTGTTTGTGTGTGTGGAGGGGGGTGTTCAAGGACAAACAGTATCTATTGAGCTGTGCCAGGCAGTGAAGGCATTTCCTATCTACAGATGTCTTCCTTATACCTGCAGACTTCCAGTGGCTGTTTCTGACAAATGGAAGATCATAACTTCATGATGGTATGATTGCATTGGCACCTGAGTAGATTTTTCATATGGGACACGCCTTTCTGGTCATGAGAAACCAGTCTTGCATGCCATAGTATGGGGGAAGAAACGTATTGTATCAGCTTGGTCACAAGGGAATCTTTCACCATCATACCACTGGAAACATGAAATGTTGGAGTCAAGCTCACCCTCGCTCTGTTGTGGTTGCCACCTTGGGCCTTAAAGAGCCATGATATGTGGCCATGATAATACTGAAGGATTCTCTCTGAGGCGGGGTGGGGGTGGGGGCGGAGAGCATTGGAGTAGCTGAGTAGGGGAGAGAGAGTGCAGCTATTTGCCTGAAGGTTATGCTGCTTTCCCAAGGCAATTAACTGGCAGCTACTTGCACTATGTTTAATGGTAATATTGATAAAAATATCTAATAACCATAACTCATAATGTTAGCACCTATAGTAAAACCACATAATCATTATTCACAAAAGTTGAATTTACAAATTCTTTTACATTGTAAGTTGTTTTAGGGCTGTTTTCTACTAATCAATAATTTGGATCTAGCGCTGGCTAACTAGCATACCAGTCCAACTTCAGAGTTCTTGTGCATATGTTAAAGCAGAATGATTAGCTAAGGATTTCTGTAGATAGAAGCCATCTTGAAGCTGAATGTGCAGTAGAGTTATAAACTTTACTGGAAGAGGATGTGGTCTTATTCAGTTTATTATTAAAGTAAAATATACTGGTTTGTTTGAAAACGTTGTGCATTGTGTTTGATGGTCTCTAATTTTGACAGTGATTTTATAGAAAAAATAGGTGCATTCAGGGTGCTACATCTTTGTAGCTAGCGTCGTGTAGTCAATGTGAGTAGCTGTTGGCCCTGAGTAAATAGTAACTCATAGCTCAGTTGAGCTTTAAATATTTCCTCCATGATTCTGACCAACCCCATTTTGCCTGCTGACTTGCTGGCACCATGGTTTCAATTCTTTTTTTGGACAAGCAGAACGACTTGATTACTTCAAGCTTATTCTAAATTAAAGTAATATTTTAGACTTGGTTATCTGAATTGGATTTCAGTTATTTCTGACCAGATTACTTTTAATTTTATTTACCTGGATGTATGCAACATGGATCAGTTAACTAGTCCACTACTGAGAAGGAAATTAGTTGATTTAGAGGAATTTTCCTGTGTCTTTATGGGGTGGAGGAGTTATAGCACTTCTGTGGTTACCTGTGGCCCAGTAGCTGCAGCACTGTACTTCTGTTGATATGAGCAGCAGACATAAGTAAAGAAAAGCAGGAGCTTTATTTTGGGAACTGTTGTGTGTTGAAGATAGGCGAGGAGTGGAAGATGCAAATATTCCAAACACCTGCTTGCATAGTGCAACTTGTATCATTCAAGAAGGGTAATGAAAGTGGCCAAAGTAGTAGAGCAAGAGAGTGAAACAAAGCTGATTACTTATCTGCATTGGTTCTGTATTAAGGGTCAGAATCCAAATCAGGCACCCAAACGCCTGGGCAATCAGTAAACCACAAAGATAACTCCAAAGGCAGTCTGTGAACGCACATCAGACAGATGCTTTAGGTACCTGCACAAATCCAGTGGTCTTGAAGCAGACCAGAAGCACCAAACTAGCAAACTCAGGTACTCAGTCGTGGATGATTTATAACTGAGGATCCATAAGGAACTCACAGGGGAGAGGAAATGATAGTCTCCACTGGTTCCCTTTTCTTTCTTGTTCTCTCCCTCTTGCTCCCCCTCCACTGAATCCTGTTTCTTCTCCACCTTTCTTTCTCTGTTTCCTTACCTGCATCCCTGACAACTTCTCCCTTTCCTGCTGCCTGTTGTGCAACTGCTGCCTCCCTTACTCTTCCAGCCTCCTCCCCCTCCCCCAGCATCTCTGCAGCCGCTGCTGCCTGCTGTCTACTTTACTCACTTGGTTAGCCTTCCCCCTTCATTGTTGTGTTGGTTGGTCAGTTGCATGGCTGCCCGTGCCACCATCAGCTCCCCCCTTCCCATCCCCAAACTTGCCTTCCACCTCAGCTGCTGCTTTGTTGAGTAGAAAATGGGACAACTTTTCCTGTTTTCTTTTTCTTTGTGCACCTCTTTTAGCAGTGTCTCAGCACTACGGTTCTAGGTGAGTGACTAGGCAATTTGGTGGAAGATCCCCCTTCTTTATACATGGTCCTATTATGTGAATTTTTTGATCCACATTCTAGTACTTTAATCAGTATTTTTACATAGACACATACTCACTCACTCATGGAAGGGCATACAACTGATCTTAAGCAGTCTACCCTTGTCTCATCTCTCCCTGTGATGCAGGCAGGTGGAATGGATGCTGAGGAAAGAAGGTTTGTATAGGAAGAGCCAAATGACTGTCACACCTCTCTCCCTTTGATACAACTGCTTCATTTGTGATCATTGTGCTCCATGTTTTAGAGCTACCATGTATGGAATCTGGCTAGGAGCCTTTATTTTTTAACTAATTGCTCGATTCACTTGTTTCTGTAGTAGAAGCTATCTTAAAGGGACTGTCTGATTATTAATGTCCGTCATCTGATAGTGATGGTAGTAGTGTACAAGAGTGTTTCTGATTCTGCAGATAAGCACAATCTTTCAGTCTGAAATGCTTACTCACCTTGCTGTGCATTTTCGAGTACCTAGATCTTACAGTTCTACTTTATGCCTCCTTTAATTGTCTTAAGTGCTGAAATTTATTTGGGTCCCAGTATGTGAACATTTATGAATCTATCTTCTTACCAACCAAATATTCACTTCCTGTTTAGTGGAAAGTACTGTGCACTCCAGGAACTACTAGTTCTTGCTTCTGGAAATTAACTTCAGAGCTCTGGTTTTGTGAATCTTCCTTGGTGTGCATTTGTGTAAACATGGTCAGTGTGTATATTTTGAAATACCTGGGGTAGAAAAGGGAAAGCTAATGACTGCAGTATTCTTAACACATCAGTGTAAGAGTAGAAGAACAAGGTTCGAGTCCAGTAGCACCTTAAAGACTAATAGATTTCCAAGGGTATAAGCTTTTGAGAGTCAAGCTCCCTTTGTCAGATACAGACCTTAGGAAGGGAGCTTGACTCTCAGAATCGTATACCCTGGGAATCTGTTAATCTTTAAGGTGTCACTGAACTCGAACCTTGCTCTTCTGCTGCAGACCAACATGGCTGAAACTGTCTTCATGGAAGACTCCTTTGTAGAAGTAGAACATGTACATGTGTGAAAGCAGTTTGTATACTAATACTGTCCCTGCATAGTAAGTATTCTTAAGTGTATTATTAACTGTGTGAACTAACTAAACCACAGCATTACTTTTACTGCTGAGCTGTGCACGAGTATTGTACGCCATAGTAATATGCATGAGTGCGTTTTGTCATGGCGTTTGAGCAGGGGTGTGAGTTTCCAGAAGTCCTCCAGTGCCCTAAATGGAGTGTGATATAATTTAGGTTGTTTATTTGGCCTATGTTTAACAAACACAATTTTGGAAGTACCCTATGGTGATTTTATCTCCCAGTAGCATCAAATACTTGATTGGGGCAAAAGTCTGTTTTAAATTCAAAGTAGCTATATGTGGAAATTATGTTTATTGAGATAATGTTTCTGAAAATTTATAGATGGAATAGCATGCAATTACCTTATTTAAATTTAAGAAAAAAACTAAAACTACTGAAAATTGACCTGTTAACTTTGGCACACTCTAAGAACTCTGCATCAAATCCAATGGATACGGTTGTCCACTCCTCTATTTCAACAAAATTTAAATATTTCTACCTTGCTTTCCTCCCCAATGGATACTCAAAGCACCTTACAAAGGAACACAATCAGTTTATTTATTGAAAATAGTTATATCCTTAGTTCCTAACACTAAAACAAGTTGCAGAGGCATGAAGATGTAAGAGTTCCTTAACAAAATAAAAACAGAGCACAGTAAAAATGCAGCCTGAACACTTTCCTCTCCACCAAAAGCCCTCTGAAATAGAACTGTGCATGCCTTCCAGAAAGAATCCAGTGAAGATGTCCTCCACACCCAGTCTGGAAGACTCGTAACAAAGAGAGACTCATAACAAAGAGTTGCAGTACAGACCATCATAAGGGAGGGCACCACAAGAAGAAGGCTGTCTGAGGAACATAACTGACACGTGGAAATATACTGGTATATGCAGCTTGATAAGTATTAGTGCCCTAGGCCATGAATATAATTTAGACAAACAAGGACACAGATAGGCTGCTCCAACATTCTGGGCTGGTCCTGGTTCCACTGTTCTGGCTCACTCAGGCCCACAGGCTGTGAGCCATGGGCTAAAAGCCAAGAGCCCTGTGGCACTTGCCAAAAACCCGTGCCTCTGGCAACACCCTGGTTGAAGTGCATGTAAAAGAGGGAGATAGAAAGGTCAGCTAGATCTCACGGAGCTGGCAGAGTGGTTCCCGAGATTTCCCTCCCTGACCTCCTTCCAGGGAGGTAACTGGAGCACCTCAGTTTTGCTGTCGCTTTCAGTGGCAGCACGGGCATTACTTGTTTCTATACTGTGTTTATCTTTACAATATCCTATCGACCATGTGAAAGGAGACAAATAAGAATTGTGGCTTTGGCTGTGCAGGTCAGATCAAAATCAGTCCGGTGAATTTGAGTTGACTTTTAATTTTAGTATTATACGTATTGCATTTTATTTTTCTCCCCATTTACAATATAAAACATGATGTATTCTCTCAGAATTCTTGGAATCAATCACCTGAAAAATATTAACTGCAATTTTGAAACTGCCAGATTTGCCTAATATTGTATTGGCAATGGCATCCATTAATCAACGTTAATTTTATAAAACAATGAATCTTTAGGAATTGAAAGTTCCCATCCCGCATCTCTCTTGAATCTATACTTATCTTCTGTATTGCATTCATGTTGTACTACAGTAGCTACTGTAGTACTTCCTCTCATACACCTGTTGTGATGTCAGAGAGGCTGTCATAAACTACTGTAGTTAATGTACACTTTTCCTGGATTTGGATGCGGTTACACCCTAGCAGACAAGGCACATGTAAAAAATGGAGCGATTAAGTAAAGCTATGTCAAGGGCTATTCACCATCATCAAGTGTTGAGGTAGTTAAGCAGTAAATATCTTTACATCATTTTAGACAATGTTGACATGAATGTAATCTTGAACTCTGTTGCTAGAGCTGTATTGGTTACAACAGATTTCCTTAGTGCAAAGTGTATGTAGATCTTGGAACGCAAAGGTGAGCCCCACTTCCCCTCTTAACTTAATCATTCTGGGACTCTGATGTTTTAATTCCAAAAACATTTCTAACTTTCATTCCTTTAATCCATAGCGCTCGATTTACAGGGTAGTAGTTATTTTACATTCCTGCTATACTTGCAAGAAGTAATCTAAAAAAATAATTTTACCGAACAATATGAAAGTCCTCAGACCACTATAACAAGTGCCCAAGAGGAGTAAACTGTTAAAAGGGAAATGTTGTTTACTTAAGAACTGGAACTATTCTGATGAATAGCTATTTCTGACAAGTAAAATTAGTTTTGATGGTTATATTTGACAGCAGTTTAATGATTATAGTAGTGGTACCTTTTCAGGTTGCTAACCAATTTCAGCATTGTTATGGCACTTACCTGTCCTGCTGCCAAAAGCATCCATTGCATGTGAAGTTGAGGGAAGAATGAAAATAAAAGATTTGGCCTTTCTTTCTTTAGAAGCCTTAGTAAAGTTTTTTTTGATACTCTTAGGATTGTATGCTTAGGAGTATTTCCTATTCCAGTCCTGGTCTGAGCTGCCTACTGCCTGTTCTTGCGTATGTTTCATTTCATACACATTCTGTGTAGCATGGAAACATTGCAGCAGTTGTGATTGTATGCTTCTGAGAGCAGCCTTCAGGAGATCTACTGGGGGAGACATATGCAAAACCTGGAGGCTGTTTTGGGAACCCCGAATCAAAGATTCCTGAAGCTATTTGTGTCACTTCGAGAAGCTTTGGGTCAAGGGGCTGAAATGTCCCTCTCCGTACCTGTGCAGCAGGAGGTAGAGGGACATTTAAGCCACCAATCAGCTGTTTGTTGGGAGTTTCCCGACAAGCAGCTGAGTGCAGCCTGCTGGGGTTTAAATTTCCGTCTCCGTGCTGCTGCACAGCGGCACAAAGAGGGACCTTTAAATCCCCAACTCAGCCGCTTGTCAGGGGTTTCCCTGACAAGTGGCTGAGTGCAGCCTGCCATGGTGAAATGCCCTTCTCCCTGCTGCGGCACAGCAGCAGGGAGAGGGACATTTCACCTTTGACTCAGCCGCTTGTCAGGGGTTTCCCTGATAAGCGGCTGAGTACAGCCTGCTTGGGTGATATCATATGCCCGCCACAGCAGGGAGAGTGGCATTTCACCCCCGACTCAGCTGCTTGTCAGGGCTTTCCACTCTTCTGGGAAGGGGAAGAGTTTGAAGGGAAGAAGATTCTCTGCGCTGCTTGTAAGAGGCGCGAGGAACCTTCTTCCCTTCAAACTGCCCCCCTTCTTCCAGCCAGCTGGAAAGGGAGAGAGTTTGAAAGGAAGAAGGTTCCCTGTGCGGTTTGCAAGTGGCACGGGGAACCTTCTTCCCTTCAAACTCTCCCCCCCCTTCCTCCAACCAGCTGGAAAGGGGGAGAGTGTGAAGGGAAGAAGGTTCCCTGCACCACTTGCAAACGGCGTGGGGAAGCTTCCCTTTAAACTCTCCCTCCCTTCCTCCGGCCAGCTGGAATGGGTCCTTGCACACTTCAGCTGGGTCGCGGGGTTTTCCCCAACAACCCAGATGGAGTTTAAAGGGCTGGCCACAAACCCCGCCAGTCAGCTGATCTGCTTGCCACTTCAGGAATCCCTTCTTTCTGACTTTTTTCCTGCTTTGGGTTTCGCGCTTTGCGATTTTTTTTTTTTGCACACCCCTACTCTTGGGGTTTGTCTGGGAGTATAAAAACAAGGGAGCAAAGGCCTCCTGCACTGGATCTGGTCAACCTCATAGCTCATTAATTAGCTGACTGCTGATCAGTTATGAGCTGGGGAGCCTTTTGTTCCTTGACCAATTTGTGGGCTTATGTTTGTGAGGTGAGTTGGTGGGAATGTTTGGTGGAGTGTACTGTCTCTTGTATCTGATTTTTGTCATTTGTAGACCTTTGTGTTGTGGCCGTATGTTTCACTTTTTAAGGGAATTGAGGTGGCACTAGAGTTTGTGTAGAAATGAAATGAAAAATTCAGCTCCTTATTTCTGAGATATTTTTTCATTTTTTCCAAAGGGAAAAAGATAGGAAATGGGTGCGGGGCGGGGGGGGAGCACTGAAGAAAACTCCTATGGAATGTTTTGGAAATGAATGATATGCTTTAAACCAAGGTTTTACTCACTCAAGATGTATTGTATGAAAAAAGGCCAGTTTACAGCATTAGAAAATAATAATGGGAGCCAGCCAGTGGTTAGAGTGTTGGACTGGGACCTGGGAGGCCAAGGTTTGAATCTCCACCCTATCATGGAAGCTTCCTGGGTGAACTTGAGCCAGTCACACAGTGTCAGCCTGAACTGCCTCACGGGGTTGTATGAGGAGAAAATGGAGGCGAAGAATGTCAGCCGTTTGAGTCCCCATTGGGGAGGAAGGTGGGGCATAAATGAAGTAAATAACTCTGTATATTGCATGTGCATATATTTTTAAGAATACGTTTGTGGTTTCGTGTGAATAATGCCATAATGTATTTAATTATAATAATTATTAGAGTTCACTTTTTTCAGTGTTTTAAAGTTTAGCTTGATAGCCAGATATGCTGGTAAACCTACCAGTTATGACTACATGGCAGTATTTCTTAGTTTTGTTTCCTATATAATTTGTTTTCTGCCTTCAGCTTCCACTTTTCCCTACCTCTCAGACAGCAGAAGTTGAGATTTGTGTTTTCTCCCCATGCAAAAACCTTTTTTCCCTTTTTTTTTTTGGCGTGGCTTCAAAATTGCTATAAAGTTTACATCTTTCGGAAGATTTATGGAGATACTCTAGGGTGCTGGAATAGAAGTGAGGAGACACATTGGTGCATGACACTTGTCCAGTCTGCATTCCATTTTTAGTGGTGTAGGTGGGAAGACTCAGTGGAAGGTCTAATCTATTTTGATGTTTGAGAAGATCCCTCTACTATGTGAGTTTCTTCCTGAAGAAGCAGTGACCTGCCTTGCTTGACTGAAACCTGGCTGGATGAGGCTGATGTTATTCTGTCCCAAATGATACCAGTCTAGTATGCAGTCCTTCATCAATCCTCAGCTGTGGGAGAGAATGGGAGAGTAAGCTATGATCTTCTGTGAGATTTTCTGTTTTGCCAATTCCTGGTACTATTTTGATAGTCTCTGCCAACTTTTATGTGCTAGGGACAGGATAGGTGCCCATTGCTTGGTGGTAGGTATCTTGGCTTTATTGTCAGAGGTGATCCAAGATTTGATTCAGGGGGACTTTAGCATTCACACCTTGGCTGATTAAGCCCAGGATTTCTTGGCAACAGTGGAAATGACTGATTTTACATGCCAGTTGTAATGATAAGAAGGAAATGGGCAGAGACATGTATACTACCTGAGCTCCTTGAGGGGAAAGAGGGGCTAAGAAAATGTTATTTCTGTTACATAGAAATGATGCTTAGAGAATTATGGGCCCAGCACAAGAGAGAAGATGCTTTCTGCAATTAGAGATCTGGTGAGGGGCTAGATCTAAAACCCTTACGATGGCATCATTATCCACTTGAGACATGATAGGTTGTGCTCTGTTTTCATAAGAAGGTAAGGCAGTTATGATGGTCTGTTTTCTATGATACTCTGGAGGGTTCTTGAGTCATAATGGTGATTCTGTGGAGGCCCTGGTTCAGGCTTTCTTGGATGATAGACTTGCTTCCTGACTTTCTCTCCAAACCGGGAATTCCTGAGCATGTTTGTTTATGAAGGAGCTGGGGAAGTTAGAGGATAGATAGACATCATGAGCATCTCTGGCAAAAGGCCAGAGAATCTGTCTGATGTGGAGCATCACGGCATCCATATGAATGCCTATGAGGTGGCATTGTGGATGGCAAAGGTGACTTTTCTGCTGCTGTCGTATAGACAGTAAGGACCTGGGAAGGGGTTGGGAAGGCTGCCACCAGCAGATTGGACCCCTCCTTCCCCTTGTTAATAAAATCATGCTGGGAGAAACTCAGGATACCCCCTTGCTAGGATAGATGTATTCCTTTCTGGAGGAGGGAGTTTCTTCAAAGCCTTTGCAGGAACCATTTATTAAATAATTGCTGGGGGGAAAACCCCTGTAGATAAAAAGGATATTGCAAATTATAGGCCAGTCTCTTATCTGAGGTAAGTATGGTCATGGAGGCGTATGCACACTAGACATGTGTCTGTATGGAAGTGTCCCACCTTGTCCCATATCCATGCTAGAATAACCTGAACGTAAGGAAAAATATCTCCTGCTTCCTGTCACTCCCATGCTAACAGAGCTGTTGGCTTTGGTTCTGCACCTGGCTTAAAGCAATGACTCCAGTGTGGTCAGTAACACACAAATGACAGTAAGGGATCTTTGATAAAGTGCCAAGGTTTTTGTTCAGTCTTGGAAGGAACACTGAGCATTTGAATAGGGTGGAAATAAAAGCAGTGTGTGTTGATGGGAATAATACAAGTGGCTGAAGTGGAGAACAGCACATTCAAGCAGTCTACAAAATATTAATCATTAATATGACCAACACGATGCCCTCTGTAGGGAGCCAGATATTCTAAGCTCCTACACACTATGCTGTATACTTCCCTCAAGAGAGGGGAGAGGCAGAAAGCCAAGCCAATAGAAGGTGAAGTGCGATCCATCCATGCAGGTCCAGGCAAAGGTTCTTAGTATTAGTATCAAGACAGTACAAAATCCAAAGGAAAAGAGCACATAATGTGGCGGGCCGGCATATGGGAACTTCAGCTGTTGTAGAAACATACATGGTATGGTGCCAGTCAGAAGTATACCTTGGGACAGATTCTGACTTCAGTTATGGAGGCTTCATTTAAAAAAAAAAAGGGATTCTTTCCAGAGTAAGAAGGGGTTGTCCAAGTTCCTAGGAAATGTTTCCAAACCAGGGAACAGAGGGTAAGGCACCAGGTGGGGAGCTTGAGAGCAGTCCTGGTTTAATATATGGCTTTGATGGGCAGTTCAGGTTGTCTTCATTAGATAATTGAGTTGGTTAGACCTGTCGTGTAGGGCATGCATATGCTAGTTCTTTCTTCAGCAGAATTCCAGTATGGCAGAATCCTTTGACTGCTAAAGGCACTGAGAGGCCTTGATTAATTATCTGATTGCCTGATATTGGGTGTAGCTTATCTTATCTCTAGAACAGCTGTCTTCCTCAGTAAGCATGATGAGATTAGGCGCGATCCCAGTCACTCGACTGGCTCTCCTGCTTTGTTGCAGGAACTGTAAGAAGATAGGGAGAGGACATGCTGGTTCCATGTCAGAACGGAAGCAGGTAGGAAGGGGGAGACAAACCAGATTTTTGGCTTGATGGTAATGGTTCAGTAGGTAGTGGCTAAAAATGAAAAATTTTCAGAAATTGTGAAGCCATGGGGAATATTTTTTTTCTGATTTTACAGGGGGAAATTAGGAAGTATTGATGTGCATGTACATGTGCATGCATGCAGTACTTTTCTCTTAAGGTTATTTTACTAATTTGTCAATGTAAAATACATCCTCTATAACTTACTGTATAAAATCCTAGCATTTGGCATAATGGAATTTAAAAATACAAATGCCTTAGTTGCCCCTAACAAAATTGCAAATATGCCCATTGCTTGACAGAAAGCTTCAAACTGCTGTGTCTTGTACTATATGTAGCTTAATTTTTGCTGTCAGAGATAGGAATAAATTTGCTATTGGAAGGAAATGTGGTGAACAAAAGAAAATATATTTGGATCAAAACAGTCATAATAGGATTACCAGTATATTTGGATATCAAGTCGAACTGGAAAAACAAATTGCAGCTTATTTCCATTCAAATAGACACCCCATATCCCTTCACTGGGAGAAGTAGAATAGGGTAAGGAATTTCAAATGTAACTAAGGCCTCTCCATGCCGCAGCATGGGTCAAGTCTGTCTAATTGGGGACAGGGTTTACTTTTGGAAATAGCCTGTGCTTCACAATATGGCTCCCACCCATATTAAATTATATAATCCTATAGTTTTGTGTTGCAAGGTAGCTGTGGTACATTTTTGATGATGGATTTCTTCCATTTGCCAAATTTCCTAATCTCAAGATATCTGAGGTGTGTCCCGAAAGAGCATAATGGTTCATGAGCACCTATGCTGGAACATGATGGATGCATTAAACTACTGAATAGGCAGTTGCATGGTTTCGGCACATGCCTTAATGCAAGAAACTACTTTGGGCTATTGCGCAAGTGGTCATTAACTGAGATTTCATTTAAGATCTAGTAATTAAAGATTAACAAACATTGGCTTGGTTCAGAGTAATGTGTGTGATCCTCCCAGTCATGGAATCCGTGCAAGGGAATATGCTGTGGACTTGAGTGCACTTTTTTCCTAATGCATTCGAATCTCCTTCCTTGTTTGAGAAAAGCAAAACTTGCTGTCAAAGCAGGGGTTGAAATCCCAATTTTAAAGTAAATTTGAGTCTCTGGTTTCAAGACGAAATACAGGTATTTTCCGCATGAGGACAATAGCGGCAACAGGGCTTCCAAATGCAGGTTTTCATGCCTCAGGCCTCTACTAGTAGCCATTTCCGCCAACCTCCCGTGCCACCAGAGCCTTTTCAGTTTTTGGCAGTTGGATATTGTTATAACAATACATGTACCAGTTCTCTGAATTCTGTAGCTGTTGCCGTTGTGTAGATATGCCTCTCCCCTTTGCAACAAAAGGTGCTAGAGATTTTTTTAAAAAATGAAAGCTGAGATTCAGAGAACCAGATTCATAGTCTATTGTGTTGTTATAACTACTATGTTCAATTGCCTAATTAAAAATTATTTTTTTTAAAAAAAACTGATAGCATGGGGAGGAAGTAGCTGCTGTGAGGTTGGGATCAGGAGTCTGAGCTTTCCTACCCACATGGCAGCTATCCAGACTTTGCTGCAGTCTTTTTAAAACCTTTACTACAAAGCAGGTTTGGAAAAGCTTGGAGAACAGCTGGCGGTAAACCCTAAAAGGTGTATGAGTGCACTATGATGCTTTGGGGAAGCAAGAAAAAAAACCACTTCTCAACAGCATCAAACCTGGGACAAATAACCTGTAGGGAAATGATCATAGTTTGTGCAAACCATAGGATGCTTGATTAAGATGTCACACAGCAAGCCATGGCTTCTGTAATAAAGGAGGGAAGGAATTGGAGCATGAAAGTGTTGAGGGAGCATGTCAGCCTATAGCATGTTCCCACTCCTTCAGACCATGGTTTGGGATAAAGGGAGTGTGATTTCTGCACAGGCATCCAGTAGTATTTCTGCAGTTTTTTTCAGTTTATTGTCACTGAGCTGAAGGAGCCTAGGAGGGAGGGAGGTGGGTTGGTTGGTTGGTTGGGTCTGTCTGTCTCTCGTTTTCACACACAAAAGCTTATACCCTGCAAATCTTGTTGGTCTTTAAGCTGCTCCTGGACTCTAATCCTACTGTTTTACTGCAGACCAACGTGGCTACCTTCCTGAAACTATCTTTGTGAACATGGACGCAGTTCACTATATGGTAACTCCAAAGGACATACATGTGAAGAAAGTCATAGAACAGCAGCTCCTCAGTCTCTCATGTAGAGATGTGTGGACATTTTTGTTCCTACTTACATAGGTTAACGCACAAGCTTTCTATGTGCACACATGCATATGCTACACCACCTCATTTCTAATGCATTTTGCTTATTGTCAGTAAGACTAATTTGAATAAATGAGCCAAATGTGAAGATTCTATCACAAGAATCTAGTATCTGTCTAGATTCTGTTTAGCCAGCATAGCAAAGAGTTTAGGGGGTTTATGAGGCTGGTGGAATATATATCTTCTCTATTACACATATGTCCTTTTAAAATATGCATTCCTTCCATCTTCCTCATTCATTCTCTAGAACAAAAGAGCAGATCTGCACAATAAATATATTGCTAGCCTGACAAGCTGAACAACTATTGCATATACTATTCTGGAAAAATAATACTATGGAATGCCACAGTGTTGTAATATCCTATTGGTATTAGCACTATATGCTCTGCTCAAAACATGGTACTTCATTAATGTGAAACATTTTATGGATTGCTCCCCCTTTCATCTGACCCCTTTATGTGGTGCAGAAGCAGGGAACATAGCAAGGTAATATGACTTTAAAAAGTGACTTTTAAAAAATCCTCTGGCTTCTGGTAATAAGGGCCAGCAAAGTACATTCATTTTCCTTGCAGTGAGCAGATTGGCAGTTGAATGCTGCTAAAAGCTTAATCTGTGGCAAACACAAACTTCTTGGCATTACCAATTTCAGAGTTGGATTTTAGGAATCTGTGGTAACAGCTAGGGATGTGCATAATGGAAAAATGAGCTGAAATTACACTCAGAACTTGTTGGTTTGACTTTTTAAAGCAGCTTCCAGAATGCTTAACCAGGAAACATAGCTGTAAGGACTCCCTCTCACAGAAAAGTTTGTATGTTTTGTTTCAGTACTTACTACGCACAGGCAGGCCAAGCAGTCGGGGGCTGTCTGGCAGCATCTTGTTTTCCTTAAGTGGAAGTCTGTCTGCACTTACCATACAACCAGTTGGCTCCAAAGGGGAAAGACTGAGCCTGGAGTTAATTTCATTAGCGGACGAGGAAGTGTATGGCGCTCATGAATGTGTTTCAGCGCTTCCTGGCCAACAGGGTTATGGCACTGAGTGGCTTGTAGGAATCAAAGGTTTGTTTTGCACTGAGGAGGGGAGCAGCAGATGGCATGGTGCTGTCAGTGCCAGTGTTGCAATCCTCATTTCTTTCTGTGCTCTTTTATACTCAGTGGAAGGAAAGGCCACCCTGTCAACATGCACGTGGCTGTGCACACATGGATTTGAGGAGGGAGGAGTCTCCTTCATCCTCTGAGACCCCAACTGCTGCAGAGACTCATGTTATGCAGATTAGGGTGAAAATTAGAAAGAAAAAGCCATTATTAAAGGAGAGCTAGGCGGTCCCAGGCATGTGAAGCTGCTTCATGCCCATTCAGTGGCCTGCTGCTGTCTTTCGGTTAGGCGCCATGGTACCACAGGGCAACTCACTGTGAATTAAGAAGTTCTCCAAAGATGGTAGATCAAGGAATTTTATCTTGCTCAGAAAGCTTTTTGGCAGGTTTTTGGGCTTCTTTGATTAAAACCATTAACCCAGTGTTAAATGACAGGGAGGCAGCAGGCATGTACATTACACACTCACACATGCTCAACCAAGTCTTTCCAGATCAGTATTCCATGTGGAAGGACCGATCTGGTCAGATTTTTTTCTTTCTGGTTATCCTTATGTGATTTCTCCCTGTTCCATTTCCTTCTCTTTTTTCCTTCTCTTTTAATTAAGACCACTAACTCTGGGTTAGTTGTTTTAACTGACTCGCCTTCTTTGGGGTCCATTATTGTGTGAGTTCACGTGGTTGAGGAGGAACTCATTGGATTGAAGGGTTTTAGACAATGTAGCTTTTGGTTAAGCACCAATGGAGCCTCATTCCCTCCCCCCTGCACCCAAAAAAGTGTGTGTGCATGAGCACTGTGCAGCACAACACTGGTCTTGATGCATGCTGTCCCCAGGCATTCTTGGGGTCCATAAACAAGGAACCCTGATCTCAAACTTGGTAGGTCGATGGTTTAGAGGAAGGACTATGTTCTGTGCAATTTTAGTGCCATTGCATGCAAAAACAGCTGCCCCAGAGCCTCGTTTCCCCACACAAACATCCTTGAAAAGAAGAGCATGTGTTTGCACATGCATAGCCAACACGTGCTCAGTGGGCCGAAACTCATGAAAACAACCCCCCCACACACACACACACACACCAACTGATCAGTTCTGAGCTGGCACTGGCTGACCCAGAACAAACCAGTAATGGAACAGAATTATTCCAGAACTGAAACTGAAATGGAAACTTTTTTGGTGCACACTTCTAGTAACAGTTTCCCCTATAGACTTGGACCTGGTGATTATAGTCCCATTTTTAAGAAGAGGAAGAAGAATGATCCTGTTAATTATAGGCCAATTAGCTACTCAATATTATTAGTAAACTTTATGCCAGACATTTACTGGATGAATTTAAGAGCTGGCTAGGGCAGGAAGATTTAATTTCAGAAGAGTAAGCTGGTTTTAGGGGAGGAAGAGCTATAGATCTTTGCCTGATTTTACAGCATCTAATTGAAAAATACTTATCTACTCATTCGGTTTCACTTTATGCTGCCTTCATAAATTTGAAGGCAGCCTTCGACTCCATTTGTAAAATTAAACTAGGGGAGAAATTAGAAGTAACATCAATAGACCACAGGCGTATTTATGTAACTCATGCGTTACACACTAATACGACTCTTAAGGTTAGATGCAATAGGCAAGTGCAACTCACAAGCTTCAATTAAAACTTCAAAGGGAGTCAAACAAGGTTGTATTTGGGCTCCATTGCTTTTTATTTTTTATATTTATAACATGGTCAAATGTTTTGGTGGCACAGACTTCCATCCTCCTAAGTTAATGGATTGTAGGATTTCTCTGTTACTGTATGCTGATGACACCATAGTTCTATCAAGGACTCCGAAAGAACATTAAGGGTGTTTGCACAATGTTGTAGTAAGGACCATTTAGAAATAAATTGCAAAAAAACTAAAATTATGGCATTTGGTAGGAGACCTAAGATCCAGGCATGGAGCATAAATGACCATAAGGTAGAGCAGATGGCCAGTTTTAAGTATTTAGGGGTTATACTGCATGCCTCTGGCTCAAAGAAAGCTCATTGTGACTATGTAGCAGATGCTGGACAAAAATTTGCCTATAATACAATCAAATTCTTAATGGACCAAGGGTAGCCAATATATTCCAGCTGCTCTCAAACTATTATGGGCCAAAACATTGGCTTAGCTCTTATATGGGACCATGATTGGGCCATCATCTTCTTGCCTTGCACCTCTGGAGTAAGTGCAATCGAAATTTCTAAGAGCAGCCTTTCAGTTGCCTCGCTGTGTCTCAAATGCAAACTTGCACTTGGAAACAGGTATGGTAAAATTGGAGGCTAGGGTCCCACCTCCATTAACCTTTGGCTAAAGTTGAATTTCAAGTCTCAAGGCTTAACCCCCTGATTCTTTGAGACGGTTATCAATCTATCTGGCTAAAGGCAGTTAGGATTAAGCTGGTGAATTTGGGCTTTTTCCCTTGTTCTTTTCTGGAAATGGGATATGAGCAGGCAAATTATGTTTTAAAGCAAAGGGTGATGGATATCAAGTGGCAGGTAGATCTAGAGAGGTCACCGATTTTCCTGTGCTTGGAAAACTCAGATATGTGGTTTCCCTGGCTACTCATCTCTTTCAGTTGGAGCTCTCTAGTCACAGGAAGGCATTTTCCCTTGCCAGATGTCCAACACTACCCTCTGTGGTTTTGGATGAGCAATATAAAAAGGTTCCTAAACCATGGGACATGTTCTGCTTGGTTGTTCTTTTCATCAAGAGGTTCGCTCTTAGTTTAGCCTCCCCTTGTTTATCAGGTATCCTGGTCGATAAGACTCAGTGTATGTTAGAATGTTACTTGTAGATGAAAATTCACCAGTGTCAGCATATATTGCCAAGTTTTGTGTGGCAGCCTGCAAAATTTGTCAGAACCAGTGGCCTAAGTTTTATTGATACACTTTTTAGAATTTTAATAATTTTGTCCACTGTTTTATTAATATGCAATCTTTCTGAGAATCAATTTTATCTTCATTTGCTGTGGTGGTTGGGAATTCTCCCAAGACTTGTGCTGATCTATGACCATATTAATAATAACAATAAATAAATAGTAACATTTTCAACTTGAACTGTTTTCTAATCCTTGTGTTGGATTGCTTAGATGTTAGTTAGTCTCTTACAGGATTCATATCCTGTCTCCTTAAACTTTTCAGATTAGCTTTTATTTGAACAACAGCTTTTATTTGTCAGTGTCTTGCTGTGTATAAATTGGGAATATAAATGTGTTGACTGGTGATTTTGCCATGCTCCTTTGTGGTTATTGTCCTACCTAATAACACTAGATTTTTTAGGGCGGGGGAGACAATGAAGACAAAATATTCTCCCCAAATGATTTAGATGGTAATTCTTGCATCACCAAGATGTCCTGCTTATTTTATTTGGCCACTCTTAACCTTACACAATTTACTTATTTTCATGCCTCTTGGGAAGAGCAGTGTTGCATTTGGAAAACGGCTATAAATAAGCTGCACTGATCCATGGGAGAGAGAAGGATGTAGACAAGATAGAAAACCGTAGAAGCCACGTTGTTGCAAATGACAGCTATGATCCTGTACTGCTAGCAGTAATTCTGAAAGGCCTGTCAAGACCAGTATCATGTGCCAAAATGCTAATGTACTGTTGCCTTTGTAGCTTAGCTAAAAAGTAGGAATATACTAAATTTATGCCCTACTGCTGTAGGGCATTTACTTGAAATAATACAAAATTTCAGTAACCATATATTTAATCTTCATTCGCAGTTGTGACCAAAGCTAAGTACATGTAACTGCATTTGTTCATATTCGCCTCTTAATTGTTCTTAGCATTTGAAGTAAACTGGTATGTCAACAATGATTTGTTTATCTTGCTTTGCAAACCACCCCTGAAAGAAAAATTGTATAATACAGAAGATTTTGTATAATGTAATTGTTTATTTTAACTTTCTGTTTTAATGCAGGGGGTTTCAGGCTACATATTAATGAGTCAAACTATTAATGTAACGTTGAAGGTTATTTCAAATTAGCAAATCAAGCAAGTGCCAGCAACCTTGTCCTTCATGATGGATTATAACAGTATCTGCTTGGGAAGATTTTGTGTATTAATGCATAGGCCCTGGTGCAGGAGGCTGACTTTCCAGTAGGGTCCAGATTCACTTTTCTTTTTTTTTTTGGCCGTCAAGTCGCAGCCAGTTTATGGCAACTCCATAGGACATTCAAGGAAAGAGACAGGTGGTTTGTCATTGCCTACCTCTGTGTAGCAACTCTGGTCTCCCTTGGCGGTATCCCATCCAAGTACTAACTAGGGCTGAACCTGCTTAGCTTCCAAGATCTGACAAGATTGGGCTAGTCTGGGCATAGGCTTTCTTTCTGTTGTTTTCTAATCCTGTTTTAGATGGTGCCATTAGCTTAAGTCTTGAGTAAATTACATATACACATCTGTGACATTTTTGACAGGGTTTCAAGGAAAACCATGAAAAGACCTGCTGTAAATTAGCGTTGATTGGAATTGGAAAGTTTCTATCTGGAGAGTGTGACTAGGACTATTATGTGCATAGAGGAGGCCAGGATGAAGGGAAACTGAAACGAGCAACTCTAAGCTGGCGGGCTCGTTGCCACCTACCTGGAGATCCAGAGGGATCCTATCAGGCTCTTCTGACATTGCTGTTTTTGAACACTTACCTTATACTGACCATCCTGTTGGCATCACCACATATTTGGAGTGTGAGGACACGAGGAAGAATCATTCCAAGAACTGTCATTACTCCAGCAAATTTGTATAGGAAGTTATAGAATTATCATTGTCTCTTTGCAGCTATTATGGGACATATGTGTGTATTTATGTAATTGTATATGTACACATTGTAAAAATTTGACTGATTGTATATCTTTTATTCACATGGTGAGCAAGACACGAATAATAATATTTTGAGTAAATAATTTATTGATTTATTGGGTTCCTAGGGCATCTTGCCCTTGGTGGTAACCAGAATGAGGTGCAACAGCCATTGTGAGTTGATGATTCCTGCTTTATGTCAAGTGGTAACTGCCAGTGGTGGCAACAGCAGCCACTGCTTTGCATAAAGTGTTCAAGAGCTGCTGCCATTCCAAGACACGGGTGGATGCAGGCTGGGAAGCAAGCCTGCTCCTTCGTTTCACCCTCCATGCGGGGTGGGGCCCTTTTCCAGGACCATTTTTGCCTCCTAGCCTGTTCCTACATTTAGTTTCAGTATCACAGTTGCAGAAGTAGTACCAAGTACTAGAATGCCCACTTTGAAATATAAGTAATCCAAACATCCATACAACCTCTACAATAGCCATCATTCAAGAGGGGGAAGCTGAGGTCTAAGGAGGGGACAGGACTGCAGGCCAAATGAGACTCTTGAGCAGAGGGTCACACCTCATGTAGACAGCGAATCTAAAATGGGACTTGGTGACTACAAAACCTGAATGTGTGTGGAGCCAGCAAGGGGATGATTGCTGGAGTCAGCAGCAGAGACCTAGATAATAACTGGTAAAAATCCTGAGAAGCAAGGAGGAAGAAGCAATGAACATATCATACTTGCCAGGAATGGGCAGAACTTTCATGAAACCCATTCAAGTAGAAACTTTCTGGTATGTTCAGGCTTCAGTTACAGAACTTGGAATTGAATAGGATACAAAGATTCCTTTTTCCTGGGCTTAGGGAGAGGGATGAAAATCCAGGTTAGCTCAGGGGGGAGCTTCTCGATTAGCTGAACATATAATATAGAGAGTTCCCAAACCCTGGGAATTTTTCCAAATAAGGGACGTTTTAGAGTGAGAGGAAGGCATACTAGAAGTATTCTTGGTTATCAGCTGTTCAGTCTCAAATCATGTGAGGGACAAAGATGCGGTCTCATCTCTGTTGGTGTCACCCTTGGAATGCCTGAAACTTCATTTTCGGGGCCCCATGTGAGTGGCACAGATGAGCTTGTCTGATCATAAAACTAAAATAGAGAGGGAAAAGGACACCAAACATGGAATCTTGTCATTTCCACTAAAGGTCAGAGAAACCTCTGCTTTGGAAAAAGTGAGATAGATACCTGTGCAGCTTGTTGTATCCATAAGAAGGAGACCCTTGTTATTTTGCCTTCACGGTTAAATGCCTGGATGAGTGGGGTTCCAAACCTTTTATGGAAACTCACAAATGTACTTTGTCTGATGATCCATCAAGGGCTGGCCCAAGAGACCGAGAAGGTGTGGGAGTGGGTGTGTGAGAAGATGCAGGAAGATGGCAGATTTGGCAAAGAGGTGGGTGGCAAGCGACTCAGTGCAGTACGTCTCCCGCAGCAGGTAGAGGACAGTGAGGCATTGAAGGGTGCTGGGCAAGAGATTGGGCAGCTGAAGGAGCCGTGTCAAGACAGAGCCTAGCTCACACTCCTCTTTCTCTCCTCCTCTCACTTTTCCACGTGCTGCACAGCTCCTACCTACTCTCCAGCCTTTCTGTCCCTTCTTCCACTTACTGTCATAAAGTTACTAATTACCCGACAGCTTTCTCCCCTCTTTATTGTTGTAAAGGAGGGCTAAGCAAGAATGTGAGAAGCTGGAAAGGAAGGATAGGATAGAAAGTGAAGGGTGCAAAGGGCAGGAGCCACCTTCAGGGATGGCTGGCCTGTGACCCTCTTTCAGAGGCTTTGCAAGCCACTTTTGGGTCCAGACCCACAGGTTGGGAAACGCTGGCATAGATGAGCAAGGCAAATCACACGTGGGTTCATTCTGTCTGGGAACTAAACTAATAAAGCTTGGACTGGTTATTTGATGACACCAGTAGACTTTATTGATATTTTAGTCTCACCATTTTAATCACTGTGTTGCCATTATTTGATCTTTATTGCTTTGTGTTGGTCTTACTTTTGTGTAAAGTTCTCCTGAATAAGATCTGTGAGAACTCTAGCTTATGGGCTAAAGTCACTGAAAATACTTTTGCCATAGTAACTCCTAGAGAAAAATACTGTATAAATGCTTTGTCATGACGCAGTTTCTCATACGGCTGCATGGTGAAGGCTATGTCACTTACGAAGTTTCCTTGTTTGTAATAGTCTTGCACATATCTAGAACTGTGTAAATAACATCATCTTTGCTAGTATGATGGAGAGTGCCCTCAAGTCAGAGTTGACTTATGGCAACCCCTGGTGGGGTTTCCATGGCAAGAGACTAATAGAGGTGGTTTGCCATTGCCTTCCTGCAAACTTGGTCTTCATTGGAGGTCTCCCATCTAATTACTAACCAAGGCCAAGCCTTGCTTAGCTTCTAAGATCTGATGAGATCGGGCTCACCGGGGCTATCCAGGTCTGGGCAGTCTTTGCTAGTAGTATGTATAATATTTTATTGTAAAGTTAAATTGCAAGACCTTGTAAAATCTGAACAAATGTAAGTAACTCTTTTTTTCCTCCTTTTTGTTCAAATGCTGGCTTTCCTGACCTGTCCGCGTCCGTTCATCACTTCTGACGGTGTCTTATCTATTTGGATTACTGCGGTGATGGAAACTTGTTCACAAAGTAGCTGTAAGTATTGTCATATAAAACAAATGCTCTTTAAAATCAAAACAATAATCCTGAGTATGCTTAGAAATTTCCCCCCTGCATACCCAGTTGTTACTTGGTTAATATGTTGTATTGAAGCAGCTCTGCGCAAGACAGCACATCTGTTTCAGATCCTGAAAAACATGGTTTTTCTCTGTATCCACCCCTAGAAAGTAGCAGACACCTTATTTTGTTGAAAAATGTCTATTCTCCCTCTGAGGTGCAGGACATCTTGACTGTACCCCACCATCCAGTCAGGAAGGCAGGACGTTAAATTTTCTTCCTCTTTCCTGTTGGCACGTGGACCACCCCTTCTCTTAGTTCTTTCCTGCCTCCAGGGAGAGCAGTAGCAGCAGCAGATCTCTCTGCTGCTTCTTAGGCCTTTATTCCACTTTCACTTTTGCCTATCTGATTCTTATTCTTCATCTCTGTACTGCCTTTTCTATAGTCTTTATTCTTATCCTTCCTCCTCCTCTCCCTTCTATACCTTCCTTCGGCGATCTATTCTGTGGGAGTGCAAGTGGCCCTGCTGTGGAGCCAGCAGACTCTGACGAAAGCTTCATGGGAGAGGAAGACAAAGAAGCAGGCTTCCCCACCACAGCATGGTCATCAGATTCCAAGCTTCCTGGTGCCGTCCTGTTTTCACGGCTGGAGCAAGCTCCCGGCAACTTTCCGGCTTTAGAGCCTTGTCGTCGCCAAATGGGCCCAGCGGCAGCAGACAGAGGCCAGATCTGCGTAACTCTGTGTGGAGGCTGAGTGCAGCGCTAGCCAGCAGGCCGCAGAAAAGGTGGTGACAAGCACGCCAAGCCCTGCGCGGCCTCAGATGACGTGCTGGCCAACCTCCCACCGGGAGACACTTCTGCAGGCCATTCCTGCTTGGCTCAGCACCTGCCTTTGAATGAGAGCGGCTCTAGAAGGACAGGTAACGTACCTGTGATTTTGGCCTCACATTTTCAGCTGACCTTCTCTCCTTATTAAAGCAAATCATGAGAAATGAGCTCTCCAAGCTGTGTCAACCTCTTTCCAGGGCCAGCAGTGAATTGTCCTCCCCTTCTCCCTTCCCCACTCCATCCACCAGACCCAAAGACAAACCCAGAAGGGTGGCAGCCAAATGACTTATTAAGGCAGCCCAAAAGTCCATCCAAGTCAAGGATAAGGACAAGAGGCTCTCCTGGGCTGGAGAGAGGTCCTCTGACAGTGATGACAGGGAGGAGGGTGAGTTCCTCTCAGAGGAAGAGGAGGGGAAAGTCACCATTCCGGAGCAGCCAAACAGGCTGTTTAAAATGAAAGACTATCAATATCGCCTCTCGAAGTCCCTGGCAGCCCTTGACGTGGAAGAAGTACCAAAAGGGAAGGAGAAGGATCACAATTTGGGCAAAGCATCCACAAGGCCCAAAGGGTGCAGGGAATTCTTCCCTAGGGCAGACACACCAGAAAAGATCTTCCCAGTCCCTGAGTATTTTGAGAGAGAAATGAAGGCCAAATGGGAAATGCCATGGGCCAACAAACAGTGTTCTAATGCAGCAAAGAAATTATATGCCTTACCATTTTTGGCCAGTGAGTTATTGCAGGTGCTGAGGATTGATGCCCTGGTGGCCGCTCTGCAGTCCTCAGGCCTCCTATCAGAGAATGGCCAAGGATCTATGAAGGACAGCCTGGACAGGAAAGCAGAGATCGCCCTCAGAAGAGCGCATGAAGCCTCGTTCGTGGCCCTTAGAGCCTCCGTCACAACTTCCATCATAACCAGAGCTGCCATGGTGTGGGTGCATAAGTTGCTGACACTGCTTCTGGGAAACAACCGATGTCTCTCGGAAGGGGCCAACAGAATCCTTAAAGCCAGCACTTTTGCAACGGACGCCACTTTGGATGCCAATACTCTTTTCATCTCAAGCCATGGCCTTAGCAACAGTGGCCCAAAGAGCATTGTGGCTTTGAGCTGGGCTGGCCGATCTCCACTGCAAGTTCATTCTCATGGCTTACCCCTTCCAGGGCGACAAGTTCTTTGGGGGATGTACTTGAAAGGATTCTGGTGGAAACATGAGATAAGAAAAAGGTGCTGCCCAGAACCCTCAGAAAATCAGATAGGTGTTCCTTCAGCTCGCAGTCCTTTAGTTCCCACCACTCCCTGACCAGATCACAACAAGACTCAAAATGTTCATCCTGGAATTTCTCCAGAAAGAGCTTCAAAAGGGGCCCCTTCAGAGTCAAGAACAACAGGCATCACCAAGTCCGAGGAGACAGGCATGACTTTGAGAACAAGGCCCCCAAATCATGACTTGCTTCGGGGCCCAGTATGGGAGAAGACTACTCCACTTCCACCAAGCACGGGTTGAGTCAAGGGCAGATGCCTGGACCCTCGAAGTGATCTTTAAAGGCTACTCAATAGAGTTCAACTCTTACCCTCCTGATCGATTTGTGACCTCACTCCTCTGAACCCCCCCCCCCCAAAGAAGACTCTTCATGCAGAGGGTGCTCAACCATCTGCTAGATATTTAAACAATAGAACCGGTACTCCACAAAGAAAGAGACCAGTTACAGTTTTGAAGAGAAACGGGGACTGGAGGGCAATTCTAGACCTGAAGTTCATAAACAGGTTCTTAAAGCTTAAAACGCTTCCGTATGGAAATGCTACGCTCAATAGTTGAAGCCTTATAGCCCAGAGTGTTCCTCACTTATAGACCTTACCGAGGCCTATCTTCATGTTCCCATCAATGCATCTCACCGGTGTTTCCTGAGGTTCCATGTGAACAACAGGCATTATCAGTTCAGAGCCTTGCCCTTTGGCCTAGCCACAGCTCCAAGAGTCACCACCAAGAGCCTCATCAGCCCAAGGGTTCGACTCAAGGCGTACCTCACCAGAGCCGAGGCTATCAGAGAATCAGATTTGCTCTTCACTAATGTGGGTCCCCCAGCACAGGGAAGAAAATGTCAGCAACGTCTGTTGGCAACATCATTAGGTCCTGCATTACGGAAGCATACAAGGCACCCAGCAAGAAGGTACCTAAGGGAATTATGGCTCACTCCTTGAGAAGTGCAGCGACTAATGCAGCATTCAGAAATAACGTGTCCGTGGAAGAGGTCTGCAAAGCTGCCACTTGGTCTTCAGTCTCCACCGTGAGACATTACAGGCTAAACCTCTATAATTCGGTGGATGTGGCATTTGGAAGGAGAGTGTTGCAACACATAATTCAAGACAAATACCATATCCCACCCAAGTAGGAGTAATTGTTTTGGGAGCACCCAAGATGTCCTCCACCACAAAGGGAGAATGGACCTTTGGACACTTGGAAGGGTCCTTCTCCTCTGAGGAAAGGAGGACATGTTGCCCTCCCAGGTCCTTCGTCTTCTTTACTATCTCACCTTTTCCTCCTTAGTGCTGCATGTTCATTCTGTTCTATCTCTCCTAACTAATAGAGGCCAATCAATCATTTTTCAGGACAAATAGCTCAGAGACTAAACAAAAAAGGGGGGTGGGAATTTCTGCTGCATGGAGTCGACCAAACTGAGAGAAGGGGTGGTCCATGTGCCAACAGAAAAGAGGAAGAAAATTTAACTTCCTGCATCTCTGATTGGACAGTGGAAAACACCCAAGATGTCCTCCTTTCCTCAGAGGAGAAGGACCCTTCATGGTAAGTGTCCAAAGGTGTGTTCACCTTTGGCTTAGTAGGCATTCACATAATGGCTGGTTCCCATGTTCCCATGCCATTGTGAACAGGAACCCTAAACAGTAGGTCCATATTTCAAATTTCAATAAAAGTTTATACATTTTGGAAATAACATGTTCGTCATTTGTACAGAGCTCTTTTTCAAACTGTCTTTTCATAATCAAAGCCCCATAATTTTTTATCTGCTTTGAACCTTTCTAGAAGTTCAGCATAGAAAAACTGCTAGAGAATTCTAGTAAGTCTCCATAAGTCAACCATCCCTATTTTGTAGTCATCTCCCTTCTATAAAATGCTTCCTGTGTTGAAATCCAAAGCAGCGTCTTCTGTGATAACCTCTGTTTTTCCAAATTCTCCAGATGGCTCTCCTAATATAATGCTTTTTGAAGTCGGCATTGACCTTTACTTTATCATACCACAAATAAGCATGCCGTCCAAATCTCAAGTCATGACCTTCCAATGTTCAGAGCCTGTCGTTTCTCAGGAGCATCCATTCCTTCATCCACATTAGACATGCGGCAGCATAATACACCTTCAAGTCCGGTAAACCTAGGCCGTCTCTCCTTCGCATCTTATAAAATGTTATTTTTAAGTCTTAGGAAAACCCCATGTTAAAGACAAATGCTGGTATGCCACTACCTTTAGTGCTGTTAAAAGTCCTTCACTTTTAAAAAATCAACTACTGCTGCAGCCTTTCTTGTTTGAACAAAAGAATTCCCATGATAGTCTTCCTCTCTTTATTTTAAAAGATGAACTGGAGTATCCCTTTCACTTTATTACATGGGGTTTTGTTACTGGGACAAGTGAGAGAATAAACCTGAAAAGGCTGTTGTGCTGATGCAGTTATTTTTGTCTTCAGTACTACAAGCATTAAACATAGGTTTTGAACTGCCATTGTAAAGGCTTATGGGGAAGTAAGTTCTTCATTAGCAAATGGAGTTTAAGAGTAAGCAAACAGTGAATTCAAAAGATAAGCTACATTTAATTTTACAGAGATTATAAGAAGCCATAAGTATGTTGTCCTACCGACTTTGCTGAAACAACAGCTGTGGCTCTTTCTAAAGTGCAAGAGAGCTCGAAATAAACAGTTGCTGCCAGTCGCCTGGCCTGGGGCAGCCTTTATGCTCTTCTGAAGTATTTTCCTAGAGCCAATCAAGTGACTGCATCACAGATTCTTTGCAGATGGCTGAAGTTCTGCGCCTCACAGATGAAAGCAGGGTGAACGCTGTCTGAAATTAGGCATTTTAGCAGAGGATTGCCAACGTTGCTTGCTCCAGGGATGGGGTGGCATGGAGGTCAGCCAGACAGTATCCACATGCCATAGTGAGAGACTTGGTTTTACACTCCTCAGAGTAGTGCGTACATAAATAGTCTATATTGAAGCCTTTCCAGTGGGAGTAGTGGGTGAGGCATGAGAAACAATATTCTGTTTGTGCCTGATCTAATAGTTATACATAACAAATAACAAATTTGATAACTTAACAAATATTAAATAATTGTTCTGTAAGTGAGTTTTCTAACTTCATGTGTCTTTATCTTAGCAACAGAAGAATCTTGAAGGATACGTGGGGTTTGCAAATCTCCCCAATCAAGTTTACAGAAAGTCTGTGAAGAGAGGGTTTGAATTCACACTCATGGTAGTAGGTAAGTTTTATATTGTGGTTTTTCAGAAGTCCATTCAGCTGGTGGCTCGCTGCCTTCTCTGAACAGAATGTATTGTAAATTATGTACGTATGTTAATTTTTCTTACTTGTTGCACAATGATATCTGTAATAAAGGTGGAAACTATAGTCAGTTTCTGGCTTGCTCATATAATGACACTGCATTGCAGAAATTAAACTATCTTTATTAAAATCATGTTGGATTCTTGGGACTAGATCTCTCCTGTTTTATTGTTTATGTGGAATTTTCATCTGACTATGTTTAAGTTTTGAGAGCTTTAAAATTGGTCTTCAGAGCAAATCTGAATATTTTAAATAGCTATCTGCTCCCCTCATTAAGCCTTTCAAAAGACGGTAGATGCTCAGTAAACTTGCACTATTCTGATATTTGGTTAGAATGGGCCTTTGGGAGGGGGGGATTGTCACTCTTCCATGGGTGATAGGAGATGCAGTTGTCACATAGAGCGGGTATGGCTAGTGAAAGTTGTGTATAACCACTTTGCTAAACTTATTGCATGTCACCAACATTCCAAATTACAATACAAGTTACAAGTTCAGTAAGCAAAAGTTTCAGTATAAGGTAAAAAGTGAAAGACATAGGTGTAAAATATTTTGAATATAAATATACCCCAAACGGCATTGTTCTTCACTTGAGCAATAGACTTTTTTCTTCTTCACGAAGAATGAACTACCCTGCTGCTTTATAAAATAAAATATTTGAAGGTGTTAATGCGAGTATAATTAAAGGGTGGTGGCATGTTAGGTTAAATGACTAAGAATTACAAGTTCATCTGAACAACACATACTTCTATCAAGCTTTACAAGTCATAATTTTACCTTATTCTGTTCATACCTTTCAGTTTTAGTGGCCTCAGGGCAGGTCCTTCCCATTCATAGTCCCAGTGTTGTTGCTGAGGCATTGCTTTAGAAATTCCCCAATAGAGAAACTGCAGAAGAATGACCGACCTTGTAGACCATGATGCTCCTTATTGGGGTGAATGGTCATTTTTTTCTTGCCCAGAATGCACCACCTTTCTGATAGGTTACGTTGTCTTTGAATCTCACTCAACTTATTGGTAACTGTAGTCAGAGGGGGCCATTTGCTGAAAAGTATTAACTCAATCAGTTGACACTTCCATTTTATTTCAGGATAAGGATCAGTTATTTTCAAATGAGCACTGAGCTGTTGGTGCACGTTTCTCTTCCATGTGTATAGTGTTTTGTATAGTATATATGTGGCAGACAGGACAAGGATATATGCCCATCTTGGGAAGCTGCTTCCTCTCCTAAGCCAAGTAGGAGTAGTATATAATGTATAGTATATAACTTTTATCCATTTTGATATGTAATAGTCATGCAGTTGTTTTCTTTTTGTACATCAGTGTTCAGGATAATGTAGAAAAGATAAAAATAAACTGCAAAGTTTAAACAATGGCAGGCGAAGACATCAGTGTGTTTAAAAAAGAACTCTTGCCAGAGCACAGGATCCCATAGGTAAAATGTTCTTATGATAGAGTTAAGTGGGGTATCACTTCTGTGTAGGAGACTCAAAGGTGCACCAGGTGTGTACTGAACTAAATGTTTTAAGACTCGTTATAGTATAAACAAAATTTTCTACTGAAAAATACCAATGCCGGGGGAGGGGGAGTGTAAGAAGATTTAGGATCTGCTCCTAAAGGTGAAAATAATCTCATGAAAGCACTTGCAGCAGAGGCTGGGTTTGAAAGAATTTTGGGTTGTGTTAATGTCTGAAGAGCAGTGTCTCACTGTGACTTGTGATACTGCTGTCTTATGGGTGGCAAAAACAAAGATGAAAGCCACTGCTTTGTACAGAATAGGAAATTCAGAAGATTCTTTACAGAAACTTGTTCATTCTTAAACTTGACCCAAGCATTTTAACGCATACAGCAGATATGCAAGTATAATTGACTTGACAATATATAAAATGCTGGAGTTGAACATTGGTTGCTTTTTGAAGATTATTTTTATCCTGCTTTTATTCTGCAGAAAATAAATGTGGTGATCAAAATGAGTGTAAAATGAAAAAAGCAATTTTATATTCTTTGTGTAGTTGTACACTCTGATGTTAGATCTCCTAAACTCTCAGTTTGCTTACATGGCAGGTAAATCTGATGAAGAGTTAGTTGAAAGCGATCACGATTCACTACATAATGAATGCCTTTCTCTTCTTTAAACTTTGGGGAGCTGGGTAAACAATACTACAATCTGTATTGAGATGAGGCTAGCTGGCAGTTATAATTCATAGTAAGCACTTTATGCCCTGAAGTATCTTAAAGACCAAATGTAACATGAGTAAACATTATTTCGAGCACCTTAAAAGACTTTATGAACATATTACCAGAAATAAGAAATGGACAGCCCATTTATCCAAATTGGTGAAGAACTTTTAAAATAATTAATCTTCCATTGCACGTATCTTTTTATAAACCACAGTAACAAGGGGTTAGTGTTAACACTACTTTATAGTCAGTTTGATTCTGCCTGTGGTTATGTTCCCTGACTTGCTGGCACTTATCCATGGATGTAGTATTGAGAACAGAATTGTCAAGTATTTCTTTCCTTCTGCCAATTTTACTGTGCTGATTAGTTGCTTTTATGGCAGTGTTGCTTTTCTTCAAAACCCATTAATTTACATTCATTCAGAAATTGGAATGGTTTACTTGGCTTCTGGTTTCGCTGCTAAGGAATATGAACTTCCTGTATCTCCCTATGTAGTTAGAATTTTAAAAAAAGAGACAATCCAAGTTATGTGTGTAAGAAATTTGTATAGAGGCAAAATTAAAGCTATTTTGAGCTTTTTTATTTTTTTCTAGGAGTCAGGCTTTGTGCATGTGACCCATATATTACTAGCTTTTCACTCAGAGAGAACATTCTTGCCTTATCTTTTCCAATGATGCTTACTGTAGTGGAACCATATAGCCTGTCTGTATAACGCAGGTCTTACTGCCAGTATGCAAAATATGTTATTCAGAAGTTGAAAGTACTTCCACAGACATATAGTGTTACCAATTTTTCCCTCCCCCTACACCCAGCATTGCTCTAGAGGAGGTCCTACTCTTGGAGTGTGTGTGGGGGGGGAGATTTGAGAGGATACATTGAGATAGGCATTGGGAATAACTCTGATGCATACACTAAACATTATGTATAGCCTCTGGATCCAATAATTGTCTGGAATTTTTTCCTTTCCCCCTCTCCTCTTTACCTGCTCAAGTGATGGAATGAATGATAGCAGTTGTAGGAATTAACCGCACCTAAACCAATACTAGGCCATGTGTCTTGCATTGCCTGAGGAGTCCTGTAATCTGTTTTGTTGTTGACATTGCCACTGTTATATAGAGTGGAGCTAGACATAGAACTCATCATGCCCCTTCCCACCAGAGCTCAGAGGTAATTTGTCTGATTTGTGACCTCAGCTACCCACCAGTATGTTGTCACAAAATTAGATATGTACCTGTAGATTTCCATTCAAGGGGGTTACTGGAGAATGCATATTGAACTGGCCTGAAATTGGACATCTGCTAAGGGCTAAGTTATAGCAGAATACAGAGGGAAGGAATGCCTAAATATGTTATCATAGTGAGCATATTCACATACCTGTATTTCCATATGCATTTCCAAGGGATTATAAACATTCATGGTTAGCATAAACAGAAGTGGTTTCTCTGAATGTATGCATGAACTGAAGAATACCAGAAGATAGTCAGGAAATTTCTACTTATCCCACCCTGTCGTCATTGTTCCAAACTCAAGATCACTCATATGTGTATATATAATAATATACCAGTGTATGTCTTCCACTTTGTAGTTGAAGTTTTTGCTTTGATCCATTACCAAGCTTCCATCTTTGCCCAAAAACCTTTAGAAGATCATTTTTTTCTGTTGATAAAATAGAAAATCTATCAGTTCATCCTGTGATTTTTTATATCAACATACAGCATTTTATAAATGCACGGGCCATTCAAGGAGAGTGGAGGGGAAAACAGTTTTGAAACAGGATTTCACAGAAATCCACAGCAAGGTTGCTCTTCTGAAGCTCTTGACTCACACTATAATGGTACATTCCATGCAGTGACAGACCAGGGTTCATGTTGTGGTTCAAAGGTTATAGTTACAGTGGGCTATATCCATGTGACTCCACCTGTGGAATAGAACTTTTCCCACTGCTCCTGGATTCAGGAGACAACCCCCTCCCCCCCCAGAAGAGTAATGACTAGGGGGCCCTGCACTAGAAGGAAGGAATTAGTGAAATCCTCTCTCCTGCGATCGATATGCTCCTCTGCTACCAGCAAATGGCCACTGAATGCAATCCACTGTCAAGAAGCACTATATTGAATATGTTTTATATTTTTAAAAATGAAAGCATTAATACCCAAAAGATCAGGAACAACAAAGCAAAAAGCTCTCTTCCTTTTTTTTTAAAAAAAAGAGTCCCACCTGTATTTCAGGGGTCATGATTTTAGGTGATCCAAATGTAGAGGAGAACGGAAGGACAAAGAATGAATTGGAGTTTGCTGAGAGCCAGGTGTATGTGATGGAGGGTGTGGGAATGGGAGTCATGGGAAAATACGTAGACTACTTTAACTGTGTTGTGGTAATGAAGAATCATTGTCTGCAAATACCACCCAACCATGGTGCTTCCTATGCAATGAGTGGCTTGTTGAGTCCAGGATCTCTGTGCCTCTAGCCTGAGTTATGCGCCGCACAGTGATGAGTGAGGTGCCTCTTCTTTGCTGCGGAAGCATCAGTTTGACTTCTTGTCTTCTCTAGAAACAGTTTAGACAGATACTGTCTTCCGAACTGGAAGCCGAGAAAGGGGAGGGGGACATGCTTGGAAGCTGGACCAATTCCTACCATGGCTAAAGAAACTGGATTTTTTGTTTGCTTAATGTGTTCTTCAGAGAGGTGTATTAAGACTGTGTTTTTTTTTTTTAGACAAATGACTGTCAGTGACAATGTTCACTATCTTTGCTGAGTTTTATTAATGCTAAACAGCTAGGGGAATATTTCCTCCCATTCTTTACAGACCCATCTTAGAAGGTAATGATTAGTAGGTTTCACATTCCTCGTAGGGCTGCCATGCCCATTGTCTGAGGTTTGTATTGTCAGGAAGCTGCTGAGGCTATGAGCCACCATAGGCAGCGGTCCCACATGCTGCTGTGATGGCAGTCCCTTGCAGGTATTGGAGGCCCCCAGGTCACAACAATGAATGGGAAAATGGATTGTCCAGCATCTTTCCTTAGTGCTTTGACAATCATAGTTTTTCTAACAATATTTCAAACTGAACAGTTATCAATAACTGAAGAATTAAATCCACAGTTGTACAAGAAAATGAAATTATTAGTATAACTGAGGGTTATGGGTAATGGTACAATTCCGAAATGAAGCCCATCTAAGCATTAATGTCTTCCTTATTGCCCATGTATGGAAGGGGTGGGAGTGCTTTGAAGTAATCTTCCCTTAAACTGAAATTGGATAATAACTATGTTGCATTGTAGTAACCACAGCTACTAATTGAATTTCTGCACTTGCTAAGAACAGCCTTTTCCCAAATGCAAAGCAGAAAAAAATGGAGTGGCTTTATCTGGAAATTATCTTACAGGGTTCTACAGGGAACAGTTTTATCCCCCATGTTGTTCAACCTCTATGTAAATCCTTTGGGAGAAATAATTTGTAGCTGTGGAATTGCATGTCATCAGTATACAGATGACATCCAGCTTTATATCTCGTTATCCAAATCCTCTGGTGATGCAGTTGAAGTCGTGAGTCATTGCCTGACAGCTATGGTCAATTGGCTGAAAGCAAACAAAATTGAAACTGAACTCAGGCAAGACGGAAGTGATGCTGGCTGAGAAAGCAGAGACACTGAAGGACATTGTGCTCCTCACTTACAGTGGGGCTCAGCTGACTCTTACAGACTCAGTTAAGAGCCTAGGGCTGCTACTGGAAAAGCAAGTTAATGCAGTTGCAAATGATACCTTCTACAAACTCAGTTTAGTCTGGAAGACAGCACCCTACCTCGACTCAGCCAACCTGGCCAGCTGGGTCCATAGTATGGTAACATCAAAACTTGACTGCTGCAATGCATTCTGTGTAGGTCTCTCTTCAAAGTCAACTTGGAGACTTCAGTTGGTACAGAGTGCCACAACTTGATTATTATCAGGAGCGAGATGGAGCATCCATATTACTCTCGTTCTGCAGTCACTCCATTGGCTACCCATCAGCTACCAATCTCAGTTCAAGGTTTTGGCTATTACATACAAAGCCCTTCATGGCCTTGGTCCCTCATACATATGGGACCACCTCTTTCCCTGTGCTCTGCTATGGCAGCTTCATGCATCTGAACAGGATCTTCGCAGGTCCCACCCTGAAAATGGTCAAAATCAACAGCTGCCTGCACATACACATTCTCTGTGGTGACGCCCGCCTTGTGGAATAGATTGCCTGAAGAAGTGAGGAAATCTCCCTCTCTCCTGGCTTTCTGCATACTGGGCAAAAGAGAATTATTCAGGAGTGTTTTTTTCACAAATAATAAGGCTCTACTTTAAGGAAATGGTTCAGAGAGATGTTTTGATAAAGGGATAAAGACTGTAGTCTATAGAACGATGTATTGTCTTGTTGCTATAATTATATTCCTACTGAGCAGTTTCCATCTTGATTAATATGTCATGTCAGATTGCTGATGCCTTGCTTCAGCAGTGTATCAGATCTATCAGATTTTCTGCTCGATTTCAGTCTCTGCAGTCTATACATTATTATATTGTCTATTTGAATGTCTCAGGTGTTGATGTTCGATGTGTAATCTGCCTTGGGTCTCAGTGAGAAAGGCACACTATAAAGAACAATAACATTAGGACAACTAATACAATGTATGCTTTATAAATGAAGTGCAGTGAACAGAATAAGCTGTTTGTTATTATGACGGGTCCTGTAAAATTTAGTACATTAGGATTTTTTGAAAAAATTCAGACATGTGGCTGTAAAGAAAATGGCTTTTCTGATTCAAACTTTAGCCATGTTTAAAACTTTGATTCAGGAGGAAAGGCCTGAGAAAGTGTACTGAAGCTGCTAGCAAGCTCTGTAAACAACAGTCTTGGAGATAAGAGTGAGCTCGTTAGCAGAGCCTCCATAGTACAGCCTTGAGCTGACTAACATTCCTGAACATTAAGCAAATCTCATACATGTGGGAAAGAATCTGGGACCAAAGCTGCCGATTGGTTTCACTTCTGCCCACTCACGTGTTCACTCTAGCAACAGTGACATCAGTCTTTGGGGTCCTGATTGACTAACAGGCCTGAGCCAATTAGGTCCCTAAACCCATAAAATATGTTAGCAACATGGAGAAGTTTGAGTCAAGACGTCAAGTCAAGTCTTCTGTAGGATGGCTGTCCCTCTGCAACCATCTTTTTGTCTGCTGTTATGGATCTGAACAACTAAGGTCCTGTCTGTCTCTATGAAAGAGACTCTGTTATTTGCACTTGTGCCTAACTTGTGTTTTGCTTTCTGGAACTACTGGTATGTATAGTTAGAGCTTAAAAGCTAAAGTTTTCTTATTTTTATCCCCACTGTCTGTATTGTCTTTTGAATATCTTTGCACCTTAAAGAAAGAATTATATATTTTATCTTGTGTGGTTCTTGACACTGAACCCTCAAAAAGCTAAACTGGTGTTTTGACCCTTGAACCACCTACCAGGTAAATCTTTGTTCAGGAAATTCTGCTTGAAAGTCACCCTTGCAAGGTAGACCTTCTGTTTAGTTCTCTGACAGGCCTGGAGAGTTGTCCTTTTGCTCCTGGGCCTGGGGATAGACTAAAAGGATTAGTGGCAGCTATTGAGGCTAATGTGAGAGCAGTTTTGTAAAGTTCTGTTTAACGAAGACGCGGAGCTCTTTGCGTGTTCCCCCCCTGCCTTGGGTGGAAGCAACGGACCCCCTGCGCTCTTTGACAGTGTCAAACTACTGAACAAAAGGTAGTGTTAATGGCTAACTTTAAACTAACAAATTGATAACTAAGAGTACTTCTGTTCTGTGTAGTGTGTTGCTATCTGTGTTACAGTCACTTAATTTTAAGTATTGCATTTTGGTAAGTATGAGTCCCAGTACCACATTAAGTTCAAAGATCTTTCTTCCGGTGGGTATTCTAGTACAAGTCTTAACTGTTTTTGCTAGTAAATCAGGCCTTGGGAAGTTGTATAGAATCTGTAAAAGCATACAGAAAGTAACTGTGTAATTGTGGTGGAGTTACTCTTGCTCCATAATTAAGGAAGCATACTAGTTTAAAACAAAACATTAACAATTTGTGTAGCAAACATTTTGTTTGCACTTGCCAGGAGATTAAAAGCACAACCTTTCTTCTGAGGGTTTATTCTTGTAGCTGCAAAATAAATATTCAGATGCAAGCATGCTGTGAACCTTTGGCGACAGCAGCTGGAAAGTCTACAGAGCTATAGTAAGTCAAACTAACTTGTCTTATCAGTTTCACTGAACAGATACAGAGAATAGAAGCCAAAAGGGATACTGTGAGAAGATTACAGGTTTCTCCAGGTAAAGAATGAACATAATGAAGCAGTCTTAGGAATAAGTGGCACTTGAAATGGGAGGAAAAACAGCTGGAAGTAATTCCCAGATCCTTCTATTGCTTGACTGGGCTGGAATAAGAACCTTGTCAGCTGGAATTTGGCTCCACCAGTTTGCATTGCTGTTGGGAAATGTTTAGTGCAAATGGTGGTGATTAAGTCTGTGTGATTCCTGAAGCAATACTGATAACATGTCTGATTTTTCTTACCATAATAGTAAAATAGAGGGGGCTATGGAAGAGAGAACAGCATTAGAATTTGCTGACTAGCCGACTTGGTACTCTGACAACATGGTCCTGGTCTAGTTGGTCATGGTTAAGCCCCATTGAAACCAATAACACAAGTTATTCATAACTAATTCAAACCAGACTGGGGCATGTGAATCATTCTTTATGGCATCTGCTCTGTTTCAGGCATTCTGCTTCAGTTGTCATAAAAAATACTAGAGAAGTCATTTATACGGTCATCCTCAGCAATAAATATCAATATATCTCATACCCATCATGGCCCCATCTGTGGATCAGGGCCATAGAGACAGAAAGCAATTTCTTCTGCAGACTGGGGAAGGCAGGCTTGGAGAAAAATCTGGAAACTTAAGACAGGGAAAATGCCCCTCCCCAAAGATAAGCACAAATGCAGATAACACTCCAGTGTTCCTCCATTACCCACACTGCTGCTGATGCAGTAAGGCTGTGGGCAGGCAAGGGAGGAGGAATTGCAACCCCTCCCCCAGTGCCACTGTTACCAAGGGTGGTGAATGTGTGAGCAGCCGGTTGTGTGGGGCGAGTTGCAGCTTGTTAGTTTGTTGAGGGGCTGTAATGTGGTCAGGTGGGGAAGGAGCAGGTGTAATCATGCCATGAAACCATCAACATGCATCCTTCTCCCTGCTCCAGGCTACTGTGCTGCCATGTTGAACATGGAGGTGCTGCCCATTTCCTTGGAACCACTGCAGAGGGGAGGGGGAAGCTAATGGAATCCAAGGCTCGAGTCTCAAGGTGTGCAGTGTGTGTGTGTGGGGGGGTGGGTCTAGCCTGTTTTGCTGCCCAGTTGCTCATCCAGGCAGCCTGCTTGGCATGCCGGGTGCAGGGCTCCATTCTTGGGGAGTACCTTCAGCAACAGCCTTGTCTTATGGGGCGGGAAGGGCAGCTGCTACCTGCCGCCCAGTGACAGCCCACTCAGCACATGTTGCCATTGCTGGTCCCAGTGCTGCAGAGGAGTGTTGGGGGTGGGTGGGGTTCTGCCGCTCAGCTTGAACCTTCTGGATGTTCCAACTGCCCTCCTAAAACAAAAGGGCAGATGAGGGGGGAGGATGTCATGTCTCTGCAAAAGGAAGGTGGGGCAGGCCCTTTGCATTGACTGAACCCATATTTTAACCCCACCTTTCCTCCAAGTTGGAGCTCAGGGCTCCTAGATTTCTCTTGCCCATGTTAGCTTCACAACAGGTCTGTGAGGTAGGTGATTTGGCAGAGATGGGTTGAAAATCACTCAGTAAATTTTACAGCTGTGGGGATTTGGAACCCCAAGTATCTTCAAGCCTACCCTAACCATTACACCTTATTGGCATTCTTTGTGTGATCTTGGTTTTCTTTTTAAAGCCTAAGAGACTTTTAATAGCAGTGCTACAGTATCTGTTCATTGAGTGCATTTTTATCCTTCCCATCCACCGTGGATCTTAGGATGGCATGTGTGGTTCTCCTTTCCTCATCCTAGCCTCACATCCAGCCCTGTGAGGTAGCTTAGGCAGAGAGACAGCAGGCAGGTAGAGCTTGGAGGGGGCAGGTGAATGAGATCCTCCCTGCCCTGTCCGCCACTGGTCGAGCAAGAGCTGTAGCCACCATTTGAGCCATCGCTGCAAGGTGCAGTAGCCGCTTTTGCAGATTTGTCTCAAATGACAATGTTACTGCTAACATAATGCACAGTGCATGTGATGTTAGTCAACTTATTCATGTAAGATTTGGAAGGAAAAGCCTTGAAAGCTTAACAGCATTCAGAAAGTAAGGACATTTCTCTAACACCAACAGGATGGAATGATTTTAAATAATCAAGAAATTGAAAAAAAAATCATTTATCATTTAGATACTTTCTAAAAAAAAAAAGTTCATCCTAATTGGTTACTCTAACCTTAAAAACATACTGATTTAAAACTGAATTGAGCCTTATAGAACCTCAAAAGGTACATCCTGTTCTGTGCAATCATAGGTGTACGTTGTATTTGGTGGGGCTTACTTCTCGATAAATGTGTATATAACTGCAGCATTAAGTATTGAATATATCCTAGGAGATGATATATATTACTATAGCATTACTGAACAATCGGCTGTATTTCAGTGTTAATGGAGTAATAATGCATAGGCAAATCCCCACTTTCCATTTTGCTTCCCAGAACTTCTCTCCTAGCTTGCCCTGTTTCACCTCCACCTTTCTGACCTTGCAACCTATTTGGGGGGTCCTGACCCATGGTTTGAGTACCTCTGCCTTAATAGCCATGCACCTGCTTTGGAAGCGTGCAGCTAGGTGGATCTGGAGTTTGGCCAGAGAACCAGCCACTGGCTCTTCATGGCTTACCCTGAGTAAAATGCAAAATTTTTCTGCTCCCCATTAAAAAAGAAGAGAGAACCATAAGCCTGTTCCTGTCCTGCGATTTCTTTCGTCTTACAGAGAGTAGAGTTTTTTATTTGAGAAAGTTATTCTAGGCAACAAAAATGGCATATTGATTTTGCTCTTCAGCTGCATCTGTCTGGATTTTGCCCCGAACCATTTTCCACAGCAGTACTTTAATTGATTTTTTGTGAGGTTATTCAGAATAGTTACATGTTGAAAGAACACTGCGGATCACTTTGCCTTCATTGTAACAACCAGAATGGATCAAACTGACAGTGCTTTCTATCCATATCTGTGGATGTCACTTTTTTGGGTGGCTTTGCTTAGCAGCAGGTAGTCATGCTCAAAAAATTATGGGTGAGGAGGATTATATGCCTAAATAGGGTGGGTGAGGATTATATGCCTAAATAGAATTTGCTGGTTTTCTAAAATACCTTTCTCATTGTCTAGAGTCTGTCTGCATTGTATTATAAGGTGTTTGCCATGCCTTCATCTGTTAACTAGTCTCTGGTTTCTGTCCTAAAATTTGGTTTCATTAGAATAGTTATCAGTATGCTTGAGAATTTTTTTTAAACTAGTTGTTCCTTCAGGTGCTCACTAGTCATTCATGTCTCTGGGAAATTCACTTACTGAAACATCCAAAGTGTAGAAAGGAGAAAGATCGTTTTGCCCAGCGCTTTTTTTCAGGGGGAACGCGGTGGAAAGGAGTTCCGCCAAGCGGCACGTAGGGCAATCTAAACTCCCCTCTGTCTGGAGATCAGGGGGCGTGGCCACCAGCCATGTGACCATTTTCTCCGAGGGCAACCCACTGAGTTCCACCACCTCTTTTCCCAGAAAAAAAGCCCTGGTTTTGCCTAACATGTATGGTATAGAATTTGTGTACTTTTGCTTTCCTTTCAAATACAACAAGTCATAGCTCACCCAGTATTTCACCTTGTGAGGATATGCTCCAGGACTACAAGCTATTTTTTCACTTTTTTGACTTGGTTGTATTTTGGCCTAGGTAAGCCATCTTTATGGTGCCTTGCTGTTATTGGGGGGGTTTTTTTGCATTATGCTTTCTGTATTCATGTGGGCATGCACTCTAAGTCTATGTGAACAATCTCTTGTCTAAATAGCAGTGATTTGTCTGACCTGAGGCAGATGTTCATCTGCTGCAGAGTTGCAGTACAAGAGAAAAAATTATACATGTGATGATATGATGACCTTCTCTTGAAATGTGAGACAATTTAAGGAGAGTATTATGAGATCAGTTATATTTATTAAAATGTCTGCCCCATTTTCCTAATTACTCTCCAAAGTAACTACAAGATCCATAAAATCAACCAGAAAAACAATTCCAATCAAAACACCAGCTAAGCAAGCCAACCAAGAGATAGTCTCGTATGTATCAACTGAGACAAAAATCAAAAGCAGATCAGCAAAACAGGAAGATCTGGATGGCATCTAAATGCCAATAGAGAAGATGCCAGGCATCAGGGAGGAGGACAGTCACAATTCAGAAGTGCTGGTCATGCGCTCCCTTCAGAATCAATGAATGGCCAGGCTTTTGTGGGAGGCAAGCAATCCATCAGATACTCTGCTAATTTTTAAAAATACATACTGCTTCCTCAGAACTGTTCAGTAAGATGTCATGTATAAAAACAGAATAAAATATGCACAGAATAAAATATAATGCAAGTAACACACAATATAAAATGGTATGGCATCGTTGGGGGGCCTTTTTAGATCAAAAATAGTACTTTGAATTACACCCGGAAACCAGTTTGAAGCTGTTGTAGTGTGCATGTAACACAGGTTGATACCTTTATTGCACTGTGTTCCTTCAGCACCTTGCTGCACCATTTTGGACTGGTTGAATTTCCAAGAGGTAGCCCAGTGTTGAGCACAGTGGAATGAGATCAGAGCATGCATCTGCTATGCATCCTTTTCAGGCTGAGCTGTGGTAGTACTAGCTGATTATAAGCTGATGATATTAGTATTAGCTGATGATCTCCGTCTGAATGTAAACAAAAGCCATGCCTCTTTGTTGCTCTTACTGGATTTATCTGCTGCCTTCAATACAGTGGATCCTGCCATTTTATTGAGATGTTTGGTGTAGAGGTGGGCACGAACAGCAATACAAACAAACAAAAGGCCACAAACAGCCCAATCAGCTGTTCGTGAACAAGCTGTTCATGAGGCCCCGTTCCTGACGAACATGTGTTCGTTCCAAGCCCTGATCATGGTGTTCATCAGCCGTTCGTCAAGCCAGACAGTCTGGCGCCTTTCGAGCAATTCCCTTGGCAACAGTAGACATGGACTTTCTGAACTCCTGTTGCCCTGGAAACCCCAATCTATGCCCGGGGCACTTCACCCCTGACTCAGCCGCTTGTCAGGGAAAACCCTGACAAGGATTGATTGCATCCTGCCGGGGTTTAAATTTCCCTCTCCCTGCTGCTGCTCAGCGCAGGAAGAGAGACATTTAATTCCCCAATTCAGCTGCTTGTCAGGAGTTTCCTGACAAAGTCTCCCCCTCCCCTCCCTCCAGCCGGCTGGAAGGAGGGAGACTTTAAGGGAAGGAGGTTCCCCACGCTGTTTGCAAACGGCATGAGGAACCTTCTTCCCTTCAGAGTCTCCCCTCACTCCAGCCGGCCGGAAGGAGGGAGACTTTGAAGGGCCATTTGCAACGGTGCATGGAACTTTCTTCCCGTCCAAGTCTTCCCCCTCCCTCCCACGAACAGCCAACCATGAACATGTTCGTGAACAGGGTCATGTTCGTGGCTGTTGTGATTCCCTGTTCATGGATGGCAATGAACAACGAACATCGTGTTTGTTTGTTTTTTCCTGTTTGTGCCCACCTCTAGTTTGGTGGCAGGAGTAAGTATCGAGGGGTGTGCTTTGAACTCGTTTAAACTGTTCCTTATGGGCCAGGCTCCAAGGTTTGCTAGCTGTAGGGGACCAGTTGTCATCAACATGGGACTTGTCCTGTCAGGTTCCAAAGGGTATTTCCCATTCTATTCAACCTCTATATAAAGCTCTTAGGAGAAATCATTCATAGCTTTGGAATTTAGTGATTCCACACACATTGGATAATGCACTTCCAATCCTCTTTATTGATCATTTGGAATGGATTTTTTTGTGTGTGGAACAAAAAATCCACTTCAAATGATTGATAAAGTACATTGAAAGTGCATTGGAGGGCCTTGTCCCTCCTATCTGCACGATGGTGTCTCATGTTCCACCACAACAGCTCCACTCATCTGTTCAGGGCCTTCTGCAGGTGCCACCCTGCAAAAGACAAGATCAACAACCACCTTATATATGTGGTTCTCTGTTGTGCCCCCCTCCACTTTGTGGAATGGCCTGAATAAGGATGTCAGGAAAGTTCCCACATTCCTATCATTCTGCAAATTATGTAAAACCAAATTATTCAGGAGATCCTTTCTTTAAAGGTAATAAGACTGTACGATAACAGAATCCTTCAGGAAGGTGTTTTAAAAAATGAAAAGGGGCTATGGGTTATTCCACTGTGGTGTTTTCTGGACGGTCAATTTACAGCAATTCCAATTCCGTTCCGTTTCTCTAGATCTCCAGCGTTCCACATTAGAAGAGGAGGCGTGAGATGCACCATCGAATTTTCTCGGCTTTCCCCCAACTTCTTTCCCTGTGCACATAGAGCAACTTTTTTTAAGCCACTATTAAGTCGCTGTTGATGCGTCTTATCTATGTGCAAAATTCTTAGTCCTGTTCTGCTTCTCTTCCCCATCCCTTTCCTTTCCCTGTGCGCAGATTCATTGGACACCCAGTGGAAACCACTCCCTCTTCAGCTCTCCACAACCTCCCTCCCTCCCTCCCTCTTTTTTTTTTAAACAAGGAAAGGGGTCATAACACTGAGGCATCCTTTCTTATCGGTCTGTATTGTGAAATCAAGACCACAAATTCATAACCTTACAAACTGTATGCACAAATTGTATTTTTGTCATCTGACTGACTCTTTGGCATTAGAAGCCTGACAACAAACCCCAAGCGGCCGAGCATCCAACCCCCTCTTTTAAAAAAAAATTAAGGGAGAGGCACAATGCGGTGATGTTCATGCATTCTATCCTTTTAAGCAGCGTCTGTTTCATTCCCTGATGACGATCCACATTCCCCAAGCCAATTCAGCACTGATCAGTTTGAATACTCAAACGTGTTCTAACAAAAAGAATAATGCTGTGACTATACTTGCTAAAGAAACTCTTAAAGATACAATGAATCAAAATTAAACCCATTTCAACTATTCTTTGTACAATGTAATAATGAACAAACAAAAGAAGGCATACAGGTCTATAACAGCCAGTAGTTACCAGAAGACATTTAAATACAGTGTTCAAAGTGCAATAGTGCTAGTGAACTCTTCTTAAACAAAGTGCATGTGCCAGCATTAAAGTGACCGTGCCTTCTTATTAAGTTGTTAAAGTGACACCCAAATAATTAAAATCAAAACGTACAATCCAGGATTAGAGTCCATGAAAAATAAACAATCAAAAGTATTTTCATAATTCATAATACATATTTGATTTATCACATTCGTGGTAACTGCAACAGGTCTGCTAGTGAGAAAATACCCCATTTCAGTCTCCTTTCTTCATTGTAGTTACAAAGATCAATGAATCATATACAATTCACATATAAATCCCGAGGCACGGTGGCCGCTCACTCCTTGACACGCCCAGGAGTGTCTTTCTTCATTATCAAAAAGAGTCCAGTAGCACTTTTAAGACTAACCAATTTTATTATAGCATAAGCTTTCGAGAATCAAGTTCTCTTCGTCAGATGCCTGATCAAAACTGGGCAGATACAGAAGAGGAGGGGGAAAGAGAGGGAAGGAGGGGAGCATAAATCACAAGAAGGCAGAATGCAATTAGCATAGAGGCAATCAAAACATTCCTTTGCTTGGAAATGTAAACATTTCCTTTTGGTGTGCAGTCAGTTTGTAGCAGTGAAGGTATCCAATTCCTATGTAGTATAAGCCTTCGGTAACCACAGCTCTCCCTGCCAGTTGCATCTGACAAAGAGAACTGTGGTCCCCGAAAGCTCACACCAGGCGTCACTGGGCTCCCCCAGATCACGCCTCTGTAAAGAGAATCTGTTACCTGTGGTAATGTGATAACCATTCATAGTCTCTATTCAGTCCCCGCTTGACAGAGTCAAATTTGCATATGAATTCCAATTCAGCAGCCTCCCGTTGGATTTTGTTTTTGAAAGGTTTCTGTTGAACCACAGCGACCTTTAAGTCTTTGGTGGAATGTCCTGGTAGATTGAAGTGTTCTCCCACTGGTTTTTGGACGTTTCCATTTCTAATGTCAGATTTGTGTCCATTTATTCTTTTGCGTAGAGGTTGGCTGGTTTGTCCAATGTACAGAGCAGAGGGACATTGTTGGCACATGAGGGCATATATCAGATTGGAGGATGAGCAGCTGTAAGAGCCAGAGACAGTGTAGTTGATGCCATTGGGTCCTGTAATTGTATTCCCTGGGTAGATATAGGGGCAGAGCTGGCATCTGGGTCTGTTGCAGGGCTTGGTACCTGTGCTGGTGACTCTGCTGGCCGATTCATGATTGTAAGTGAGAAGTCGTTTAAGATTGGGGGGCTGTCTGTAGGCAAGGAAAGGTCTTCCACCCAGGGCTTCTGAGAGAGAGGTATCATTTTCCAGGATGGGTTGTAGCTCACTGATGATACGTTGGATGGGTTTGAGCTGGGAGCTATAGGTGACAACCAGTGGTGTTCTGTTGTTAGTTCCTTTAGGTTTGTCCTGGAGCAGACTGTTTCTGGGTACTAGTCTGGCCCTGTTAATTTGTTTCTTCACTTCATTTGGTGGGTACTGTAGTCCCAAAAATGCTTGTTGTAAATCTCTTAAGTGTGAGTCTCGGTCGAGAGCATTGGAGCAGATACGGTTGTAACGTAAGGCTTGGCTGTAGACAATAGACCGAGTGGTATGTTTAGGGTGGAAGCTGGAGGCATGTAGATATGAGTATCGGTCTGTTGGTTTCCAGTATAAGGTGGTATTTATTCGTCCATTATGTAGCTGTACAGTGGTGTCCAGGAAGTGTAACTGTTGTGTAGAGTGGTCCAGGCTTAAGTTGATAGTAGGGTGAAAGTTATTGAAGTCCTGATGAAATCTCTCAAGGACGAATAAATACCACCTTATACCGGAAACCAACAGACCGAGCTGTGGTTACCGAAGGCTTATACTACATAGGAATTGGATACCTTCACTGCTACAAACTGACTGCACACCAAAAGGAAATGTTTACATTTCCAAGCAAAGGAATGTTTTGATTGCCTCTATGCTAATTGCATTCTGCCTTCTTGTGATTTATGCTCCCCTCCTTCCCTCTCTTTCCCCCTCCTCTTCTGTATCTGCCCAGTTTTGATCAGGCATCTGATGAAGAGAACTTGATTCTCGAAAGCTTATGCTATAATAAAATTGGTTAGTCTTAAAGGTGCTACTGGACTCTTTTTGATTTTGCTACTACAGACTAACACGGCTTTCTTCATTATATCCACGCACTGTACCATATTCAGATTTGGGGACTCTTATTCCTAGTTCTTTGCTCATTTGTTGTCTCCTTGTACTGATTGTATCAATCTAAACTGTTCTTATTAGATCTCTTTGATTTACGCTGTGTAAATAGTAAATCAGTAGTGTTTTACACTGTGTAATCCGCTTTGATATTCAACGACAAAGGTGAATTATAAATACAGTAAATAAATAAAAATAAATATATTAAATAGCATAATGAGTGAAAAAGATCTCCATGAACACCCCCCACCCCCCAGCATTGTTTCAGGAGCTAAACCTTCCTAGCACCAGTTTTGGAATCTGCAGATAGGATCAGAACTGCTGGAGTGCAGAGCAGTGACCCCCCCCCCCATCCCCATGCACGCTTCCAAACTGGATCCGCCGTCCAGAAGAATGCTTGAGTGATAGCATTGCATGTTACTAACAGCCACAGAAGAATCAACAAGCTATTGCTCCCCTTCTTTCTCTGCTGGTGTGGCTTGTCAGAGTGACCAAGACAGCTTCAGTACCAAATGAATTCCTATTAGAATCCATTGCAGTGCATTCAGGCAATCAGCTTCCTATATAAGTATCTGGTGGTGTCTCGCTGCCACCCCCTCCAGTATCTTACCCAAGAATGGGGTATTTATAAACAGTCAGTGGTTTAACTAATCCTTGGTGTCTAGTGAGGGGGTTCTCCAGGAGCAGCTTAAAGACTGTCCCCTTCCTGGGAGCCAGAGCTGCCGCCTTTCTGAGGCATTTATAATCCGGACCCAGCAGGCTGCCTTCTCTGGCTAGATATAATCAGCTTGTTACTATCAGACTGAAATTCCATAGTCTCTGCAGTATAAAGATTAGCTAGCATGCATGAGAAAGGTAATTGAGCTCTGCAATGGTTCCCATTTAGAGTTTTCTGCCTGTTGGCTGTTCTCTTCAAGGCATATTCATATCAGTGCAGGCTGGGATTTTAAGCAACATCAGGTGCCTGCTATCTTGTCTTCTCCCATTCTCTGTTTTGGTTGTTATTTTGAGTTGCATTTTGGGCTGAGAGGGCCATGCTTTGGTGGTGCGAATCTTATGAAATCAAACCCTGGAATCGCAGTTGAATTTGCACTCCATTTTCATAGTGAGTTGGCTTACAGAAGGAACAGCAGATCAGTACACTGAATAAAATGATCTCAAAATATAATGGTGGTTTGTATTGGTTTTTGTAGCCCTTAACAGTAGCATTAATTTCAAAGATGCAGATTGTTACTTTCTGTAGAGGAATAATAAGAATATTATGGCAAACATAACTAAAAAACCATTTTAAGTCCCAAATACGTTTTATACTGTGTAAATTTCTTGAGCAGTGATCTCCAGGCAACTCTCACTGAAATAAGTCAAGCAACTTACAATTTTGTATTGCAAACAATTGATGAAGAATTTGAACTATGCTGCCTTTCTGCACCCGGTACCAGGCATGTGCTCCTTATAGATACATTGATTCATGCAACTGTGTTTAGAAAAATCTTGCTGATTCATTTTGCTATATTGAGCTCTTACATAATAAGATTACTTTTGTTTTCCTGTTTTCACGCACTTAACTTGATAGTGTTGATGAAGTTTATTGAGCAGTGCTTTTTTCCCAAGATTCAAGTCCATGTCTTCTGATACTTTTAAGTATGGCCTTCAACTGGAGAGTGGCATGTTGTATTCTATTATTGACTCATGTCCCACTATTACTAGGTGAAACTCCAGTTAGGAATTGATACCTGTGCAAGGAGGAGTGAAAGCCCTGCTACCTAGCACTGCAAGTAACAGGCACTATGTGAGTCAGGTGGGCAGAGCTGGTGGTGCAGTGAGCTGGGAAGTGTGACCACTGCCATGCAAGCCAGGCAGGCAGAAGTGGTGGCACTGCAAGCAAGCAAGCTGACTGCAGGCAGGCAACTGGCCAGCCAAACAAGTAGGGAGGATCTCCCCCCCCCCTCCCCACAGCTCTTGCAGGTGGTCCTTGCTTGTAAGGTCTAATATTGTAATACCAAAATAAGGTTTTACGTAGGAAAGGGCTGTTAGAACTGCATTGCAATGCATTCAGGCAATCCGCTTCCTATTGCCTGAAGTCCAAGGAGCCTTAGACTTGTGCACTATTACTTTCTTGTATAAGATCTCTAGCATGAATTCAAGGATCAAGATTAACTTTGCAGCCAATCGTTTCTAAATCTGCATAGGGTGCCAGTCTGAACTAGACCTAAGTCTGTCTGTCTAATTACACTTAAATACACAGCATATATAATCTTTACAGGAAACTTGGATTTTTATGGAGAGAAATTGAAACCTGTATCCCCTCTGATGGCTCTGAGAGTGGAAAGGAGGGAGTCGTTTCGTTTTACGCTGATTTAGCCACTTTTGTACTTATGTAAAGCTTGTAATGGTCTGTTTAAAATATTGACACAATATACGTTGCAAGTCAGTAAATATTTGTGGACTCTCTTAAACAGTAAGTAACATACAATCACTCTCTCCCTCTTTCATAGGTGAATCCGGATTAGGGAAATCAACACTAATCAACTCGTTATTCCTGACAGACTTGTATTCTCCAGAGTATCCAGGACCTTCACATAGAATTAAAAAGACTGTACAGGTACGGATGGGAAAATGTTGTTTGGATTTTATGTTTTCAGGCATGCTTATCTGCAAACTGGGAAGCGCCATCAGGAAATTGGTGTCCTGTTTGGCTATTGTATGCAGCCATAGGCATCTGTTGCTGCTTCTTTGCTATTGTGTAATTGCCTGTTAGTGCTGAAAAGTGAATGTGCTGTAGAGTAATTTGTGGTCACTGATTACTGAGCTGCTGCATCTCATGATGGGAAGCTGTGGCTTTTAAAATACTCTGTTTAGATGAGTCTGTCTTTCTTTTTCAAGTCATTTTAATCCGATATGTGGAATTTCAGTGATGCAACCACTTATTGCTATGCGGTCAAGTGACAGGCATCTAAAATGGAACCTTTTGCGAGATGGAGATGGGTTTTCTTTGTGTGATGCTTTGGCAGTGCCAAATCTGATGTGCAAATAGTTGCAAAATAATGTTACAGAAAGGACCACTGAACAGATTCCTGCAAGATGTTTTGTCTGTGGCATAGTATTACTAGGTTCAAAGCCATTAAAAGGTCTTGGAATAGAATATTGAACAAAATGGTTGCCGTAACCCAGGTAGACTAGCTGCAGTAGGTGTTTTGCTTCTGGCAAGACCTTAAAGCAGTGATAACTGATCCATGAGGAATATCTTTTCTGCTTAACAGCAATATTGTACTTGACTTCCTGGTGTGTTTTGCTACATTAGAAACACAATCACTGTGTTGCTCTTGTTGAAATATCGCACACTACTTTAAAATGCAGTTACTAGATGATTTTGTTATTTGATACCCCTCTACACTTCTGAAAAGGTAGGTTGCTATAACTGGAAGAGAGGGCATTTTCCCTTCTCTGTTTACCTTGGACAGCTGATGGTTCTATTTCACTATCCTGTTTAGCCTGTATTCCTCTTCCTTGCATAACTTACTCAGAGCAGTGATGGGCATAAAGATAGTAACAAGAAAAATATGAACTTGAGGGCTTTAGCTGAGTTTGTAGGAAACTAACTCTATTTCTGTTTGTTCTAAATAAAATATTTTAAAATAAAATTGTAGCCAGGCCTTGGTGGCAGCTTTGAGGGCAGTGTCCAGTTGATCTGTGGAAACCATTAAAGTATAGATGCCCCAGGAGAGGGTTAAAAAAAGCCTGGGAGTGGCAGCTTTTGGCTGGAAAATGCAGGGAGGTGGGATGAGGTTAAAAACCTTGCCTTTGAAATTGCAGCAGCTGCATTTGGTAAAGAAGAAAAATCTGATCCAAAAAGATTGCAAACTGCATTTTGTCATGCTGCCCATAGTTCTGCTGCTCTTTAATATCTGCTCATTTCCTGGGAATTAGTTAAAGGTTTGTTAAAGTACTGGAATTTGAAAGTGCTTAAAGCATTCATTTCCAGTTGAAACGGTTTACATGCAGGTATCTTTATAACTTCATCGAGTGCACTTTTCTTTGGGTTTCAAGGTTATTTGAATTCCTGACTTCACAGAAGGAAATTCAACAACAGCTTCATTGTAAACCTATATTCTGTGAAATAGCCTTAATTTTTTTTAAAGGATCACCAAAGAATGTGCTGTCCATTAGGAAACGAGTGAGCAGGCAAGAAAACTTAAATTTTCCAGAATCTGGCATAATACTGTGAACATGACCTCTCTTAACAGCAGTGCGTGAGAAAATAACCATTTGGAATAGATTTGTTAAGGGAAGTTTTAAATTCCACGATTGAAGCGAAGTTATTTTCCCTGAATCCCTTGGGAGCACATCTAAAACTAGATAGGATTCATTTGGGTTCTTAACAGAGATTGACGCTAGTTTACAGTTGTTTTCTGGATCTCTTCCAGATGGTGCTACTTTCTGAGAATTTGACCATGTATGGATACACAAATTCCTTAAATTTAATAAAGAGAAAACCCTAAATGGAGCAAGAGGAATGTCCTTGACGAACTCTAGTTTGAACTTTACTGGACATTGCATTAAGATAATTACTAAGCATGTCAGAAGGACAAGGAGGACATGCTTATTTCTGAGGCTTAAAGTGCTGGTTATATAAATAAGCGCTTCAGATAGTTCAGTCTAAGGGTGCTTCATAGCAATTTTCAAAGCTGGAAAAATCTAGTATAGTGCATGGTATAGTTATTTGCCCTTCACGTACTTTGAAGCCTGGATTGATATTCAGGCCATTGTCTGGCCCATAAGAAGGTATGCCCAAGGCACTGAAGTCATTGGGTTGAATCCAGCCAGCTTCTTGGTGAGAAAGGAAACAGGCAGCCTCTTAGACTACCCAGGAAGGCTGTGCTGAGAATCAAGAGACCTGAAGGGAATTGGGTGGCATTGAGTAGAAAGGCTGGCTGGATCCAGCTCATCATGTTTAAGGAGGCTTTATGTGATATTGGGTTGTTGGGTGCTGTAATGTATTAATTGGCCCTTAGAAATGAATGTGGGAAGAATCCTTGTTGGCCATGGTGACTTCCTGCTAGAGATGCTTGTTTCCTTCCTACATGGGAAATAACCTTTTTGCATTAATCTGAAAATTAGCTTAACTGCTTGCCTTATGATTTAATCATTTATAAGCGATAAGTAGAATCTTCAGACTGGTAGGAAGAATGAATTGAGTACTAAATCTAAAGAACTTGATAATAAAATTATGAGAAGTACTTTTTCAGGATTACTAAGGAAATTGGCATAATTTGTAACTGTTTCTCCTATTCATGAGCTGACCTCAAAATTACATTTTAGGGATAAGAGAAAATTTGACTTTCTACCTTGTTTTCTCCTGTCCTAGCAACTAGGAGGCCAGATCATATTGCTAGTGGGGTACTTTGATTTAACTTCCTTGCTTTTGAGTAATATTCTAGGAAACAAGTTGAATGTTCAAGGAGTCTGCTAGAAATTATTCTGAAGTAGTGCTCATGGATAAGTGTTCTCAGGTTGTGTACATATTATACTGAAATCAGTAGATACTCCCATGCTGATTTTCCTGAGGTATTTGCACTGGACTAGAAGCAGGATTAGATTAGAATAAGGTGGAATGAAAATTGGTGGAAGGAACATTAACAGTTTGAGACATACAGATGATACCATGTTACTGGCAGAATATAGTGAAGATGTAAAACGACTACTGATGTAGGTTAAGGGAGAAAGCGCCAGAACCTCTGGAATTCAAAAGTAATGACTGCCAAGAAATTACACATAGAGATGGGCACGAACCAGAAAAAAAACGAACTTTGCAGTTCATGGTTTGTCATGTTTTATGAACCACGAACTTTCATGCACCTGCCCCAGTTCACGAATTGGTTCATTTTGGTTTGTGAAAATGTCACTTCCGGCCAGCAAATGGTCACTTCTGGGTCAGCAGAAGGCCCTGCAGGAAGTCCATCTCCTGTTGCCTAGGAAACCGATTAATCAGCGCAAGGCTATCTGCAGTGATGAACTGAAAAATGAACCAAACAAACCAGCCTAAAGTTCATGGCAGTTGTCAGAAATGGGATCTGACGAACCACTGGTCCACGAACAGGCTTTGATTACGTCATGAGAAGACAAGACTCACTGGGAAAGACAATAATGCTAGAAAAAATGGAAGGCAGAAGGAGAAGGAGACGACCCAAAATGAGATGGCTTGACTAAAAGGAAGACACGGACGCCAGTTTGCAAGATATGAGCAAGCCTGTTAATAAGACATTTTGAAGGTCTTTTATTCATAGGGTTGCCATAAGTCAGAACAACTTGATGGCACACCACACACACACACAGAAGCTGTTATTTTACTTGAGAATTTTATGCAGACTTATTCTGGTGTAAGACCCACTGATTTAAGTAGGATTAGCTGTGCATAAGTATTCTGCTGTACATCAGAGGGTAGTTTGCCTATTTTGACCAGTATTCTCTCCAGAAAGGGGAGGGGGGAGAGAGCCCTGCTACATACATTCATGCCCATTCTGGAACACACATCATATTGCTGTCTTGCGTCCTCTGTGAGCAGAACTTTAATTTAAAACTTCTCCAAATACCTTAAGCATGGTTTTTCTTCTTCCCTTACTTCTGTGGATTAGTTAGGGAATTTTTTCCCCAGTTTTATTCCATGAGAATGAATGAGAAGCAGGCTGGAGGGAGGGTGGCATGGTACAGATTTGAAAATAAGATGACTTCCTTTTTGGCATCTGGTGAAACTGTTACGTTTCTGTCTAAATGTTAAACCTGTCTCTGACTTTAATACCTATAGTTGTTGTTTACAAAGCCTTCAGGGTTGCTTCAGTTTTAGTACTCAAATGTTAAAAAGTAAAACATGCAGTTCCTCCATGCTTCATAAAATGCAAATACAGAATTCTGCAGCACGGAAGTCTGAATTAAAACCTGTACGAACTATGCAAGTTAAGCAGAATTGCATAATTCTGGTTTTGCTGGTCTCAGCCAGGAGCTATGCAAGCCACATCCCTGGGAATCTTGTTTAGCTACCCCTCTACTTTCTTTCATCAGGCATCGCCCACACTTTCAAGCATTCCTTGGCATACTCTGGAGTTGCCATAAAAGCTGAATTTCGCACCCAGTGCTGTATTTTGCAACTTTTCTGTGCTTCTGAATAAACAAGGCACATACACAGCCCTACGTATGCAATCCTAACTGCACCAATTTTTAGTTAGTTACATCATTTCCCCACGTTTATGAAAAATGCTCAAGGCAGAGATTAATGTTTGCTCGTCTTGTAAGTAGGGCTGCCAACAATTTTGAGGGGTAAAATTTTGGAAGCTGGCAGTGGGAGCTGAGCAAGATTTCCATGCCTCAGGTAATGTGGTGGAGTTTTGACAACTCAAAGAAATAGGAAGATAGAAAAAGAACAAGGGACAGACGATGAGTGATTCCGCACACATTGGATAATGCACTTCCAATCCTCTTTATAGATTATTTGGAACGAATTTTTTTGTGTGCGGAACAAAAAATCCACCTCAAACGATTGATAAAGTGCATTGAAAGTGCATTATACAACGTGTGCGGAATCAGCCAGCTTTAGAACACTGGAGTGGATCCAGCGATCCTCCAAGAATCCTTCCTCCAACTTAAGCAGCTCTTCTGTTGGAGAAAGGCTTTTGCTTAGTGGAGTAGTGAGTTAACATTGGAATCCATCCCACTAGATGCAAACAGATTCCATACCACTGAGAAAATAAAATTATTCTATTCAGGGTGTGGTGCCATCTTGTTCCTGTTCCGTACTTACAGCAATGTTGTTCGTATTCAAGCATGAGGAATATATTTTTTCTCACTTTGAATTTTTCAGGTTGAACAGTCAAAGGTTCTAATTAAAGAAGGGGGCGTTCAGCTGCTACTAACAATAGTTGACACACCAGGATTTGGTGATGCAGTGGACAATAGCAATTGGTAAGTAACTTCTAGTATTGTGGCTACTAAAATAGCTGGGAATGTTCAGATGTCTTTGAAAAGTAAGGCTGAATTTTACTTTGTATGTTTTTGTTACACTGTCCTATTGGCCAGCAGTGTCATTTAAAACATACTTAAAATTTAGTTTCTCCTTGACTAGCGTTTGAAATGAGCATTATTTGGCTGCCAAGAGGATGACTGTAATGACTCTTAATTAATTCTGTAATGTCATAAATTTCCTAAGATTTTATACAGAGTGTTTCTCTGGCTACAGTACATAAAATGTTCATTTTAATATTACAATACTTAGTTGTGTTAAAAGAACATTGAGTGAAAGCAGTCTGCCTTATGGTGGTTTGTATATTAGCTGTTGTGATGGTTAGTTCTAAAACCTACCTGTCATCTTAAATTTTTTTATCTTCCACATGCACCATAAGCTTTTGCTTGTCACCATTGTCCCCTGCATGTTGTTACTTTACTCATATTTCAGCCACTGTGCTTACTTCTAGCCAAAGAAATACAGCCCAACTCCTCCTCATCCTTCAAGCTTTAGAGGGCCAGTACTTCTTTTAATATGAGGCAGAAGAAGAGCTGTCCTGTACAGCTGTTGGAACTGCTGTTTATTCCTCTGGCCAAAAATCATAGCAGTGCCAGATAAAGTACAGTAACGTGATAGAAACTGGGGAGAAGCCTCTGGACCGTGCAGCAGAGAACTACTTAACAGCATCTTTCGGCAACTTGCTGCTAAGCCCCAGATACACTGCTGATTGCATGGTTTTAATATTCATGAAATATTTTAAAAAACTCAAGCTGAAAGTGAAAAATAAATTCTGATGATTTCTCCACTAATCTCGCTTGTGAGTGATGCGTCAGCAGTATTTGCACGCAGACTGTTCAATAGTGTGCAGAATAATTTTAACAGAGTAGATGCTAAATGTAAAACGACTGGTCTTGAAAAACATATTTATGCATATTTTAGCTGGCAGCCCGTTATTGACTACATTGACAGTAAGTTCGAAGACTATCTCAACGCAGAATCACGTGTGAACAGAAGGCAGATGCCGGACAACAGAGTGCAGTGTTGCTTATACTTCATTGCTCCTTCAGGACATGGGTCAGTAGCAGATAGAACTTTTTAACCCTTTCTAGCCATTAACACAGATATTCATAATCACCTATTTCAGATTTGTTTCAACATCAGATTGCAAATCAGGTCTAACTTCCTAAATAACATAATTTCTCTTTTTAAAATGTTGAGAGAAGGCCCTTGTGCAGAAATTGAGGAAAAACCATTTCCTGAATGTTCTTGATATATAAGCTTAGGTATTTATAACCTCTGGCCCACCTTATTCCCAAAGATTCATTCTCCTTTCATTTAATTCAAGAAAGCAGCATAGGAGCTACAGTTCATTATTAAAGCCAGTGATTGAATTTCACAGTTCGTGGGTCATTAGCTTACTGTACCTTTTGCCTGCTCTTTAGAGTCACCTCTGACTCAATGTAATTTTTGTGAATAGGGGTTTGTTAAATTACACTTGATTCTAGACCTTGAACAAATGGAAAATAGAACGTTGAGAGAAAATTTTATCTCATCTAGCATTTTATTAAGATTTAGTCTGTGTGAAGGGAGAAGAGAGATTATTAGTTGAAGTTGGCTGTAAGGATAAAATGCCATAGATTAATAAAACATTGATTAATAAAATAGGTGAATCTTGACCGTGACTTTTAGCAGTATTAACACGCCAGCTCTGTTAGTAGTTAACAAACTTAATGAATAGATGAACACCTTGCTCAATCACTCATTCCAGTCCTTAATGGTGCTTGCTGCTCCTTATATTTGCATATCATAGGTCAAGCAAAAAATAGTTTTGAGAGTTGTTAAACTTCTAGCCAAAATGATTACCCATATTGTCCACAACAGACCAGTAGATGGGACATATTTCATTCACTTTTGGTCCAGATTTCCATGTTAGAATCTCAGTGTTGTTACATTCAAAGGTCTTGATAGTCTTTTTGTGACATTTGCAGGAGAAAAAAAATTGTTTTTCCTGAATCTTAAATGCACTAGTGGGGGTGGTGACCGGAAGCTAACCTCCATTCATGAATGTGCTCTAGGTCATTGTGCCTTTTCTTTTCTATGCTATGCTGTAGCATCTATGCAACAGTGTCCCACTGGACTGCATCTTGTCCTTCGTGCTCTTTAATATTTACATGAAACTGCTGGGAGATGTCATCTTGACCTTGGAGCGAGGTGCCATCAGTATGTCAGTGCCATTCAACTGTGCTTCTCATTTTTATCAAGCTTAAAGATAAACCAGTAAACTGAAGTTCAGTCCGGATACTAGTGCAAGGTGCTGTTGGTCAGTAATAGAGGTCACCAAGATGCAGGGAATCAGCCTATTCTGGATGAGGTTGTGCTCTTCCTAGGAGTCGGAGTTGCCGTTTTGGGCACTTCTCTAACATGCCTGTCTGCAGACGGACATTCACAACTTCAGTCAGTTTTGGCTGCTTAATCAGCTGCAGTCCTTGGACTTAGCCGCAGTTAACCATGCTGTAGTCACTGCCAGGTTAGATTGTCACAGTATGTTTTACGTGAACAACCTTTTATATGGTTGGAAATATAATATTCAAAATACTGCAGAAAAACTGCTTGTGCACACTAATTATATGAAACGTATTGTAAAAGCTGCCCTGTCCCCTAATAATTTCCTGACTCAACTCGAAAGCTTAACTCGAAAGCAATAAAGAGTCTAAGAGTGGGACCGCTTACCTCTGTATTAACAGATCCAGTCAGCTGTGGTCTTCCTTGAGGGTCCTGCTGTGTGTACCCCCCTGTCTTCAGAACTAAGCTGGGTGATCCGGCTAGGGGCAGGGTGTCGTTCGTGGTGCCTCCATTATAGAGCTCTCTGCCAGAGCACCGAATCCAGTAACTGCTGGCACCAGGTTTCTTTTGTTTGCTCACACGTCTTGGGACTGTTAAAATGGTCTTGTTTAATTTTGTTGCATAGACATTTGCTGCTTAACTTCCTGTAATATTTTATAACAAAACATTTTATTAGTTTTGTTATAAAATAGTATTAGATTATTATTAGTAGTATTAGATTACTTTTTACAGGAGTACTTCACTTTCTGTTGCAGAATTATTCTAGATTACTTGATTGCTTTCCTGAAGATGTTAGTGACAAAAGAAAGTGGCAAATGATGCTACAATTAAAGTTTCAGTCACTTGTGTATAGAGCTTTTCCTTTCTCCACTGATGCAAGCTGCTTGAAGAAGCAAGAGAAGGAAACAATTTTACCTGATCTCTCCCCTGCCCCATTGCTGCAGCTTCCTGTACCACATTTTTCATTGCGAGGCTTTTCTTGAACCTTCAAGAGGATTTTCAGAACAAACAGGCAGGTGGAAAAAGATCCACTCTGTCAGCTCCTCCTGTGAACCTTTTTTTACCTACAAGACAGGAAGAAAAACATTGATACTCCTGTTTTCATTGTTTGCATTTGGTCATGTAGGTTTTTGCAGTGTGTGTGTTCAGAAGGGGCCATGGTTCCGATCTAAAGAACTGTTTCCTGCACATTCACTAGCCCACGACGACATTTGCCTTTGAACTGCCACCAGGGCCGGCCTGCCCATTGAGGCCAGTGAGGCCGCCACCTCAGGGCGCTAAGGCGCCTGAGGGGTGCCGGCCCAGGGGCAGGGGTGCGCGCCACGGAGCTGCCGCTGCCGGCCAGGAGCGCATGCTGGTGGCGGCAGCGTGGGGCACTTGAACAGGCAGCCTCCCGTTCAGTTGCTATGCGGGCCAGGTGCAGCTGGCGGCCAGCTGCGCCTGGACCACAGAGCAACTGAACGGGAGGGCTGGAAGGTCCCCGCGCACCAGCCCCTGCGTGATGACATCACATGCAGTGATGTCATCATGCAGTCCAGTGCAGGGGCGCGCAGAGGCAGCATTAAGCTGCCTCAGGTGCCGGCGACGCTGAAGCCAGCCCTGACTGCCACTCCCCCCACCCTTATTCACAAGCTATCTTTTATATGTCCTCAGTCTGGAAACTGACTTGCTGGGTAGCCTGGTGGGTTTCCAAGCACATACCTTCTTGCTTTCTAGTCAGTTACTGCTGATTGAAGTATTATAAATTGCCTTAGCTCTTAAAAATCTTTTTAACATTGCGATCGGTTGCTTTGTGTCTGTTTTGAAAACTTTTGGCTTGTGCCATAAGTTGATACTGTAGAATACATCCCGCCTGCAATTGTTTGTTTTGGAAGTAATATTTGCTCAGTCGCTCTCTTTTTCTTTTTAAAATAGTCTCAAGCCTTTGGATATTGAGTTTATGAAGCGCCTACATGAAAAAGTGAATATCATTCCACTTATTGCCAAAGCAGACACACTTACACCTGAAGAATGCCAACAATTTAAAAAACAGGTGAGCTGAAAGCTTAATGTCAAATGGTACCATTTGCTGATGTATAACTACTGAACTTGAAAGATTAAATCCAGAAGTTACTTTTTAAACTTGGCAGATAATTTATAGTTCCTTAACAGAAGAGTGCATATTTTTGGTGGTGTTGAGCTGACTTCTTCCCTGAGGGCTAGAAGACAAACAGCATTAATACTACTTCTGACATGGGAAATGTGTTCACTGATCTTATCTTAAAAATAAAAATGCTCATTCTTTCTCTGTAGGTTAAAAATGACTGATCTTGAGCAGAATAAATAGCACTAACCATCTACAAAGAGTCTGAAATGTTGCCAAATTTGTGTAGGACTGTTGCAATTACAGGCTTGTTAGACATGGAAAGACGGGGGGTGATTTTAAGTTTGGTCACATAGTAATAATTAGTCATTGCTGTAATGTTTATTTTTGAAGGTAATGGTATACTCAGAGTGTAGTTATGGTTGGAAAAGTAATACTGTGCACTTGATTGTGGTGGTTTCCATATATAAACCTGTAGCAGTTGTGTGGTGATTGGAGGCCTTAAGAATAATGGCACCGTAACACCATTGTCCCCACAGTGTTGCAGTTGGTGATCGTGATAGAATTTTGACCCTCGCTCCAAAATGCATCCTACAAAGCTGTGGTAATGCAGCTCTAAACCCAGTCTGTGCACGTGTGCCACAAAAAGAGTACAAGCTGCTAAAAATATTTTAATGTAGAATTGGATGTTTAATATAGTTCTACTTGTATTCAGAAGTGGGATGGCAGCATGGTATAGCCTGATCTCATCAGAACTTGGAAGTTAAGCAGGGTTGTTAGTTAGATGGAAGACTCTGCAGAGGAAGGCAATGGCAAACCACCTCTGCTCCTCACTTGTCTTGAAAATCGCTTGATGGGGTTGCCGTAAGTCAGTTGCAGCTTGACAGCGCACACGTCCATATTTGTATTCAGACAATCTATTCTTGCTCTGTGCTAATTTCTTTATAGTGTCTGTGTTTATAGAAGTTTTTAAAACCACTCTAAAAAGTATTTGGCTAATACAAATATTGAGTGCTTTGCTCTCTGTGTGTGTTTTGCACATTGTGTTTTGGATAATATGAATGCAATAGTGCATGAGATTGTTAGCTAGCTTAAGTTAAAAAAAAATAAATTTTGAAACAAGACCAGTGTTTCCAAGGTATGTTTCAAATGGCAGCAGATTTTTGTAAAAGCAAAGTAAAAAGTTCACTGAACTAATGGAAATAATTTATGCTAAAGTGAATGAGGACATTTCACTGAAAAGTGTGTGACTGTCTGAGGAATGGCTTGTGTTACCAGGGGTTTCGAAAGATTTTCTGGGGCAGTGATTGAAAAGGAAGGGAGAAATTGTATCCATGTTCTGGCAAGCTTTGTAGTACCCAGTTTCCAAATACCATGGGTGTAGCTCACAGATGAAAGAAGGAAGTACACCACCTGCTCCATAAGCATGTCCCATCATTGCTTCACTCTTCTATTAACAAATACTTTTAATTACAGATAATGAAAGAAATTCAAGAGCACAAAATTAAAATATATGAATTCCCAGAAACGGATGATGAAGAAGAAAATAAGCTGGTTAAAAAGATAAAGGTACAAAAACTGTCTTGAAGTAAAAATTCTTTCAGAGTTCTGTGGGCACTTCATGCATGTAGAGTTCTGTGTGTAGGTTTCCCTGTAATGAAGAGCTACTCCATAAAGGGATGAGCATGCAGAGCGCCCCTTTCCATTGATGCTGCTATGAAAAAACCCTTAGGATCTTCATGTGTGTGCTAAACAGGGCTTTTTTTCAGGGGGAACGCAGGGGAACGGAGTTCCGGAACCTCTTGAAAATGGTCACATGGCTGGAGGCCCCGCCCCCTGATCTCCGGACAGAGGGGAGTTGAGATTGCCCTCCGCTCCGCTGAGCGGTGCGGAGGGCAATCTCAACTCCCCTCTGTCTGGAGATCAGGAGGCGGGGCCACCAGCCATGTGACCATTTTCTGTGAGGGCAACCCACTGAGTTCCACCAACTCTTTTCCCAGAAAAAAAGCCCTGATGCTGAAGCATCTGCACCCCTAAGAAGCTGTTCTACCACAACCATGGTAGACTTGTAGGAAAGCAAATGGGTTACTCTACTTGAACGGGCCATGCAGTTACAGTAAAGAAAACTTCTCAGTCATATTATTTGGAAAAATAATACATGGCAACAGTTAATAATCTTTTCTATGCCTTATGTTCCTTGTATTTAAAGAAGCACACACGTGAAAAGTATTATTTGATCAATTGGATAATTATGGAAATTTATTTTAGATCATGAACTATCCAAAAATGGCTGCTCCCGTTAACCATTATTGTATAAGTCATGGGAAGATTTTAAAATTCCCATTTTCTGGAGTGTAAAAACCTTATAGGATAGAATTGGTTAATTTGTCAGATTTACCTAAAACTTTAGTTTGAATGGTAATAAAATAAGTGTCTGTAGATCAGTTTAATTCTGTCTCTTGAAAGCAGGTAGAATTGTCTATTGTAAAACTATGAAAAGCTTATTGTGTGACTGCAAAATAGAAAGGGTTAAGGCATGATGAACTCTCTCCCTTATTGCAGTTGGTTAAGCAGCATATTACAGCTTCAAATAAAAGTGAAGATGAAACCATACCTGATGTCCAGTATCCAGATGGTGTATTAAAGTAGTTATATTTTTATATGAATTATAAAACACTACAACATAAGCTCAAAAAAGGTTTAATATTTTCAGCTCATTGGATCATTGTAACTCTTGTTAGGAGGATGCTTAAGATTCTTAAGTGCTATCAGAAGCCTATGGCCTCCTCTCCCTTGTGGCTGATGTGCTGAAATTTCAGCATGCAGATGAATGATTATTTAACTGAAATCCCTGACCTCTGGGGACATGCAAAGTGCTTTCCGATCAGCTTTCTCTGTTGACTCAAGTAAGCGTCTCAAAGATATTTAAAGCAGTAAACTGCCACTATCTAGGGTCTGAGGTACCTAAAACACTTTTTTCAGCTTAAAAAGTAACCACAACATCTGTTTTTTTAATAATCTTTCTCTATAAGAAGCAAAAGAAACCCCAGTATTATCATTCTTAATGTAAGTAGTCCAAGTATTATTCCACATGCAAACTCTTACATTGAAAAGCTACTCATTAACAAGGGAAATCAGAAAATTACATGGATTTTTTTTTTGAGGATACAAAGCAGAAAGCATCTTTTAAAATGGCAGAAGTTTCAGGTCATACAAATATCCCCAAATTGTCTGGTGTCAGATACAAATTCAGGCAGGATTCTGAAGCTTATATAGCTTGCAGGGTATTGGTTCAGGCCGTGGTTCAAAAATGAAATCCAGCCATGCAGCTTTCCAATGGATACGAAGCAGGAACTTCATTTAGTTTCTCTGAATAGGTCCAGAATCTCCAATAACAGCCGTGCTTCTAACAGCAGCAGCCAGTTAACATCTCCCCCCCCCCCCCCCCCCCGAACAATACTAGAGGCGGCATTTAGCAAACTGAGACTTCAGTTAGGAATGTCTGACAAGTTGTTCTTTTAATTAGTGCGTGTGTGTGTGAGTGTGTGTGTGTGTGTGTGTGAGAGAGAGAGAGAGAGAGAGAGAGAGAGAGAGAGAGAGAGAGTGTGTGTGAGAGAGAACACAGGCAGTTGTAAGTAATAATTCAAAGGCAACTAAGTAAGCAGGCATTGGTTAGAATTGGTGGTTGTCTGGGTTGTTGGGCAGTGAAGGAAAACTCTTCCAGCAAGTCTTAATGCGTTACACCTTGACCATGTCTCTTAAACCGAGAAGAAATTCTAGATCACATTTGTATCTGACAATCCAACTGCAATGGCATACACACACCTTTCCTGACAAAGGGGAAGTAGAGAAGGCTTTGATCTCCAGAAAAATACAGTTGAGTCAACCTGAGCAACTTAAAATGACAACCAATAATGATTGGGGTTCTATGTGAACAACAAATTAAAAATTAACCATATTGGAAGTTAAACCTGTAATTTTTGCTCAGTATTGTTCTCCAGTTTAGTGGTTCTGAAGGAAAGGCAGGGAAGCGTTACCTTGGCCAATGGTTCGTTCTTTCTTTTTCTTTCTTTCTTTCGTTCTTTCTTTCGTTCTTTCTTTCGTTCTTTCTTTCGTTCTTTCGTTCGTTCTTTCTTTCTTTCTTTCTTTCTTTCTTTCTTTCTTTCTTTCTTTCTTTCTTTCTTTCTTTCTTTCTTTCTTTCTTTCTTTCTTTCTTTCTTTCTGGTGTGATGCAGGGCAAATGGGTGGGTGTCAGCAGGAGTTACATGCAGAACTTAAAAGCCATAAAATAAAGGAACTGACAGGTCACATGAAGTTGCCATAGATGGAATCGGACTGCTGGCCCATATTAGCCTAGCATAGTCTAGTTTCCAGCAGCAGCTGGCCACTTCTCAAGTAGTGTTCTTTCACATGTCAAGATTCCTCTTTTTAAGATCTGTAGATGCCAGAAATCCGACTTGAGATCTCACTGAGCTATATTCCTCCCCCCCATAATATTATAACAGCACCTTTTTGTTTCTATAACCACTGATCAGCTTTACCTTTTCTGTTTTGTAGGACCGTTTACCTCTTGCTGTAGTAGGAAGTAATACTATCATTGAAGTCAACGGCAAGAGAGTTAGAGGAAGACAGTATCCTTGGGGAGTTGCAGAAGGTAAGTAGGTAGATGATGCGTGTCGATATAACTGAGTAGTAAGGTGGCAGTTTTAAGAGGTAGTTTTGAAATGCCTCACTTTGGAGCAAATTGCTCAACACATGCATTCCAGATTGAGTGGTTTCAGGATTGTGGGAACGGGGGATTACAGCACCCTCGAGCCCTCTCTCCCCTCAGCTAGGCAGCAGTTCCCCCTGCAGGGTTTCTCCTCAGACTCTCGCTCTCTCTTGCTCTCTGTTCACCTTCACCAACTTCCTCCCTGACCTGCCCATCAGGCCTTCTGTTACAGGGGCTTCCATGGGGCAAGGCCTGCCCCACCCCCAAGCTCCAACCCATGTCGTCCTTCCCCCCAAGATTGGCATGCTTGGGTGCCAACCTGGGTGTAAGAGCTGAGCTCAGCCCGGCCTCCTTCCTCCGGTTGAGCTGGCCGGGTGGCCCTCAGTGAGTGCAGCTGTTCTGCTCCTCAGGGCCCTCCCTCCTTTGGGCTCTCCCTCACTGGCCCTGCAGCTCTGGCCTCTCGAGGTCTTCCCCAAGCCAGGTGCTCTCTCACCAGCTTGGCTACTGGCTATTCTGATGGCTCCCTCGTTGGACCCAGCTCCTGGGGGCTTTCCCCAGTCGACATCCTTGTCGCCGCCGGGTGCTTCGTCACAGCATGCCTCTCCCTGGCTGCCGATGCTGCCTCCACCTTTCCCAGGGGCCTGGGCATCCCCGGTGGTGCTCCAGGCCACCAGGAGGAAGGTAAATCTGGGGGGAAGGAGTTGTCGACCTCTGGACAGAATAATTGGAAAAATGTCTCTGACCTTCGTACTCCACCCATGGCAGCAGCCTCCAGGACAGTCAAGGAATGGTGGAAGAACCACTGTTCAAGCCATCTCCTCACCCTCCTGTTAAATGAAATGATAATGCCCAAGGACACTTAAGTAAAGCTTTCATGGATTGTGTTCCTTGTATTGATGTCACAAGAGAAAGAGTGTGTGTATTAGAACATCTTGCAGGAAAATACAGCCAGTGTTTTTTGTCCATCACCAGAAAAATTTGCCACTAAGTTAGTCCAGTAAAAAAAAAAATCCTCGTGACCATTTTGTTATAACTGTTTTGCTATAAGGGTTTTTGTAACAAACTGTGACCCAAGCGCTTCTCTAAAAAGTTTTTCAAATTGTAGAACTTTTCAAATATGATCATATAAAATAAAGCAGCAGTTTACTGGGATCTTAATTCTAGTGATTCCTATTTTGGATGCTTGAATTAACCTAGACTAAATACAGTGATAAATTCCTGTCATCTTCCAAGTTATGTTGCAATGGATAGCTCAGGATGCTATAAAGCCTGTACATCAAAATGAAAACATTTTTAAAATTCTTCTGTTTTACATGTTGAAAGTAGATAACAACTATTTCTTGCTGTGTTGCAGTAGCTTTGTGCAATGTTTAATTTTAATACATTCAGAATAAAGGTAAAGGTAGTCCCATGTGCAAGCACTGATTCATTACTGACCCACGGGGGGACGTCACATCACGACGTTTTCTTGGCAGACTTTTGTTACGGGGTGGTTTGCCATTGCCTTCCCCAGTCATCTACACTACCCCCAGGAAACTGGGTATTCATTTTACCGACCTCGGAAGGATGGAAGGCTGAATCAGCCTTGAGCCGGCTACCTGAACCCGGCTGCTGCCAGGATTGAATTCAGGTCATGAGCAGAGCTTGAGCTGTAGTACTGCAGCTTACCACTCTGCACCACAGGGCTCTACATTCAGGACACAGAAGAAATTTCTGTGTCATTAGAATGCAGTGTGAAAACTGGTCGTTGCCTCATTCTCCTCTGGAGTTGCTTTTCTTCCATGCCAGCAGCAGCAATGGTAGATGGAAGCTGGCTCGCTTCCTTCCCTGTGTCTCTTTTCTTTCCTCACTCCCCAGCTGACAAATTTCTGTTCAGCAGACTATAAAATGCAACATTTTTCTTTTGCAGTCGAAAATGGTGAACACTGTGACTTCACAATTCTAAGGAACATGTTGATAAGGCAAGTAAGCTGTGTGCAGTTTTTTGAAAATGGGTCTTTTTTTCTAAATGGGAAAGAGCCTTGCAATTACAGTAAATAAGATGTTCTACTGTGGTTGTTTTATATATTGGATGCCTTCACTTCCTTGCTTTATGAGAGGATATTTAAAATACACTACAAGGTGAGTACTGCTTTCAAGGGATAACTTCTTTGCCATCATGAAGTACAGGTGGCTGCTAAAGATGTTACAACAAGTCTTCTACATCAGCTGACAGTGTGAATATCTTTAAAACAACCTGAGCTTTTTGGAAGATTAGTTACCTGTAAGTTAATAAACCTCATGCATATGACAACACTACTATATCATGATTATTTGGGATATTTATTAGTTTGTAGAATTTTTAGATCATGAAACAATTTGCTTGTAATACACTTGTGCGTTTTGACATTTAAAAGCCCTAGATACCCCTGTCAAACATCTGCTTATTTAAAGTTAATATGGCATTCAGTTGATATTTAATCATTCCAGGAAGGAAAGTTGCTGACAACCTCCATTTTTCTTAAATAGAACTCACATGCAGGACTTGAAGGATGTCACAAATAATGTTCACTATGAGAACTACAGAAGCAGGAAATTGGCAGCTGTTACATACAATGGAGTGGACAACAACAAAAACAAAGGGCAGTTAACAAAGTAAGTGGCAACTGTAATGGTACTTTAGGTTTTGCCATTGAATTGAATCTTTAAAGGGACCCTAAACATTGAATGGTATCTTCTGATGTATATATTGGTAGGGAATTTAAATGTTTAATGTTACCTGCAACTAGGCCGTAGGTCATTTGTTTGCATAGCTGATGGAATTTGGTGAACTTGTACTAATTGATATTGCCTATAGATTGAATGATACATGTGTCTTTGAACATGCATTTACTTCTTCCTTTGGACAGGGTGTTGCTTTGGGCAGTTTTTATGGAAGTTTGAAAGCCCACAGGGAGAGTGGAAGTTGCTTACCTGATTGCTTGTCAGTTAGCTCTTGCCTGTCGATCAGTTTATCTTACTGTTTTCAGAAAAGAACAGCAAAATAGCACTTTGCTCAAATTGGTATGATTGAAATCTTTACGCCAGGATTATATTATGTTCTGTGTGCGGATCTTGTATTCTCCCATAGAATTTTTTTTTAAGTATTTAGCAAAATTGTGTTTAACAATTGTTTATTAAATTTCAGATATTTGACTTGCACACTCAAGAGCTGTGGGTCAATCCAGTAGGGTTTTTATTCAAAACTGAATTATGTGCCTCTGTCAGGCCTGCCAATGCAAGGTGCAGTTAGTTCCTAGTAGGAGGTCTGGTCTAGCTTATTGGGTTAGCATTTATTTTCCATAGTGCTGGGGACTCAGCCCTATCCCAAGCAACTGCCGTGGCTGGAAAAATAGAAGAGTAGTGCTAAATAAGCACCATAGCGCTGCTGCTAGGCTTTCCCAGCCTGGCTGTTGGTTGGGCTGTTTATGCTGAGTATAGTCCAGGCACAAGGACACAGGACTCCTTCCACAGGTGTGAGTTACAACATGTTGTAATTTATTAAGGTTTCTGCCTTACAATATTGCTAGCAATAAGGCTTTCAAGGCAGATAACATGAGTAAAATAAACATTTGAAATTGCAGCAAAACCTGTTTACCACCTCCTGTTTTGGGACTTCCAGTGGTATAGCCATGTTAATTTATTGTTGCAAAACAAACAAAAGTCCAGTAGCCCCTATAGACTAACAACATTTATTCCAGTATAAGCTTATGTGAGACAGGGCTCGCTACTACAGAGAGAAGATTCTTCAGCTTGTATCTGAAGAAGTGAGCCCTATCTTACAAGTGAGCCCTGTTAATTCGCCTTTAAGGCAGGTGTCCCCAAACTTTTTGAGCCTGTGGGCAGTTTTGGAATTTTAGGAGGGGTGCTGAGCAGCACTCCAAAATGGCTGCTACAGAAGGCAGAGCAAGCCAAAAATGGCTGCCATGCTTTGCAAAAAAAAAAAAAATTGCAGAAAAGGGAAACGAAAAGAAACAAAGGAAAGTCCAGGGGAGGAAGGGAGGAAGAGAAGGTGAAATGGAACCACAGGCCTTGCTTGTCTTCGTGATCCGCCAGTGGCAGCTGCTTCTGTTGCAACCTTTCATTTGAATGAGGGCAGCAAATAACAAGCCCTGCCGTACAAAGGCCCTGCCTGCTTTTTGAAAAGCTTGGGGGGTGCCAGGGGAAACACTGGCAGGTGCCATGGCACCCATGGGCCAGAAAATTTTTTTAATATTGCCTCTCCGGGGAACATGCCTGAGGCAGATTACAAAAAACACCGCACGTTCCTAATTAAAATCCAGCATTAATAACCCAGCCAGATCATAAAAATATAAAATATCAAGGAGCTTACAGTGAGTCCCACACAGTTCTCATGCTTAAAGCAGATTATAAAAATAATGTTGAAAGATGAAGGCACAGAGATCAGTACTTGTGAGGAAGATGTTAGCTGATGGGCTGGACAGTATGCTTGCTGAGCCAGCTTTGGAATTAGGACCGAGGGCCTTGCTTCTTTCCAGTGTACTCATGCATAAAATTGTTCTCATCTGGTTTGACTTGCATGCTACACTTAAGGCAGAGTCTAAACCCGAGGAGTCTTGAACGGTCTCTTGTTGAGTCTTGCTTGGATCAACTTAGCAGATGTCATCCTGAGGCTGTTAGTAGAGTGAAATGAGAGCTACCATGTGTTCGTTGGATCTGCTGCCTTTATGGAAACCATGCCATGCTTCTTGCTTTACAACAGGTGCCCTTACCCTTTCCACCTAACTCACCAAAACCAGCATGAACTAAGGCATTCGTAGTAATAAGCCGTCGCACAGATAGCCCCTCATATTCTGTTCCTTCCAAAAAAAAAGGGGGGTGGCAGAGATCACACAAGCTGGTCATCCTCCTGATCGAGTATTGACTCAGAGATTCATGCTCACACATCCTTTACAGTAGAGAGAAGGGGGTGCCTGTCTACCCCTGTACTGTGCCAGGACAGCTGAATGAAACAAGACACTGCTGCTAGTAGATAAAAGCATCTTCCTCTTGCAGAAAGTACTGCTGATCCACCTGTTAAAAATTGATTTAGATATCATTAAGATTTTCTTTATAGGGGAGGCTATAGTCATGGCACAACTGAAGGCACATCTAGTGGGTGCAGTTTCTTTGAAAGCTGGAAACTGTGATTGCATTTCGTATGTGAAGAGGGAGGTATGACAAGCAGGCCATCTTTGTGCATCTCATAGCAAGTTTTAATGACTTTGTGTAGTGTCTGAATTCAGACACAGGATTCTTAGATGCCTTCCGGTCTAGCTTCCAAGCAGATTTGGGGGTTGATGGATGGTGTATATCGTGACATGACAAGAGAAATAGTTCCCTGTTGACCTTAATGGAACTTTTTTGATATCTCTGAGCACGTACAAGATGGATAGGTATACATAGTGCTGCCATAAGTTGATTGATTTCAGCACCATAGGAATTATCCTGTGTGATGTGCAACAGGGTTCTAATTCGTCCACATTGTTCTTCCGTGTCATTAAGGAACTGCTGGTAGTGGTCTTTAGACATTTGGAATATCCTCCGTATATTATCTTTGCAGCTCTGTTTTGCTTGGTCTTGTTTTGAACAAGCACATGGAACAAGAGGATCAATTGTCTGAAGCGGCAACCAGACAAAATGGAGGAAATGCTATTTATGATTACCACTGATAATACATTGATAATACATAACTACCTCTGGCTCGTACTTCTTACAGATGCTTGAAAATCTGTGATGACAGAGTTTGCATTATATACTTGCTGTTGCTTCAGCAGCAAATTAAATTACATCATCTACTCCTTTATCGGTACATTCAGTAGGTTAAATTTTCTCAGAGGTGGAAATCTGTTTTTAATAGTTATGCAGAAGGTTAATATGGAATGAAATCAAATTTGTGTGTCATTTTGTTTTTATATTGCGGTCATGGAGTACAGCTGATCCACCTGGCCTCTTTTCTTTTGAGGAGTAGTAATTTAATGTGTTTAAAGTATTGAACTAGTTTGTATTTTGCACAGATTTATATTTGTAAGTTAGATATCTAGCCAGTGCATTCCATTAGGTTGATTTGGAAAGCATGTAATTAATGTGTCACAGCTGTTTACTGCAAATACGGTAACTAGATTTACAGGATGATTCTTCTTCTATTACTAAAGTCTGAGACATTCTCATGAGAATGTATCCAGTCACCATCCTAGATGTGAGAGAATAGCTGGATGCCGTGCATGTGCAAAGGATGAGAAATGCAAAAATTGTACCCCCTCTAAGATTTTACATTTAATTTTTCTGTAACTTCAAAATTAAATGTACTTTTGCGTATTTGAAAGTTAACTTTGAACCTCTCCCACAGAGGGCCAAATTAGATGTGACGGTGTCCAGATTGGCCTGTAGGGAGGTGGTTTCCTATATTCCTTGCTGCAGTGGGTGATCAGTGCTCTCTCCTATAGGTAGATGAAATACTGCCGGCTGAGGGCCTAACTAGACGAAATGCTGGGAGAACAGCATTTACAGGAATCTGTGGCAGGGGTATTGATCATGGATGAGCCCCTTACTATTTTACCTTTGGAAGCTTGTTCCATCTCCTGTCTTCCTTTTACTTCATGAATGCTAGTTATGGATCATGTCTCAGTGCCAGAAGATGTTGCTTAATTTTCATAGAAACTCAGGGGGGTCAAATTCCATTGTCTGGTATAGAAAGATCCAGAGGAGTTAGCTGTGTTAGTCTGTTGTAGCAAAATAGAAAAGAGTCCAGTAGTACCTTTAAGATTAACCAACTTTATAGTAGCATAAGCTTTCAAGAACCACAGTTCTTTTCGTCAGATGCATGCATCTGTGAACTGTGAACTGTGGTTCTCGAAAGCTTATGCTACTATAAAGTTGGTTAGTCTTAAAGGTGTTACTGGATTCTTTGGTATAGGAAGATTATCTTTATTTCATGTTCACAGAAAGCCATACAGAAGTTATTGTTAGGGGTCCATGCTCCAGATCAGTTAATGTAAATTTAGCTGTTCTCAACATGTTTTAACCAGTCAAGGGGTAACTTATGGTTAGATTCTGTACAACCGTTTCAACAGGTATAAAGGCATGTTGTTTTAAAGATCTCCTCAGATTAAACAGTTTTCTTGGAAGAGGAATCTTGGGCCAATTGAGCAGGTGTCTCAGTTTTTCTATCTAGATATTCTTTCCCACACTTCGGTCTCATGGAGGGCCCATAAAGAGTGTGCCTTGCTCTTTGTGGCTGGTTCCTCTGTGGCTATGTCTTTTAGTTGTTTCTTTTGAGGGTCGGTCTCTTCCTATAGAAATTCAAGCTTTTAGGGCTAAAATGTTGTTACAAGTTCTATATATGGTAACTGTTTGAATTACTGGAGTTTATAGTTCTGTTGATTGGCCTATGGAGGTTTTTCTTTGAAAAATTTATGGAGTTTCCCTATTGCGTTGCCTCTGTGATTCTCCTATTGGAAATGGGTATTGGGTCAATGGAATGCCAGTTGGCTTTCCACCTTTATTTGAAGGTTTTGTTTTCTAGGGACACTTCTGATTTCCTTTCTTTTATTTTCTGAGTGTTATCTTTTGCAATGGAGATCTAAATGTGAATCTAAACTCCGTATTTTAGGGCTGCCCCTGCACTGCCCTGAGCCTGTCTGACGGCGAGGGCAGTCTAGAAATGCAATAAATAAATAAATAAATTTCTGTTGTTAAAACTGCCATAGACCACATGAATCATCATAATTGGACAGACACAGTCTTTAACATGCCAACTACAATTAATCCAAATATTTTGGGGATTAATTGTGACCAGCAATATTGGTATATCTAAGAATCCTAGTATCAATCGTGATTCCTAAATATACACTTTTGAGTTATTTTAAGAGTATACTCAATTGCATGCCAGTGAACAAAGCACTAAAGGGAATGCCTATGCCACAGAATTATAGAATATTCCTTTTTGCTGCCTATATGGCAACATGAGAAACAGAAGGCCAAAGGTTTTTCCTCTTACAGTGGCCACTTACTTTTTTGCTTTAGAGGAAATGCACAGCAGCATGCAGTCCATAGAGGAGAATTCTGTTGCTCAGAGGGTGGGAGCTGGGTCATGGAGTAGAGAAAAAGAGTCTGGCTGATTGCTTCTTGGTAGTCTTAGAATGAGGGGGAGATGGCAGTTTTTGATTATCGATTGATTTCCATTGGAGCCAGTTTAGAAGAACCACCATGATGCAAATTGCTTAAATAGAAATAGTAGAAAATCTGTTAGATATTTAGAGTGCAATTCATTTTGAGATTTTAGACTGTAGATGAACATATGGGCCTTTCCTTTGAACTTTTAATCAAATAAAATATCCCACTGCTTGTAAGCCGATCCCATATATGCATTTGTATACTGCTTGATTATTCCATATATTGTAGTTCTGCAGTCCCTATATTTTGTACTACTTCTGCGAAGCATCCAGGTACATTTAAGGTTAACTATAACTACATTAAATTATATAATCTGCCCTGAGCTTGCTTGTGGGGAAGGCGGAATAGAAATCCAATTAAATAAATAAATAATAAATAAATTACTCTTTTTTTTTGCCAAGTAAAGCTGCTTGTGGCTTTAAAGGGCAAAATAATATATTTGAGTAGATGCCACAGGATTGACTCGTGATGGCAAACAATACTATAAAAACCACTAGATGTTTATAAATGAATGAATCACAGTGAGTCAACTGTTGCTGCTGGCTTCTGTCCTCAATTATTTTGGATATGTCTGCTAAAAAAGCCAAGCAAGCGTTATTGTTGTTTTTTAGTTTCTTTTAGTCTTGACTTAGGTCTGGGTCTTTATACTACTGATTTCTTGGGAACTTTCAGAGAATGAGTATCCGTTGTAAAGAGCTGTTTTGGAGCTGTTTTATTAAAAATAAAATACCACTACAGTACACATCATTCTAAGTTTGGTGCTTTCCCTTGCAATTCTAGAGGCCAGGTGTCTTATCTTCCTTTTCACTGCTATAATATTAGGAGACTCTGCGACTGGAGGCCAGTGTTTGGCAAAACCAGTGCTAGCAAGCTGGCTGAGGCTATGACTGCTCTTTATGAGGCTAGAGATTTTTATCCTATGTATGCCATGGATTATGGAAGCCATCCTGTAAGGCAGGCTTCCCCAACATGGTGGATGCCATGGTGCCCACCAATACTTCCCTTGGCTCTCAACAAGCTTTTCAGGAAGTGGTAAAGCCATTGTGAGGCAGGGCTTGTTATTGGCTCCCCTCATTCAAATGAAGGGGGTTTCCATGGCTACAACATGAGGAGGGCTGTATTTTCTGCAGCAGCCTTCGTAGATTTCACTCCAACTCCTGTAGCAGCTCTTCACTCCCTCCCAAAATTGCATTGTTGCCTGCAGGCTCAAGAAGGTAGGGGACTCTTGCTGTAAGGTAGCGAGCGGGAGGTAAAACTAGGGGTGTGAATGACTTATATATATTAAATCTCATTCTTGTGATTTAAATAATAATTAGCAGCTGAGATATTTAACAAACCTTCCTTCCTCCTTATCCCATTTGTTCAGGCAAGCTTACAGTATTAAAGCAAAAAAATACCTGAGCTTTCTGCAGCTAGCACTATGCCAATACAAGCAGTGATATGGATTTTCTGGGAAAATTGGATTTGGATAATTTTCTAATTTAAATAAATAATTATAAATGTTAGCACAAAATTGAATTAGTGTTCGCAAAAGATGGCAGATATACCATGTACAACTGTTGGGGGTTGTCCATGCTTCATATTGCATATTTAGTCCGTATAGCAGGATTGATTTTGTAGCATAACAGCCCTGATAAGTATAGATTTGCATATGTGGGGGGGGGGGATTTTTCCACAAAAAAATGTTCTGCCCCACATCGCTGACTGTACAAGGGCTGCCAACTCATCTTGCTGTCCCTTCTCCCACACCCACTCTGTTGCTGTTTAAAGGCTTTAGCACAGGGGCAACTGTGGCCCTGTCCTGCTAATGGAGTTTGTGACAGAGGGTAGAGGGCCATGGTGTGAACCTCCGTTTTCTAGAAGCCGTGTGCGGCGAGACATCTGTGAAGGCTGGCAGAGGGAAGCTGAATCTTTAAAGAAAGCACACACTGTAGGTCTTTCACAGAGAGCCTTGGCTTTGAATCCGTTCTAGTTACACTATTTCTTCCAAAGATCCCAAATGGCTTCCTTTTTTTTTTTTTTAAAGTTCAGCAATTTACAGAGGACAGTTATAGTAGCAGTACTTTAGAGTCAAATAGTTTGAATGGTTTCATAATGTTGGAAGAATCTATGAAATGCAGAAAGACTAATAGTTGCCATGTGATGTTCTGAGCTTAATTATACCAAATGCGACTTTTATTAATGAACAGCTTGTTGTGAGACCTCTGCTGGCCAGTTAAGTGGTGCTCATAGATTTCATTTTGTATATACAGTATAGCTTAGGCCTAGGAGCAGTCTGGAATCACAATATGTTTGGGGGAAACTAGTAAAGTGAATGTCACTAAAATATTTAAACAGTTTAAAGAGCATGCCTTACTGCTTGCTTACTTGTAAATTGTTCTTGGAAGCTTTGCACATCGGGTCTGCCTTAATCGTGTGGCCCTTGACTAACTGAACATTGAAAACAAACCGTAACTAGCTTAAACTAACTGTCACTTTACAGTGAAAATTTTGCTTCTGTGGAGCATCCAAGCCTTAAGTAGCTTGAAATCCATAATGAATTTGCTTTTTTATTACTGCTTTTTAATTTTTTTGTGGTTTTATTTAAGCATGCTAAGCCATCTGTATTTTTTGTTTTTTAGATTTGACACAGTTGAAGGCATGTAAGTGGTCATTTAAAAATTTTTAAGAAGTAAGACAAAAGGCTTTAAACAAATAAGGTTTTCAATGTTAAGTGTAGCGTTTACGTTTTATTTCCAGCTCTTGCATTTGTTTTGCTTTAATGTTTTTTATTCTAAAATTAATCTAACATTAAATATTTTTAGTGACAAATACAGAGAGCACTTTGATTCACAAAGAGGACAGAAGGTCACTTTAGCAGTTATCTCATATGAAATCCACACCATTTGCTGCCTTTCAATAAATACAAGTACATTGATTGTGTATGAAATGCTTTTCAAGAACTTATTGTTTTCATTTCTTGCCTCTAAAGTTGCAGGTGGCTACAGGAATTTTTTAAAGCACAGGCACTATCATGTCATGGGGCTGGTAAAGAAGGCAGACATGTAGATATGATCGGGTACTATCATATAAATGGCTTGCAGACGCTTATTTTCCAGTCTGATCAGGTGTTGCATTCCAGAGAAAACTGTCAACCTGGCATGACTGTTGGCTGTGCACACACACCCCTCCCCTCCCATCACAGGGAGAAAAGAGTGATTGAATTGGGTGGTACAGTATTATTTATCCTGATATGTCCCAGCCACCTCATTTAAAATCCATTTGCTCTTGGCACAGGTTGGGTGATCTAGGAGATGAGAGAGTGTATCCAGTCATCTGCAGACTTTACGGAGCAGGATTTTCCCACATCCATTTCCTGCTATACCCTGCTGACCCCCCCCCCACAGTATTGGGGTAAAATGAGGTCTTGGGCAGGGCAACAGAAATTGTCATTCCCTCTTCAGCAAGCCAAAATTTCTTTCCGTTGAAAGAACTGCATGGTTGGATACAGGCCACTGTATTTAAATCATGAGAACGCCCAATTAACTTGTAATTTGGTATGGAAGGGGGCATATATGAGTTAAAGACACCTTGCACTGGGTCAGGGGTTCTCTCTGGACATAACACTGGGATAGGCCCTTTGATTCTGTTGAACAGCATTAGGTTTTAGTAAACACTCCAGCACGGATATGTGTTAAGTTCTGCAGTGCTTCTTTGAGCTTTTATTTCATGGAGAGGTAACTACTTTGAAGAAGTGGTGTGTGGAGAGTGCCATCAAGTCATAACTGACTTATGGTGACCCCTAGTGGGGTTTTCATGGCAAGAGACTAACAGGGGTGGTTTGCCATTGCCTGCTTCTGCAATCCTTGTATTTGTTGGAGGTCTTCCATCCAATTACTCACCAAAGCAGACCCTGCTTAGCTTTTGAGATCTGCCTGGGCTGTCCAGGTCAGGGCACTTTGAAGAAATCAGTGTATTAAAATACTTGCTGTGTTCTGACGATAGTAATGACTATATTAGCAATAGTCCCATGGAGGGGCTTAGTCACTGTTTTACAAAAAAGATTGTCCATCTCCACAGATGCACCATATCTTTGGAATAGGACCAGTTTTAATCAGCACAGTAAACTTTGTTCCCTAAGCCCTTACACAATAGAGTTGGGCTTAGATTAATTACTGTTATTAAAACGGAGCCTCAGACCTAGGAACTCGCAGATAGAAGTTCTTTCTCAGAACGGACAATAATCTCCAAGTCCTTCTGATTCTCAAACTCCAGCTACTCACCTGTTCTTGCTGATTGGCTTCCCTTGTGAACCTTTTGGCTCCGTCTGCCATTCCTTCCCCTATCTTCCTTTGAACTCTCTTCCCTCATCTCTCTAGATCCTTGGACAGGGTTCCTTGTTTTGTGGTCTGTGCTAACTAGATGAAGAACTTAGAAGGTTGTATGTTTTTCTGTGAGCCATAACAAATTTACTCTACACCTAGCAGAAGACACCTGTTGGCAGAGGTGGAGGAATCTGTTTCTTAACATTGAGGCTGCCAAACAGAAGTTCTGAGAAATTTTGTAACTCTCCTCCAGTGCCTCCACTGCAGTCAAGAATGCAGTTTTGATGTGGTTGAAAAGAATCATAGGTGTCTTTTTTAGTAATCTTGTAGCATTATAATACATTTTCCTCCTCTTTATGCCTGTGTCATTTTGAAAATCTTTGAGATGATACTTAAAAAATGTTCACATCTGTTTAGCGCAATCCTAGGCGATGGTGAAGGTTGGCTCTGTTCATTGTATATTGTTGACTGATCTTTTTCCTCCCCATTTTGCATTGCGTGAACGTCCAGGCAAGTGGTAGTAATACGTCTGCAATGCACTCGTCTTGTTGCGCACATCACCAGTTATTCTGTTCTCAGACTGTATTGATGTGACCAGATTGTAGCATATTTAGACCCTAACCATGAATAGTTTCTGGTGCAGAGGACCGGTGTGTGTATTAGGAATTCATTAGCTATAGGGAAAATAATCTGACTATTGTATTCAGCATGTGACTTTAAATTCAGCAAGTCTCTTAAACTACAGATCTTCCTGTGTTCCAACATTAATAACATTCAGTTAGAGCTGTAAGAAGAGTTCCAAAAGCTCTTTTGGCATGATTTACAGGTTCCCGGTTCTCATTTTGAGGGGGGGGGGAGTATGTATCTTTTGTTGTGGAATTTTTAAGGCGAAAGGTGCAGGCTGCTCATTTTCCAAAGTTTCCAACAGAAAAGGCTAGAGACTTTAAAATTGAAAAGGCTGGGAACTAGAACATTGTTGCAGCGCTATAATGCTACAATGAGGGGGTAATGTGGGGGGCTGTGGGGGGGGGCAAGGCAAGGAAAGGGCATCAGAAACTGCTGTGTGGATGCTCCGTTGCCACTGCTAATACCTCTGCATTCACAGCAATGACCAGAGCTATACAGAGTTGTCTCCTTGTAAGAAGCTGTCATAGTGTAATTCTGCTAGATAAATTGTAGCCCAAGTATTGGCTGTTTAGTGCAAGTCAGTGTGAAATTGAGCTTCCATCACTGTTGGTTCTCTTTGCTCCACGAGGCTCAGGGTTGCCAGATTCTAGTGTTGCAGAGACAGCAGGAACCGCAACGCCCAGAATTTCTCTGTCAGGACCTAGATCGTGAATAACTCTGTGCTCCTTTGGCTCCCTGGTCCGCAGTCCTTCCTTGGCTGCCCATTCTTCCTGCCAAGAGTGCACAGCCCCCCGTTCCTCTAGCCCTCCTTCTCGGTCCATTGTCTACCCTGCATCATCCTTCAGCCTCCTTTCCTCTGGGTTGCTGTCACTTTCCCTGCAGCCCAGGACCTGTTCCTAGTTCTTCACTTGTCCCGTATGAGGTTATCATCTCAGACAAAATAAATTTTCACTCTTAGAAACTGGACTGCAAACTGCTTTGTTGCTGAGGCAACTGAACCATCACAAAGGCACATGTGCAGTGATGGTAAAAGTTGATAAAACTGTGATTTAATAAATAAAATCATAAGATTGCAGAAACAAAAGTCAAGACAATCTAGTTTAAGCCTTCTTTACACGAGAGAACGTTCAGTAGAGTAGTATTCTTGACGCCTTAGTGCAGCGTTCCCCAGTGTAGTGATATGGGTGTTATGGCACCTTTCCTGGTGTCTGCCCAGTGTTTTTAGAAAGTGGGCAGGGCCAGAGGGGGATTTTGCCCAACGGGGCTTCTGATTGGTCAGTGGAGATCTGATGGGCTGTGTGGATTTTCAAGACTTTGCTTTGGCAGCAGCTGCTGTCACAGCACAGGGATCTTCTCAGTATGACTGAAGATAAGCTGCAAGAAAATATTTTTAAACATGTTCATTTTAAACAGCGCTTATAACTGAAAGAGTGTTCCGTATGACCTCACTCCCTGAGTGAAGTCCTACGGCCGGTGTCAGAATTCCAAAGGAGCCACAGGCTCTAAAAGGTTGGGGTCCCTGCTTTAGTGCATAAGATATTGTTGCCTGAACTCGTCCGTCCCATGTGCACCAAATCTGTGGTATTAAAAGCTCACTGTGTGGTTTCTTCTCCCTTTCACAATGTGCCGTTTCCTGGAAGTTGTATGTTGCAGATGGCGCACGGGCCAGTTCTTCCCCTCCCCCCCCCACTCTTTTATCCCTTTGTAAACTAGATATTCACATTAACATAAATGTACAAGACATTACCATGACGGGAAGAGCATGTGATCACTATCAATAATTTTTTAGGCACTCTTACTTATATGGGAACGTCACTATTAGATTGTTGCTTGCTTCCTTTCAGTGTTTCCCAGTTGCCTTTTCACTGATCATGAATTAGCAAAAGAAAATTTCTGCATGGAATAACCAACCACCTGCTCTGGTTTATGTCAGGAGTCCTCTGGCACAAATGGAAGAAGAACGGAGAGAACACGTGGCAAAGATGAAGAAAATGGAAATGGAAATGGAGCAGGTCTTTGAAATGAAGGTCAAAGAAAAAGTTCAAAAACTGAAGGACTCAGAAGCTGAGGTAAATACAGCTACAGGAGCATGCCACCTTCTGGATGAAGCAAAGGTTGCAAATAAAAATAATGTATTACCTGGCAGTTAATGTGCACACTGACCAAACCACTTATTAGCTGATCAGATGTAAATAAATTCCCAAAGGTTAACATGACCCTATATTTGGGTGGCCACTGTGCTGTAGATACACAATTCACAAGTGTTCTCTCACATTAGGAAGGCGGGTTTCCTGGTTATGGTTTTGACCTCGTTCCACTGATTATGTGGAACAACCTGAAGCATGGTTTCTGTTAAATTGATGTGACTTGTGCTTGGGGCAGACTGGTCATTATGACCAACGAGGCTCCCCCCCTGTCCCCATGGGGCAAAGCCAGCCCAGTGGCAAGGAAGACGGTGCCTGGCCTGGCTGAACAGTGGAGTGGGCCTGGCTGAGCAGGCAAGGGGTCTTTTCTCCCTCCTTCCTTTTGGAGGGTTGAGGGGGCCAAGCTGCAGGGCTGTTTTCTTTCCAGCTCACCCCTGCTTGTGCTGAATGGAGTTCATTAGACTGCCATTGTTAAATTACAAAACTACAAAACCCACCAGAATTATAATTTTTAGTTTTAATTTATAAAAGTGCCAAAGTGCAATGCAAAAATGCAATACCAGTGAAATAACTTAATAAATACATAAATAGGTGTTCAAAATACAAAAGGTGCGTCCATACATTATATACAAAATACAATAAATGCAATCAACAATTCACAGTCCGAAATATAGGAGTAAAGTGCAAAGTTCCAGCGAGGTGGAAAAGCGCTGCTTGGTGGAGAGCCAACCGCGTGTCTTCTCATGAAGGTTCACAGTCCCAAAATAAACACATTATGGTGCCGACGGAGTTTAGCAAGCAATATTTCTATTTAACCCGTTTCGTGAGGCAAACTCACTTCATCATCAGGCATGAAGCAATTAGGACTGACTATGAAATTCACAACAGTTCTATGCTCTGCTCTCCCACCGCTCCAAAGCTGGTCTGCGGACTATGTGATTACAGTCAATTTGGATTATAAAACTCAGGGTATAATGTGACCAGCAGTACATTAAAAGACCACTTCCATGTCATAAGACCATCAATTTTTGTCATGCCTGCCTTTCAAAAGGGGTTTGGGCGCTATATTGTTTTGTTGCATGGGGTAAGATTTAATTTATGAAGGTAAGTTTCTCATTAATGCTAATTTCACTTTCACACAGGGCAGCTTAATGCTTTGCAGTGAACCTTAGCTGGTAGCAGTGCTGTGCTGCTTTCAGCCACCTCTTTAAAAAGCAGTGGCTGCACTATCTGTGTTTTTATTAATTGCTTGGTTGGTGTGCGTAGGAACAAGTAGTTGCAAACTCCTCAGTATACTTCCATGTTCTTCTGGCTGATACCTGTTAGATCAGCCATACTAGAATAGCCTTTGTGAACACAGTTCACACTGCATTGCTCTTCTCTAAATTATTAAATCATTAGTCAAAGCAAGTTAACAAATTTAGTTTGAATCACAGAACTCTTTTTTTTCTGTTTACTAGAAGTGATGCAAATATACTGATGTATTGTCGAAGGCTTTCACGGCTGGAGAACAATGGCTGTTGTGGGTTTTCCGGGCTGTATTGCCGTGGTCTTGGCATTGTAGTTCCTGACGTTTCGCCAGCAGCTGTGGCTGGCATCTTCAGAGGTGTAGCACCAAAAGTCTTTTGGTGCTACACCTCTGAAGATGCCAGCCACAGCTGCTGGCGAAACGTCAGGAACTACAATGCCAAGACCACGGCAATACAGCCCGGAAAACCCACAACAGCCATCAAATATACTGAATTTGTTAAATTGGTTTGCTTAGTGATTTTAACTTGTAACTCACCCCAAGGGCTCAGGCTGTGTAATAATTGTGCGTAAAATTATGAGAATAATAAATACCAGTTGATAGCATTGTTATGGCCAGCTCAGTAGAGCTCTTTTGAAAAATTAACACACACATGTCGGGGAAGCCTAACATTGGCTGGGCAGAGAAACAAAAGCGTCAAGTAAGAAAACTGGTTCAGAAGTCAAACGAGAACACAAAGGAGAAAATGTAAGAATGAGGCAGTGCTGAGGACACGTTCTGAATGCAGTTACTCTTAATAGTAAAGAGTCCGGTAGCACCTTAAATACTAACCAACTTTATTGTAGCGTAAGCTTTCAAGAGCCACAGCACTCTTCATCAAAGGCATTGCATGCATCTGTGCCATGCATCGGTGGCTCTTGAAAGCTTATGCTACAATAAAGGAGAAGATGGCACTGATGAGCAGATGGTTACATTTTGTGATCTTATTTCTCAGCTCCAGCGGCGTCATGAGCAAATGAAAAAGAACCTGGAGGCCCAACACAAAGAACTCGAAGAAAAACGCCGCCAGTTTGAGGATGAGAAAGCAAACTGGGAAGCCCAGCAGCGTATTTTGGAACAACAGAATTCTTCCAGGTAATTAGGAGCCTATGCAGTTCTTTCTGACAGCGTTATTTAGAAACTTTCAGATATGTAGCTAAATGTGGATATTGCTTGGTGCTGATAGGCATTGACTAACAGGCACACTCTCAATTTTTCTTTTAATTCTCATTTCATTGTTGCTTTCCATGCTGCTCCATGTCTGGACCTGCCACCCTTTCTCTGTCCAGTTACTTTCATCTTGTGATCTTCGTGTATATAGCCCAATATTTTTGGTCAACTGCTGCCAGCATACTTCCTCCAGTGTTAACTGTCTCTTGCCTATTATTCGCTTCTCTCCTACAACGAATGTGGCTTATATGGCTCTGGGCAAGGACCACAACATTCATTTCCTAGTACATAACATGTGCTAAATATGTTTTCTAAAGGGGTACTGATGGTTTTGAAATTAATGCTTTGAATAGGAAGTCCTAATTTAATTTGGTATAATAAAATGTCAGTATCTGAAGGTTCAGTTACCCAGTTTCAGCCATCAGATTTTAGTTGAACTTGTACATAGTAAGCAAACCCCTTATCAACTGTGCAGTCAAATAATACGAAGGTGGTGCATCAGGGTATAATTTATGAAACTCGTACCTATCGAAGGAGGTAGATTGGCTTATGGGGTTCTGCCTACAGTGATCAGTGCTTCGGCAAAGAAGCTTGTATGTATTGAAGTCTTAGCTTTTAGGTCTCAGAATTCAAAACTCAGTTGAGCTCTATGCAGATAAAACCTTGCATTTTCCTGAACTTCAGAGTCTACGGGGATGTGCCATTATCCCCAACCCATAGCCCATTTAGATAAAAGTCTGTGTTATAGTTGAATATTCAGCCTTACTATCAACAGAACAGTCCGTTTATGCAAACAGGTCATTCTGAAAGATGCCACTTATGCATATATTTGCAGCTGTATATCTCATGTTGAATGTTAGAGCCAAAATACCTTTTACTTGTATACTTTTTCTACTGTTCCCCAAAATAAGATAGTACATGCAATCAAAAGAGTTTGCTAGTTAAAATGGGATAAGAGTAAAAGTTTGTGCTTTTAAATTATATGTGGATGACATTCTCTCTCTCTCTCTCTCTATTTTTAACAGAACTTTGGAAAAGAACAAGAAGAAAGGGAAGATATTTTAAATACACTTACTGGCCACCAGTTATGTATTAGTTGCCAATATTCAGCCTGGACATCAGTGTGTGTTGGATCTGTTTGACCAATCTTGCACCAGTTGTATCCATATCTATGGATTTAACAGCATGACAAATTATTTTTGTTTTAATTTTGATGGCAATTGAGATGCCTTGAATTGTCTAGGGTGTTGTATACTTAGAAAAACAAAACAGCTCTAAGTACCCTTTTTTTAAAACAAAGTCATCTTGATGCAAAAGAAAGTTTTACTGTTGTACAATCATGTTCTGGTGGTTTGATTTGTTTACAGGATATTCCAGTATACAAGGACTCGGGAAGGTTTTCCGTAAGGATACATTGCCATAATATAATATGAACTATGCTTCTATTATAAAAAAAATTCCATTCAGTGCAGCATATATAATAATGTAATTTAGTCTAACACAGTTGACCCTATTTTTGACACTTCCATTGTTTAAATATACACATGGAAAGACAAACTTATAGGCCTATGGTGCACCTAAAAGCTTTTTATAAAACCCTTTTTTGTTTTGGAATCTTTAAATATATGCTATTCTCATTTAGTAACTACTTTAGCCAGAATAATTTCATTACTGCTTCATTTTTGTAATAACATATAATTTAGATACTTTTCCATATATTGGCCCTGCTAAATAGATTGTAGTTTCTTTCATATGGTAGGAACCAGTGAATTAAACTCTTCCTTTAACTCCCTTTTTACATTTTATGGTAAGTAGCAGGAAAAAGCATTTATAGGTCATGTCTTGGGGGTGGGTGGGATGTGGAGTTAACTACCGACATGTTTCTACCTGTGTGCAGTCTGTCTACTAGAAATGAGAATCATGGCCTCCTAAGAAAAGTCACCATTTTGCATTTAGCTGTATTCATGTACTGCATTTCTGTATTTTTGTTTGTATTGTAAAAAGTCACATAATAAACAATGTTGTGATGTAACATATTGGAAGTCTGGCTTCTCTCATCCTTGGATAAAGCTATTTATCAATTGTTCTTACTGCTTTTCATTTTAAATTTTAACTGTTATGCTTCACATATTCGCTCCGGAGCATTGCCACATGTTAATATAAATTAAACAAGGTAGGATTGGATTTTGTGTGAGGCTGTTTCAGTACAGTCATATAGGCATTTAACCTCCATTTGGATACTAGCAGTAGTGAGGTACTTGCTGTGGGGAAAGTGTTTGTGTTTGTGAGATAGTGTTGTGGAAATCTTGTCCCCTGTAGCATGAGATACATTACTCCATGTAGCGTGATATCTACTTCAACAACCATGAGATCTAGCAAAATAGATATTGAGAAGATGGTCCCTACGTTAGTATTTCTAAGGGATTTTAATACATGGTCTTTGAAAGTTGTATTCTTTAGGACAGAAGAATCTCGCAGCATACTTTCAAATGACTGTCACTTAACACTGATAATATTCTCTCCTTGTAACCTAGAAATTGGATTAATCTAATTTATGTCAGGATGGTAACATGCAACTAGTCATTACATTTCCAAAACAAGTACCTTTTTTCCATTTTCATTTTGGCTCGTGTGTGAGTCTTTGTCCTTTTCTGCTTAATGGAAATACTCATTGGTGGAATTATTCCCCATTCATCCACCGCTCCAGAAACAATATCTAAGCAGCCTCTCAACTGAAAAATGTACTGACAATTCTAAAAATAATAGCAGGCGTCTCCTGCTTTGACCTTGCAGTTCTGGTGCTATTCAAATTATTATTTTATTCTGTGGCATTTTTAAGGTCTTCCAATGCTGTATTAATACTCTAAAGAGTGAGATTCGTAAATTTTTGGAAGTATGCTAAGAACTCAAGGTTCTTGGGACTGGAAAAGGCCCCTAAATACTTCTGTGAAAGAGGGAAGCTTTTCATGTACTCCTAAATACTCTTACCCCTGATCCCCGCTTGGGAAACTTACTTAGGATTTTGGAAGAATATACTTTGAAGCACTTTGGCCAAAGGTTCTCATGCATTGTTGAAGGGGAAAAAATAATCAGTTGCAGGCAGTTTGACCCATTAAAATCTTGCCAGCCAATTTTCAATATGTAGCTCTAAGTCAGTGAGTGGTGAGTCTACAGGCTTATTCATCTGAGGAAGGCTGCTGTTGTCCTTAGTGAATAGCTAATGCAAACTTGATTTAGATTTGCAGCAAGGTTCCGTTAATGTGTTCACTAAAAGGGAAAAGTAATGGCAGAGGAGAATATTGAGAATGGCGGAAGGAGAGTGAAATTTATTGTCAGCTTTTAAATAATTGATCCTGGCCTATGGGGGCAAATAAATATTAGTTGCCAGACAAACTTGAGAATTTCCTGTAACTTGGAAGAGGGGCTTTTTTCCCTTGTTGGTGGCTTGAAAAGAACAGTGTGCCATAAATGACTGTGTGCCAGGTGGGTTAATAAATCTTTGGCTTAGGAGTGGTCATAGAAGCAGAATGAGTGATGGTAATTAGTGGTAGTGCTATAAACTGTACCACTTCAGGTCACTTGCTGTGTGCATTAATTCTGGAATGTCCCTTTATTAAAAAGACAAGCTTCCCAGAAGAAAATGTGAAGAGCAGATAATGAACTCCTTGAGAATATTTTGTCTGGTTTTTAATTTGCAGTGAGTTTTGGACATAAGGTTTTCAGAAATGAAATGATATGATACAATCCATCCTTAATTACAGAAGTCTATGGCAGTATATAAATTTAATGAATACCACCCTATTCTTTTGCTTGTGTTGACTTGGCCTTTTGCCAGTGTGTCTGTTGGATTCATTGTAGCTCTGTTGCTTCGTAGGTTGTCTCTGGTCACTAGAATGCTGGCAGTGCCCCCTTTATCCATCACAGGATTAGTAGCTGTATTGGGTAGTGAGGCATCCTTGTGGGTATAGTGGTGGTCGACACTGAATAAAGCTGTACTTCATATAGTTACTTTAGTTTTGAGGATTGGATCACCACTAGTATAGTTCAAGTACCCCTAAAGAGCCAGTTTGGTGTAATGGTTAAACGCAGTAGGACTCTAATCTGGAGAACCAGGTTTGATCCTCCACTCCTCCACTTGAAGCCAGTTAGGTGACCTTGGATCAGTTGCAGCTCCTTCAGAGCTCTCTCAGTCCCACCTACATCACTGGGAGTCTGTTTGTGGGGATAATAATGACATTGACTTTGTAAACCGCTCTGAGTATGGCATTAAGTAGTCCTGAAGAGTGGTATATAAACACAATGTTGTTGATATTGTTATTGTTGCAGCTTGCAGCTTGGTGACTTGGGTTTAAAGGGATTGTCCATCTTAGATTTGTCTTTCCATGACCAGACTAAGTAGTCTTGATCGGTTGAACAACGTGACCCAGGTACTGTTGTAACCTTGCTGTAAACCTTCTGGTTGGCTTTAGCTTTGTTCCTAGTAGAGTAGATTTGGGAAGTGTACAACAGTGGTCCATGTGATCAAGAGACTCAATTTTCCTAATTCAGGCAGCTTAATGTGACACATACAGAGGAATCGCCTGTGTTTTCTTGGTAAATATCCTCATGAAAAGTACAGAAGAATGGTGCCAAAGTCTCAGTGATGTCTCTTTGTGATTCTAAACACTACTACTGAGGAATGCTGAGCCTGAAGTTTCCTACAGAAGACTCTGAAGAACACAAGGTGTGGTAAGCGCACTCCTGGCTTCAAATTTTGATTCTGATGTAGTGTCTTGGTGCTAGTGCAAATCCAGATTGTGATACTCTCTGCTTTATTACTTTTTCTTCAAAAATCATAGTAAAGCTGTGGAGGAGGCATTTATTGTTATAATAGCTCTCTCTCCATTGGTCCAGATCTGGAGTACAAGATTAATCAAAGCTTTACCGAATTGGTACGAGCCAGTTTGGACAGCAAAGTGTTTGTGTTTTATGGTTCTGATATTTTACCATTTCAGGCAATGAGAGCAAATATTAAGGCTGCTTTTTATTTTATTTAGCAAAATTGTATGCTATCCAAGAACATACCTAAGGTGCCTTACAAAACACCCCACTAAACATTACAAGATAGTAATTAAAATCCAACATTAAAAACACGCCCATCATAAATACAAAGAACATAAAATCAGACCACAGACATTTGGATACATCATCTTGTTTAGTTAGTCATTCACGGTGCTTGTGCTGCTTTTACTTGTGTCACAGACATTGAGTAGTAACTTAAACTTAAGTTGGTTAACAGGTAGGTGATGTTCTTTCATTGCTTGATCCTTCAAGACCAACAAAATGATTTCAGTCATTCAATGGCTGTTTAAAAAATATCCATCATTTTGCTCTTGTTAAATATGCGAATTAAATTACTTCAGAACATAGAAAAATAATAATTTCACTATTTTATGTGTATATATTAAAAATATGCAGGTAACTAAGTGGTGGCTTCTCCATTCAACAGTTAGAGTACCTTTGCCCTGTTATGTGTTAGACAAATCTGCTTTGGGAACAAACCATTTCATTTTATGCATTTTCTGTTTTATACCCTGCTAAAGTTGGTAACATGAATTTCTTAAGCAAAATGCATAGAGCAGTGGCTCTAAACTTCTTCCTATCAGGACATTCGTGTGTGTGTGTGTGTGTGTGTGTGTGCATGTGTGTGTCATCAAGACACAGCTGACTTACAGCTACCCCAGATGGAGTTTTCAAGGCAAGAGACATTCAGAGGAGATTTGCCATTTCCTGCCTCTACATAATGATCCTCGCCTTTCTTGGTGGTCTCCCATCCGAACTCTGACCAGGGTCAACCTCACTTAGCTTCCAATATCTGACAAGCTCAAAGCTCCTGGTCAAGCCAGGTCATTCTTACCTGCACATTATTAAACAATGTCCCCAAAGTACAGCCACTTACTACTTTACAGGTTTGTTTCTTCAAACAAAAAAGGACCCTGTGTATAAAATAATCCCAGACATCTATTGCCATTGGTGTGCTTTTACACCTCAACCTTAAAAAAAAACCCATGAAATACAATAGAAGACAAGGCTCCAGAGAAGAATTTTTAAGTGCCCTGGAGAGATTCTAGTGTCCCCTTCTGGCGAGTATTTACCCACCTAGGAGAGAGGTGTTCTTGGGATAGCAAACTATACCAGACTAATGTTAGAGATTTTCTGTCTTACCTGAAAGTGTGTTTAGGCATTGTGAAACAATGTGTTTAGACCTCACAAATGATTCTGTTTTCAAATGGGATCTTTTACTACACAACATTGGAATTTGGCTTTGATGTGAATATATACCAAAATAAGCCGTACATGCTTTGGGGTGCCACAGAGTGTAATAAATCAGTTTTATTTTCCACTCCATCCCAAGGACTTTGACTGAATTATACAGTTAGTTTAAAATGTTATGTTTTTTTAAAAAAACGTATTTTAGTTGTTCTAAGTTAGCTCCTACCACTGTGATTGGTTGAGAGTAACTTGTAGTTCTGAGTATCTGCGCTTGAGGGGAGTGGGCTACAAGCTCCCAACAGCCTTTAATCCTCTGAACATCAAGCTGCCTTGTACTGAATCAGAATATTGGTCGGTTAAGGTCACTATATTGTCTATCTCCAGCCTCCAGGTGGTAGCTTGAGTTCTCTTGTAATTACAACTGATCTCCAGGAGATCTTCCGCAGGAGAAAATGTCTGCTCTGAAGGGTGAACGCTATGGCATTATACTTCACTGAGGCCTCTCCCCTCCCCAAACCTCACCCTCTCTGGGCTCCACCCCCAAAATCTCCAGAAATTTCCCAACCTGGACCTGGCAACCCTACTCATCACTAACATCTTGATCCTTGTAACAAGATGGAAAGGACTGAACCTGAAAACTTCTGCATGCGCACCACTCAGCCATGGACCCTTCCAAGCCCCCGGCCAGTAGCAAGTCACATCACCTCTCCCACTTCTGAGTAGTTACATGCTCATGTTAAATATTTCATTCCCTCTGTGAAATTCCCATATTACAATTTTAAAGGCATAAGACTGTTTCAGACATCATGCAGAAGTAACCATAGGTTGACCCCAATAGAAGTCTGGATAGGCGTAGCTCCACGGTAAGTGCATGTGATCCAGCAACCTTGCTGAAGCTAAGCAGAGTGCCTGAAAGTAATTCCTTGAGCTCCACATGGGAAGCCAAACAGGATGTAAAGATTTTTTAAAGTATACTCTTGATGCAACCAGACACAATGGGCTGGAACCCAAGGACCGGAATGGATCTTTCCCACCTCCGTGTTTCAGCCCCCTGTGCTCTTTGAAATGCTGATCCTAAGGCTCTGGATTTTCAGGAACAGTATGGGAAGATCTCCAGTGGAAGAGGAGAATCCCCCACACACACACCTTGCACTAACGGAAGCACCTTTCCACTTGTGGGAAGCTGCCTTTGGCTTCTGCTAAGAGCTTGTCATATTCCTACATTTCAGCTGTACACTTAAGAATGCAATTTTGTGAAGTGGCCCTGTCATGATCCTAGGCTTGAGGCCTCTAGATAGACTTTCCTTCACACGCAGGCCTTGGGCCTTCCTGCACATTTTCCTGCAGGCCTACATTCACCAGACATCCTCCAAACTTGAGAAGTGGACTCAGGAAAATGGAGGGAAAAACAGGACCTAATAGCTGTTGAGGAGTACAAGCTGAGAGAGAGCATATAAGTGACGGCGCGTTGCACAGTGATGGAGGTTGCTCTCTCCGGCAGCAGAGAGGCTGAATCAAAGGGAGATGAACCCTCACTCTGAAGAGGACTTGAGATTGATTTAGTGAAATAGTGGTAGGAATCCAGTAGGGAACTTGATACCTTTCTAGCCGGCTTCTTTTCACGAGTTTTGTATGGTGTGTTTGTAGTGTAGTGACTCCCTAGTCAAGTGCCCAGAACCAGACAAGGTGACAGCCAGCCAAGCCTCTTGCCTGTTCTGGGGGAGGGGGGGTGAAGCCAGAGAGCTCCTGGGAAAGGGCTCCCTGTCCACAACAAACCCCTCATGGCCTCGCCCCTTCCTGTGGCAGACCCTAACTCCTGTATCTGAAAACCGGAAGGTTTGTTGGGAGATTACAGGACTGTTAGCATCTCCTGAGCTCTCTGGAGGGGTATTCTAGAGGACCATGTGCAACAACTCCCATCTATGGAACTGTAACTGCTCTCCATCCCTTCCTGAAGAGAAGTACAAATAGTGGCTTTGTGTTGTTTTCCATCGAAATTCCTGAATTTGAGAATGGCCTCCCTGAAAACGTGAGAGAGGCTTTCTCTCTCCCTGCATTCAGGCAAGGTTATAAAACTTTACTTTCAAACGGTGCTTGGGACTGCTTATTGCCTAAATCTCAGAGGGCCCAGTTTCATAGTGTAGGCATTGTATTTTGTCTGCTTTATAGTAGACTAGTGGGTTTTTTTGTATATTATAGAAATATGATTTGATTTGTTGTTACCGCTGCCCCGCTTGTCACTTTATTACTGAGAAAGAGGGCTTTACAATGACTTTAAATAAATAAAAATGAAATATCACAAACGCATCACACAATGAAATAGGCGAGTGAGGAAACCTTTCAAGCTAATTCCAGATGAGGACCTGTGTTACTGTGGAGCAGCAGAACAAAACAGGAGTCCAGTGACACATTAAAGGCAAGCAACATTTATTCCAGCATGATGTTTCCTCTTCAGTCAGCGCTCACTTCATCCTAACTCAAAAAAGCTTATGCTGGAATGGATTCTGTTTGATGCTGAAGTGCTGCTTGGCTCCTGGTTAACTTTTACGCTAAGGCACTGTAAGGACGTGAACAGAAGATGGCAGCATTTTCTGCATTTTGTGGCGGACCGAAGGCTTTTATTGTTTAGAAACTTGCTTTCCACTGAGGCAATAAGCTGCAAAAATCACCTGTGTCCTGAGAGGCCTGCAAATATCCTCAAATTGTATTATGTTTTCTGTGTTCTAACCCTGGAAAAAAAACTATCGTGCTGAACAATTTTTAATTTAATTCAGCAGGAGTATGGTGAGCATCTTTACGAGTGTAGGCAAAATTACTTTCATTTACATTCCCTCCCTGCTTTCCCTCCTAGAGCCAAGCTACAAGTGACAAATGACACTTGCCTGGCAAGTGAACAGACTCACGTGTATTCCTCCTTGTTCACTTGCCATTCACTTGCTCTCCACTTGATCAAGTGGAGCGCAAGTGAATGACAATTGAACAGGGAGGAATACACGTGAGTCTGTTCACTTGCCAGGCAAGTGTCATTCGTCACTTGTAGCTTGGCGCTCAGGCACCAAAAATGGTAGTCCCGAATCTCTGGCTCCTTTTTGTATAGTCGGCAGCTTCAGCAAAGCAGCCTTTTGTAGCCTAACATCTAGACTGCTTGAGATTTAGCTGCCAATTTCTGGCTCCTTTCTTTCCCTTTTCTATGACACCTCAAATGTCAAGGCATCACATGGAGGAGATTTTTTGGCAAGGAGCTATTAGCAGCCTTGGACCCGAGCAAAGAAAAGAGTTTCTTCTTTCACTGACATCAGTAAAAGGCTTTTAAAGGTCAATTATGTTCTGGACAGCAGACATGCATCAGAAGGGGTGATATTTTCTCTCTGGTTAAAGAATTTGGCTGAAGAAACTGCAAAAGAGACCTGTGGTTAAAAGAAGTAAATTCGAACCAAGGTGTGTGAAGAGGCCAGGTTCTCATTCCACAAGCCAAGATGGGTTTCATATTGTCCTGTCAGAAAGCATCCCTTAGTGCCAGACACGGCTCACAGCTTTTAGAACTGAGGTGGGTTTCAAAAATAGTGTTTGATGGAGGGGGGGCGGAATTTGGCTGTTCTAGAGAAAAAGTCAAATCCCAATGCACCTGCCAAGTACAATCCCTTTGCATGTTCTTACAGAACTTGGGATTCCAGTTCATAATCATCAGTGCCAGAGATCTGGAACGCTTGTAGTGACCGCAGTTCCTCTGCACATATGCAGAGTGCATTTTATTCACTCCAGAGTAATTGTCTCTCTCTGTATCTGTGTCAAGGTAGAGCTGATCCTTGGGACCTCAGCTGGTAAACTTAAAGCACAGTTGTCAAACCAAAATATACTATTTATTGTTGCAATAGACCATTGCTTGTGTTAATTTGCTTGGGGGACGGGGGGGAGAAGGTTTGCCCTCTTCTATTCAGTGGGGAACAAAAGGCACGAGGTTCATCCTGTTCCATCTCCCACCACTTGGAATTCCTCAGGCTGGTTTTCGTTCACTGCCCTAACCTTGGCTGTTGGATTCCTCCCAACTGCCAATGAGGCGATCCCACAGTAGCCAATGAGAGGACAAAGTGACTTGAAAACTACAGTGCCCCTCAAGAGAGAGCGAGAAAGAGAGTTAGCCCATTTGGCACACACTCGGGGCCGCTCTCAAGAGTTCCTACTTAAGCCAAACTGGCAGCATCTCTGTCTGTGTCAATGCCAGGGTTTCTAACAGTTTGTGTGGTTACAGCACGGTGGGAATCTTAGCAACAGCATGGGTTGAGAAGGGAAGAGAAACACAAAACAGACCTTGGAGTAAAATAACTGGATGTCTTACATTTGCTTTCTTTAAATGGACATTGAGGCCCTTATTTCCGCAGCGCTTTTAAAAATGGTAGAATCTGGTTTGCGATTCTTAATCCCCTCTCTTGATAATCCTGTGAGGATGGTTAGAATAGGGCTATGGTCTTTGGCTTATAGGTGGGACCCACTAGAGGGGCACAGAGCCGCCATTTTGGGGTGCATTTTGAAAGTATGCACATGTAATGCACAAGAGTACAATGCCTGCTGCTGCTTTTTGCTTGCATGCCAAGAGGAACAACAGAACAATGTTGTGTGATTATTCAGCAATGAAGATATTCCTCCATGACTCTGACCCTTGGCTGTAGAATGCTTCCTGGAGCACAGTATGAATTTCCTGTCCCTGCCTCTTTTGCTCTACTGTTTGCAGTCCTGGCCTTGATGAAAGTAGTAACATAACACTCAATTCCCTCTCTTCCTGACATGTGACTGTGATGCCAGATTACTTCTGGTCATCTGCTAACAGCTTTGTAGGTGTGATGCTGTTAGGAGACTTAAAGGTGGGTCTTGGGTCTGGAAAGTGTGAAGACCGCAGGGGACCAAGTATGGGTGACTGATCTTAGTCAAGACCATCCAAAGCTTAACAACAACAACAACAACAACATTCTATTTATATACCATCCTTCAGGACAACTTAACGCCCACTCAGAACGGTTTACAATGTATGTTGTTATTCCCACAGCAACAATCAAACCTGTGAGGTGGGTGGGGCTGAAAGAGCTTAGAAGGTCACCCAGCTGGCTTCAAGTGGAGGAGTGGGGAATCAAAACCCGGTTCTCCAGATTAGAGTCCTGCCGCTCTTAACCATTACACCAAATTGGCTCTAATAACAAAAAGCAGCTTCTAATATTAAATGGTGAAAGTGAGGAGGTCAGCTCAGATATGAAGTTGGTAATGTAAGGTGGAGCAGGACTACCACTATAAACTAATGTTTTTAAAATGCTTGGACTTGGAATGCCGCCAAGGGAAGTGAGGGCAGTGTTGAATTTCTAAAAAGATGGAAGTAACATATGTCACTCCTACCCCTTTGTTCTAAATGTGCTTCAGTAGCTCAGAAAGGTACTCTGTCTCATGCTCCTAGGAAAGATCTTCAGAGGCATGACGAAACAGAGCAGAAAGAGCTGCTACATGTCCACAGTGCAGAGGTGAAGTGAAGCTACAAACCCTTCCCTTCCTGCCTTTTAAATTTACTGATTTTTCCCTACTTGTATGGACCAAAATCAGAAAGAGGCTTAAAAAATGACTCAGCACTATTCAAGAAGTAAGTATTTATTTATTTATGTCATGTTATGTTATCTCAGTGTGGTTTTGGTTTGCAAGACAATCTCTCATGCTTGCATCTGTAGTTTTCTGACTCAGGGTCAGACTAGACATGCAGGTTTTTAAGGAGTTGGATCCAGATTCCCCAGACCAAACTTGGGTTCCCTCCAGCCACATAGCAGCTGTGGAGAATGGCTACTGAAAAAATAAAGGAGAGCCCAAACAGCCTCAGACTCCTGCTTCCTCCCTCAAGTTGTTTTCCAAAATAGTGAGGGGGGGTCCCCTGTGTTTGTTGCTCTACGTGGAGTATTCTGTGCATGTGGAGCAGCAAAAACAGGAAAATACCCTCCCCCTGTGGTCTTTTTGACATGAAGAAACAGCTCGTGGAGAGGAGGCAGGAGCTCTTCTCTTCCCTGCACGTCTAGTTTGACTCTTAATGCACAAGGAGAAGTACAAGCTACTTAATGGTCACATCCTGAACAAGATTTGAGGCTAAGTAGTTTTCCAAACCTAATTAGACTCGTACATTCTGGTTGCGTATCGTACAGACGTGCAAGCCAACTGGAAGCCAACACAAGGAACTCTCAAGGCAAGCAACTCACCTGCTTGTTTGGTTTTTCTTACTGGATCACACACTGTTTTAACAGTGCTGACTGGGGAGGGGAGCGTAAATTGGGGGCAAATATCTGTAAATAAAATAGGAACATTGGACTGGGCTTTGTTTTCTAAAACCTTGGCCTCCTGCAAACTCTTTCCGGGATTTCAAATTTTCATCCTGCTACATTCTCAGGCTATAATATAAACATCTGCAATTATTGCCCCATCTTGTGAGTTATTATTAACACATCTGGGAGGTTTGGAGCTTGCACTTCATCCTTCATTTTGGCAAGATCTTTTTTTTTAAAAAACAATCCCAGTGCATATTTATCTAGCAAAATCTGTGCATGAACTTAATTCAGCTTTCAGTTGTGTAATTCACAGATATCCGGACTGTGAGCCTGGAATGAAATAAAGCTTCTGGGAAGTTCAAATGTGATGACTGGAAAAGTGAATAGAAACAGGATTTCCTTCTCTGCCACGAAAAAAAAGAGCTTTGCTTTCCCTGCAGGCTAAAATCGGATCTTGGGTCAGGTGAAATGGTAAGCCTCTTTTATGTGAAAACATTCAAATGACCAATGATTACATCAAAAATTAGGCACCTTGTTTCAACTGTCCTTCTGAATCAAATAGGAACATGTTTGGAAGCCATGAAAAAGATCCTTTGGTTAGCCATTTCCGGTGCTTCTAGAGGTTTTAAATATATCACTAGGAAATCTCCATGATTGCACTCAAAGTTCATTAGACTTAATTGAACAACAGAGCTGTATATTGTGTGGCTGTTTCTTCAGTTGATAATATGCATTGCTATTAGTTTAATTCTTCTGAAAGAGAACCTTGTGATTAAGAAACAAAGGAATAATTTCTGAGCGGAATCCTAAAAACGGTAAACTGGTAGGGCTTGAGTACTTGGCTAGCTGTGTTCTCAGATTAAGCAACGTTCCCAGATTCTCAGGTGCGCCTCCACATTCTGGGGCTATCATATTCACCACTACCCCAGCTGAAGAGGCTAACAAGACAATTGCTTACCCAGGAGTGGGAAGGATAAGGTAATTCTTTAAAAAAAATCTTATGAAGGGAGCTCTCACTCTTGAAAGTTCATACCCTGAAAATTTAGTTGTTCTTTAAGGTGCTGCTGGGCCTGAATCTTACTGTTATCTTACAGGCCAACACGGCTACCCACCTGAGACTAACAAAACATCGTTGCATAAAATTTGTTTTATGTTTGCCAGTTCTCACGGAATGCGGCTGATAGAAATAGCTTGAGAGAGTTCCTCTCTCTGTGTAAATCAGTTGGATTACAGGAAGTACTATAAGTAGGAAACAGCACCCTTCCCGTTGAATTTTAGAAATAGCTGTGGCCTTTGGATAAATTTCCCCTCAACTTTTCCTGTTGACTTCCGCTAAGTATGTAAAGACTTCAAGTTACAAGCAGCGCGTCCAGCAGGCAATATGACAACACCCCAAAATCTGAGGCAGCTCTGCTACTTCCCCATCAAACATCTTTTTAATACTTTCTCCCTCAAAGTATGGAAATGTTACTGCTCTCTACCTGTAGCTACTGGGGAGGATACAATTAAATTCTTATATTATCTATTGTCAGATTTTCCCCATACTTACCTGTTACAGGGAAAAATCTGAAACCCAAGGATTTTAGATGAAGGGGGAACCAAGTTGAGTGATGGAGCTTCTAAGACTTTTACAAAACTTTCCTAACACAGCGTGGAGAGGTCAGTTTCAGTCGCTGTAAATCTTGGTGAAGGTCTTGGATTAACCATCGATTGGGTTGGATTATGGTTGGTGATAGTTCCTCAAAACAGAAGAAAATACTTGATTTTTAAAATGGTGTCACCCATATTTTAGGAGATTCAGTACCTACTGATTGTCTCCGCAAGGGGATATTTGCTTGTTTAAAAACTGTGGTATATTCACCCTAAACATCTTTATAATTGGAAAAAAATATGCTTAAAGCGACAACATTGCGATGAAAACTAATTCAGAAATTTAGATTTATTTCAAAGCCTTTTTAACTGCTTTAAAAAAAACCATTAGAAGCCATTTACAATTAATAAAGTTAAATAACTCATACAATATTATACCGTGGCTTGGATCCTGCAGTAAATTTCACCAATATAAGGGAATTCCATCAGTAGAGTGGGACTTCATCACCATCAGCACCCTAGGCCCAATCAAGTCTATGGGGAATGTCCTTGAAAATTCCAAAAAGTTTGTACTTCTGCCTGCCTGTATTCCGGCATTTGCTCAATGTTTGGCTCCATGCCTAGCAGACAAAAACCCAACAGAACAGAATAGCAAGCATGGCCGACTGTGTTGGATCCAGACTTCTGGAAGACATCTGCACAATCCTCTTTGATGGCAAGTTCTCTCTTTAACCGTTGATTAGTAAACATCCCTGTCAGTTACATATCTGCTGAGTCATTCATTCCTCTCTTATTCCCCTCCAGACCTTACTGAACTCTGAACTAAGCCAGATACCAGAGTAATAGAAAGATCCAGAGATTTTTCAATGCAATTGTCATTAGTTTTTTTCATTTCAGATTAGTTATAACAGTATTAACAAATGCAGCACATACAGAGGGAGTCAATTGATTGGTGACCTATTTAGAAGAGGAGGAAAGAACCTTGCTTGAAGTTGCCTATACTGTCCCAATATCTTACAACATACTGATTTAGTAAACTGCTCAAAATAAAACAGCAGTCAGTTAACTATACTGGCCTTGAAAGTTATCTGATAAATGCTATAGACTACTGCATGGGGTGGGGGGTGGGGATCATCAATTCTTTCGTCAGAAGTTTAACTGGTTGGCTGTCAAACAAGAGGACACAGGTCCTTAACTGTAAATACGACATCTGTGATGCAGTAATCCACAAACTGTGAGTCAGAATATACAGGAATGCCAAAAGAAGGTAAGCAAATATTTAAAGGCTTCTGTGAGCCTCAAGTTCCTGCCCACAGAGGAGGCTGCCTGCTGCTACCTCAGAATGAGTCACTGTTTTGGATTTGTCTGCTTCCAAACAGCTTATGCTGAGTAAAAATTCTACTCAGTTTCTACATGGGGTGTCAGTGGATTATTTACCCACCCCTCATGGAGAGATGCAAAATTATCGAAAGCCAGTGTGGCCCAAGATCTGGGAGGCCCCGGTCCAAACCCCTCTAATCCATGAAGCATCTTGGATGGTCTTGGTCCCCGTACCCTTCTCTCAGCTTGCTACCTCTAAGAGTTGTGAGGACAAACTGAGTAATAAAGGAAAACCAATGTACACCACTCTGGACTCCTAGGTGGGAAAATGGGATAAAAATGTGTGAGGTAATTAGCTGCCCTCAATGGAATGATACAGAGATACATCCTAGGCACCGAGGTGGGATGCTTCTCTGAACATGGGTAGCAATTTCTCTGAAAGTAAACCTTTTGGTGGGGGGAGTGATGAAGATGACACATGAAAAAAAAAACGATCAAAAGACTGGCCCATCAGAAGAGTGGGATGTGCTGCTGTAAGGCTGCACCAATTACAGTTTTTAAAAGAGATGAAAATAATTTTCTTGCAGCAGTAACCCCCTGCCCCCTTCCTGGGCCATGTGCTAAATTGCTTCTGAAACCAAAGGAAATTTCAATTTATGTGGGCAAATACTCTTTGGGTGCTGCTGTAGTCTGTGATTGGCACTGTAAAGATTGGATCCCGTGGAAAAGATCTGCTCATGCAAGGGGGAGGGGTCAATTTCAAACCCACCCACCCACCCCCCGCCTTGTGGCAGACCTCCAATTCTCCCCTCGTGCTGTTCCTGGGAAGTCCATGCTCAGAATTTAGAAGGGATTCAGCCCTAAATTTCATCATTGGTTACCAACAATTCAGACAGGGGAGCTGCAGATTGCTAGAGGTCTAGCTGAATCAGCTTGGGATGGTGGTGGTTAAAGGGCCAGTCTTGTCCCACCACCAGCATTGGTGGGGGGGGGGGGTTAAAGGGCCAGTCTAGTCCCAGGGCCAGTCTAGTCCCACCACCAGCAAGGGGGGGAGGGGTTAAAGGGTCAGTCTAGTCCCAGGGCCAGTCTAGTCCCACCCCATGTAGAAATTGAGTAGAATTTTTACTCAGTATAAGCTGTTTGGAAGCAGACAAATCCAAAACAGTGACTCATTCTGAGGTAGCAGCAGGCAGCCTCCTCTGTGGGCAGGAACTTGAGGCTCACCAAAGGGACAGTCTAGTCCCACCATACCGACTTTGGTAGATGCAGTCACCACTGTGGAAGCATCGTCACAAAGTACCTTTAGACTTTACCTTTGGTTCAGCTGATGAAACATAGACCCCCAACATTACATAACTTTGCCAGTCTGTAGTTCTGTAAGTACGAGCGGAGTACACCTGAGCACTGAACCAGAGGTCTCCCACCCTGTGCCAAATAAACCTGAGCTTTAAAACACAGTGAAATGCTGAATTTAAGCAGTGTTTCTCTGTGCTGAATCAATCTTCATGAAGAACTGTGGAAAAACAGCCTAGGAAAGATCAAGTTAGGTCTCCAGTCGACCTATTTTTCCAGGGATTTTTTTTTTTTTGGCTCCTCAAAGACTCCCTTACAAACAAACTGGCCAGACTTGCTGTTGCAAAAACACTGTTGTTTTGTAATCCTGCTTGGCAAAGGAGAGGAGGCTTTTGTACAGCCTGAACTTTGTGCTCGTTAAGTAATTTGTGGCCATGTCCCTTCAAGGGGTCACTGGTCCAAAACTGTCAGAGTAAAGAGCCGCGCTGTCGAACAAGGCATTGGATTTTCCTTTCGGTTCTTCACTCAGGTATTGGATGGCTACTTATGATGTCAGATGGCCTCATTTTCACACCGTTTGTTTTACATGTCAATGAACCCAGCAACGGTTGGCTGGCTCTTCTCTGCATTCTTGGCAGACTCCTTAACGGGATGGCTAGCAATTCAAAGAATAAAGTCCCCTTTCTCCCACAGATGCGCCCCAGTAAACCTTCTCTCGTCTGTCGCAACTGCTGCAATGCATCCCAAAGGTCCACTTTCTCAGGCACTTCCTCTCCCCCGTGAGCCTACTCTTCTTTTATATTCTTATGAAAACAGAGTGCTTGGGGTGAAAGAATGAAAAGTTTGCAATCAGGGTTTTAAGGCTGAACTTTGGGCCTTTTAATATGAAAACTAGTATTTTTTTTAAATTAGCAGTAATAAACTCCAAGGAGAGGAAGGTTCTACAGACATTACTGAAAGTGAATGTGAGGGCTGCCATGTCCTTCCTTAGTGGGAATGATTCTCCTGAATGCCAGCCTCAATAGAAGTGCCACCGTAAGACCTGACCCATTGTTATGGTTTCCTTGGGAATGTCGCTGGATCAGAGAAAAAGGTGTGCTCTGAAGTTCCATGTTTCCCAGGTGTGTGTTGGAGCAATTTGCATCAGGACCAATTGTGCTCAGAAAGAGGGGATTTAGGCCTGACCCTGCATCATTGTTGTGATCTGAAACACCGGCTTTATTTGCTCTGCCAGAGTAAGCGTTGTGTACTGGTGACTGGCGTGTTATGTTTCCTCAGTGAGTCAAATAGCACTAGGGTTGCCAGCTCCAAGTTGGGAAATTCCTGGAGATCCGGGGGGTGAAAGCTGGAGAAAGCTGGAGAAAGTGGGGTTTGGGGAGGGAAAGGACCTTGGCATGGCATAATTCCATAGAGTCCACCCCCCAAAGTAGCCATTTTCTCCAGGTGAACTGATCTCTGTGGCCTGGAAACCAGTTGTAATTCCAGAAGATCTCCAGCCACTACCTGGAGGCTGGCAACCCTAAATAGCACCCCTCCAATCTAAATCAGGTTGGGGAAACAATCTGGAGGGAAGATCTAAGCCCCTATCTCTCTGTGCCACTGCCTAAATCTGAATTATATGTGCCTTGGAAGCGTCGGACTTCAGAACACGTTTCTTTGCCTGACCCAGAGAAGCCCCTGGGGACAACGTAACGTGTAGCTAGGCCCAATAGCTGACCCCAGCTGTGCAAATATTAAACAACAGCCAGTCAATCCAGTGTAGCAATACCAAAGCATGAACAAAGCATGTTAAGCTTCTACCTAACATTAACCAAAGAGTTGGATTATTTTATTTAAGTTATTCATAGTTTGCCTTTCTCATTGAGACTCGAGGCAGATTACACAAAGTAGGTCAATATGACCAAACTTTCAAAAAACATTGCAATAGGGTATGGATTGCAGATATACAGTAGCACAGTAAATAGTTTAATCACTTGAATATTTGACATCCAACTTTTGATCTACAAATTCCATTAATGAATCTATTTTTAGCTTTCTAACACAATGTGCCCTTTCCAGGCCCAGATGAGCGTTTATTGTATTTTTTAAATGCAGCATGCTCAATGCCTTAATTATTGTTTTTTTATAAAAAAGCCTAAATGAGGTAGGGGTATGGTCTGGAAAATTATTTGTTTGAGCAGGAAAGTAAACTTACCTTGGTCTGTTCCCCACCCTCCCCATCTTCATTTCTTGAGTAGCAATACTCTTCTCTAGTGTTGCCACCATTCGGGAGTTAGGAAAGGCCCAATCCATTTGACGTTGTTTAGTTTTGCATTTAAATCACCATTATGTTGGCCTAACAAAAGAGTCTTGTTGCAAAACAGGTCACTGATCTGTGGGCCAAGCTACACAACATGGATCTGATTCACTTTCCTGTGGGGAACATCATTTTAAGAGTCTGCAGGGGCTCAGTGGAGTATGGAGGTGGGGGGGGAGTTGTGGTATGGAGAGAAGAGGGACTCCTGTCTGTCCCTTATGCTATTTTCCGAGCAGAAACATCTTGGGGGAGAAGAGTTTTTTCTGCAATTCACACTTTTAACATGATGTTCCTTGCATCTGCTGCATGGCTGCATGGAAAGGGACTTTAGACCGAGGAACGTCAACCCAGCTCATGAAAAAGTAGTCCTGTGTAGTTTTACCTAGATCTTTTTCTATGTGGTGTAAGTGGTTAGAGTGCTAGAACAGGATAAAGAGAAACCCTGATTCAGATTCCCTACTCTGCTATGTAGCTTGAAAGGATCATCATCCCTCATCTTAACCTAACACACGATTTCCTGTTATAGGACCAGGTATTAGACAGCGTGAAAGACCTTTAAGTGAGACCCTGAAGAACCGCTGTCCATAACAACAACATTCGATTTATATACTGCCCTTCAGGACAACTTAATGTCCACTCAGAGTGGTTTACAAAGTATGTCATTATTATCCCCACAACAAACACCCTGTGCGGTGGGTGGGGCTGAGAGAGCTCTGAAAGAGCTGTGACTGACCCAAGGTCACCCAGCTGACTTCAAGTGGAGGAGTGGGGAATCAAACCCAGTTCTCCAGATTAGAGTCCAGCGCTCTTAACCACTACACCAAACTGGCAGTAGACAATACTGACCTGGATAAACCAATGGTCTGATTCGGTGTAAGGTACTTTCATGTGTTCATCAAATCGTACTTTGATTTTTTTTTAAAAGTCAAATCCTTAATAAACATCTGGATCTGCCAAGTGTTGAAAACGTACAGTAGTGATCCTCAAAGTGGTGCCCGTGGGTGCCATGGGGTCCACCAATGTGTTTCTTGGGGTCTACTTTCTTTTCCATAGTAAAAAGTCAATTCTGGATTTCTTCCACTGGAGTAGGTGGTTTATTAGAAGACCCTAGAATCATCACCTTTGTGTTTGGAGGGAGCATCCACTGGAAAACCACAGCCTCCATCGTAAGGCGATGGTTAGCTTGGCACTGCTTAAAAATTGTTGAATCCCAGCATTTTCTGATTAGATCCAGCCCCTGTGGCAGCCATTTTGTGACTGGCTGCATCCCCATAGCTGCCATTTTGTTTTACCACCCACTACCCATTCTGAAATTTCCAAAAGTGCCCCACAGTTTCAACAAGATTGGGGATTCTTGTTCCATGGAGGCAGGAGGAAGATTGGGGATTCCTGTCCCATGGAGGCACAGTCCACTTCCTTTGAAGGAAGTGGACTATGGTCCATAAAAACTTATGTGTTTGCTGCAGTGGACTAAGAGCGGGACCACAAGTGACAAAAGGCACAGATTGGACACTTGTCTGCTTCCCTCAAGTTTTGATGGGAAATGTAGGCAGCTTGGTGGAATGTTGGACAAGTGACAGTTGAAAAGTCCATTGGACAGCAGTCAGAGAGTCAAGCTGCAAGACCAGGATGCCTACATTCCCCATCAAAACTTGAGGGAAGCTGACTAGTGTCCAACCTGTGTCAGGCGTCACTTGTGGTCCCGCTCTAAGTCAGCTGTCCTTCTGGATAATGCATAAACTGTGTTGAAAGTTGGATATTCAATCATGTTATTTACTTAGGCCATTTATTTGCTATGTTTCCACTTAGAAAGAAGTTCAAGGCAGCTCACAAGTTAATGAAATACCAGTATAATCAACAATAAAATTCCAAAAACATTAAAACTGTACAAACTATTTAACACAATTAAAACCCAGGGCAAGAACTTTAAACAGCCTGAATTTTGTTAAGTTTTTAGCTGATCAGCTTGCAGTGAGGTGACTAACTATAATTCTGGGGGAGGGAATGCCAAAGATTAAGGGGTGGCAACTGAGAAAGTGGGTTCCCATTAAATGTGTGTGATTAGGTACATAGAGATGGAAGTAACCTTCAGATACTTTGGGACAGAACAGTTAGGGCTACACCATATATCATTGTGAATATATAATTAAACCAAAGACATCCAAAGAGTTTATTGTCTATAGCAATAGGCCGTCACAATTTACCAAACATTGATTAATAAACAGTTAAATCCATTATCACAGTTTGTAAAAGTTAATTAAAATTAATTAAAACAGTACTGTATGCCAAACTATCCCAGGAATCACAAAACAGCCTCATTCAGTACCACCTTAGATCTTATCTTTTTGTCTGCGAGTGCAAACTGAGACTCTGTAGGACACATGATTATCAGGGTCAGATAACAAAAACACAATCTTCTCGATTTCAGAATATGTGTTTGTGACTGATAGTAGTGTAATATATAGTTGGTCAGACCAATGGGGCACCAGTTTTTTTGGCTATTACTTGTAGGAACAAAACCAAGAAATGAATGTTGATCTGATTTTCATTCCTTAAGACCTTAATGATCTTGAGAAAAATCAGAATCCAGTTATTGTCCTAAGTCACACCAATGCATTTCTCAATCCCGTTTGCATGAAATTTCCAGTTGCGCATACTATCTGCGACACCCTCCAGCTAAAGGAATGCATTTTCAGAGATGCTTCTTGTTCCTGTTGTAATTGGAGAGGGTGTCTGGAATTTTGCCAACATCCAAGTTCTCTCTCCCTCAAGCCTCCCAGCGATGCTGGCCTCAGATCACAGCCCTTGGAATATCTGGTGAGAAATCTTAAGAAGTCCCAAGGCTTTTTTTGTCTTTACTGTTTTACACTCTCCGACTCCTGAATTGCTAATGACAGTGACTCACAGTTCCATTTGGGAAATGCTGTCTGGATGCACTTTCTCATTCCTTTGGGAAGCCTACAGCTCTTGACACACTAATGGTTAACAGTAAGCATGTAAGGATACTCCCCTTTATCTGCCTGAGGGGGCCAACGGAAAGAACAGCTTGCAAAGATCCTCCTGTGTTTGTGAGTTTGGGAAAATGGCATTCCAGGCACGATGGAAAAGGAGAAGAGAAGACTCTTGGCTAGCTTGACTGCCTGCAGCGTAAACAGAAGTGTTGCTCCAAGCAGCCAGAAGAACCGTTTTTCCCAGAACTTGTGCAGCCATATCCCAAACTTCTGATAGCCGAGAGTAATCCTTTTTCTGAATTAAAACAAGGGCACACATCAGCCATACCCCCCAAAATATCTGTTCATTTTTAATATTTCATATTCCCTACTGGGAAAAGCAGTTTTTATGCTTCTGTAAGTTGTTTACAAGAGACTTGAGAGCTACCAGGCACAAAATGACTGCTCGGTGATTGGAACCAGTCATAAGTGGCGGCTTGTACAGAAATTACAGAATTTCAGAGCAGGTCTGTAGTGCTTAAGTGGGGAAACCCACCTTTTGCCGTTTTCCCAAAGCAAAGCAAGCCACCACCATCTCAAAGTTGCCCTGCTGTAGAAAAAGAGTTCTTACTTTACTTCTGAGTAAGTGGCAAATAGCAGCTTTGATAGAGGAGGAAAGAGTCAATAGCATCATCCTTTCCCATACAGGGCAATGCTGCACATGTGCGTATGTGAAAAAAGAGAGGCAGATGAGAAAAAGTGCAAAATAGTAAAGAGTTCAGTAGCACGGTGCACCTTTAAGACTAACCAACTTTATTGTAGCATAAAGGGTTCTGAGATGCATCTAACGAAGAGAGCTGTGGTCCTCGAAAACTTGTGCTACAATTAAGTTGGTTAGTCTTAAAGGTGCTCCTGGACTCTTTACTATTTTGCAACTACAGGCTAATATGGCTAACTCCTCTGGATCTATGGTAAAAGGTGCTATCATTTTCCCATTCAGAGCAAAGATATGTTTGTATGTCTCCTCCCTCACATGAAAGAGGAAAGAAGCTTCTGTGATAGTTTTAAAGGGAAGAATGAGAAAGTGGCTAATAGAAGCACCAGAGTGGGGGATGCAGCACTCCTTTTAATTGCTTGGAGTGACCTGCCCACCCATGATCTACAATACAGCTATTGGGTATGCATTACATTTCCTCATTGGGGTGAATGAGGGCTCTCTTGAGCCTTTTTAGGCAGGGAAGACTTAAGCTTCCTGCTCCAACTCAGAGGCTCATGTGTCTGGGATCTCACCGCACAGGTCTGATCATCAGAATGTGAGGCAGACCCAGACAACAGGACATGAGAAAAAATACAATGTATAGAGAGGCCCTCAGAGTAGCCGACCACCTAACTCTCAGCGTGAATTGCTGTTCTGGGTTCTGAGTGCAAGGAATCAAATTTAGAGCAGTAATTCATGGAACAATAGGATCTGAGTCCAATAGTACCTCAGAGAGGGTCTAAGCTTTCAAGAGTCAAAGCTCCCTTCTTCAGATCTGCCTCGGAGGGCAAGCCATTTTGCTTTTATCACCTGTCCCACCAGAGATTAATTGAAAGCCAGGCAGACCAAATCAATGACTTATGCCGGAAATGGTACTGAGTGATCTCCTTTGTGGGTAGGCACTTTGAGCTCACAGGAGCCTTTAATTTTTATTTCCCATGGTATGCTATCAATTTCCTCATAGCACACAGTGCACAACTTGAGAATTAGAGGCAAACTACACGAGACAAACGGCACGTGAACGCCACACGAATGGACTTGCCGCGTCTTTCTTTCGCACACTTGCCTGTGCTGCCAGACTGTGCCAGACCCTGTGTCCGCGCGTGCACGGGTTTCCTCCACGCTATGCCAGGAGTCGCGAATTGCATCCCATCATGCCCCGCCAGTTCACGCATGCTTGAACCGTTCCCCCTAACTGCGCACTTGCCGCAGCAGCCACACATCGAACAGGGGGTCTGTGGACGCGTGCCCAGTCAAGGACGTGTGACCATACCAGGACTGCAAGACACGACACTCGCTCGGTCATGTGCTGATCGTATCGTGTAATTTGCCTCTTACTGTGAGTATTGAAAAATAGTAGAGTCCAGTAGCACCTTTAAGACAAACTTATTTGTAGCATAAGCTTTCAAGAACCACAGATGCATCCGATGAAGAGAGCTGTGGTTCTCAAAAGCTTGTGCTACAAATAAGTTGGTTAGTCTTAAAGGTGCTACTGAACACTACTGTTTTGCAACTACAGACTCACATGGCTAACTCCTCTGGATCTGAGAGTATTGAGTACAGGAAGTCCTTATTTTACCAGGTCACAATTTCTCTTGGAGACAGCGGCTTCTTTGCCAGAAGTGCTAGGTGGAAAATTGATTCTTGCAATCCAGGGAAGTAAGGAAAGCAGAATTCCTGTTTATCCTAAAGTATAGCTTCCGTGAGTTTTGTCCTTTCTGTTCTCAGAGCAAGAACAAAGTCTCTTTGGACTGCTACACATTACACAATGTGAGAATAATCACCACGTTATGTAAGGTTTAGCAGCCTGAAGAGATTTCTTGAGCGTTACATACCTTAGAGAATGCCTTTTCCATTGAGATAGATTCAACTGTACTCTAAGTAGCCTTCCTCCAACTCAAGTGACTCTTCCTCAAATGGAAAAGGTACTTTCGTTACTGGAAGACTCCTTAGATTGGAAGAAGGCTTTCAAATATGAGCCAAAATGAATGGTGATGTATAAACATATTAATAAATGAATGAACAATTGCTCAGTGGAGCAGTAGGATTGGAGTAGGAGCCACGCTACTATGTTTAATCTATGGCAATCTTTACAACCAGTTGAAAATGTCCTCATGATTAACAAGATCTAAGTATACAACAAGACAGTATGTTGAGACATGTGGTGTATTGATTCAGTATTACCTACTGGTCAAGGTGTCAGACTAAGGCTGATTCCGCACACGTTGGATAATGCACTTTCAATGCACTTTATCAATCGTTTGAGGTGGATTTTTTGTTCCGTACACGAAAAAATCCATTCCAAATGATCTATAAAAGAGGATTGGAAATGCATTATCCAATGTGTGCGGAATCAGTCTAAGACTGGGGAGATCGGAGTTCTAATCCCCATTCTCACGAGAAGCTTAATGGGTGGCCAGTCACTGCCTCGCCCTCAGCTTTGTTGTAGGAATAAAATGGAAGAGGAGGAGAGAAACGTGTACATTGCCCTAAGCTCTTTGACAGGATAAACTGTAATAGAGAGGCTCACTGTAAATATTTCAGCCCGTGGAACTTTCTTCCCCTGGAAATTTGCCAAAGTCTGAACCTGAGTCTTTTGGAAGCACTGTTTTGGTAGAACTGGCATTTTAGAGCTTGAATTAAGCTAACATAGGAGTACCTTTAATTCAATATAGTGCTTTAATATTTCATATTTTACTCAACAGTTTTCAACCTTGTTAGAATTTTAGATAATCTATATATATAAAGACAAGTGTCCTGACTGACTCAAACCCAGACCCCTGGACCTAGAAACATGAAATTTGGGGAGAACATTCCTTTCATGATGTAAACACCCACTAAGAAGGGTTTTAAAGAAATTCACCCCCTAAGGGGGTAAAAAGGAGTAAAATGTGTTTCCCCAAAAGGGTACAGCTTCCCTGTGTGGCTGGCAGGCTGCTGCCTGTTTGTGCCCCTGCCCAATGCCAGCTCAGCCACTCTTCCCTGATTGGGCCAGCCTTTCAAGGTCATTTGCATATGCAGGCTGATTGGGCCTCACAACATTCCACACCTCATTCCGCCCCCCCCCCCAACCGAGACAGTTGGAACACAGAGGTCATTTGTATATGTGGACTGATTGGTCACCCCCACATTCTAAACAGTATGTAGTTGCTATTGAGAGTTGTTGAATGCGTCCTGAGGTAAAATGCACCTCCTAGTCTTCCCCTCAAAGTTCACTAGGGTTGCCAACTCAACCAATTTTTTTTACATACCCATAAGTATTATAACTGGATTTAAAGTAGTTATACTGTAGCAAAGCACTGGTATCAAGTTAGTCTATTAATATATGCTTGTGCTTAGGTGGATTTCCACATTATACTTCATTTTTATGGGGAGATCCATGAAAATTTGCTGAGATATTTTGCTTGTAATAATTACTTTGTATGTATTTTCTTCGCAATTCTGTTCTTACACTTACTATTTTCACAGCCATTGTCAGACACACTCTATGCACATATTTATGCACAGATATTGTCAGTCCCTGGCAGTTAGGTACCTCAAGCCCTCCACAGTTAACACGCAGGTGTTCCAGTTGAAGTAGCTTTATTGAGATCCATACAGTACAAGTGTTGACCCAAAGGTGGCAATTGGCAGAAGTGACCATTCAAACAAAGGCATTGCTAATTATAGAAAAACTTCCCGTCCACCCGGGGTCCGTTCACATTGTGGCGTGAAACCCCAAAGAGGCTGCATGGGAACAGATTAGTTTAGACTACATGAAGCACAAAGGAAAATATCCCAGTCTCTGGGAAAGTTACAATGTTTGCTGCTAGCAGCTCTCCTCAAGGACACTTGCTGGAAAAAGTGAAAGAACATGTTTTAAACAGATAATGGAGGGGCCCACTGGCTCTCCTGCAATTAATATCAGAAGTTAAGACATTCTCAGATGATCTACACAGATCTATACAGAATACAGTACACAATTCTGGCAAACAGCATTGACCAGCATAAAACAGCGTTGCCCAGCAGAGTACAATCATGGCAGGTATGCTGGCATATATGACAGATATTCAATCATGAGCACACGCCTAATAGTATTGCTGTCCATTTCCTCTCACAGGCAACACGTTCTTCACAAGTATTTGTGCCGATGGTAATTCCTTAACTGTTAAGAGTGTTTATACACATCCCATGACATCACTTCAGCTCAGCCAAAGGCTTGAGACGTCCCAGAGATTGCATTTACTTATGTTTTCTTTCTTGCTTCAAACTTTTGCCAAATCTATAAGCTCTCTGGAACATATCTAAGACTATGACAAGTACTCCAAGAGTTCGTTCAAAAGTTATCTTTGATTTTGCTATTGTAAACAAGCCTGCAAGAGCCATGGTTAGCGTACGATGCAAAATACTTGTCTGGAGTCAGATGACAGAGCCGAAGGAAGCATGATGGAGGACTTAGGGATATCGTCGCCCGAGGCATGCACACACTTCCCACCATTGTCTCTTTTATAGGGCTATAAAATCCTGCAAACCTGTTTTTGCAAAATCAGAGGTAAGAATGGAAAAAGCAAAACATATTGTTTGTCTGCGATGGGTTATTAAGTATCATCATATGACTGGTACTTAAAACTTAAAACTCTCCCTCGCCAACTCGAGTTGCTTCCAGACTAGTTATTTCACTGTAATAATGACCACCATGTATTCACTCAATTTTAACAGAGAATCTAGACAATAGCCTGTATCCTACCATTCCAGTTAGCAAAGTTCGAACTCTTCCTCACATTTAAGTGGGAAAGCCAGTAGGTATAGTGTAGTAGTTAGAATATCAGACTGGAATCTGGGAGGCCCAGGTTTGAATCCCCGCTCAGTTCTTCTTGGTGTGTGTGCGGGGGAGGGGGGAATGCTGCTTTTAACATTTTAGCCGAACCCATTTCTCATTTATATTCTGTTTTTTACAATCATCACTTTGTGGTCATCCTATTATGGTCATAAAAATTAAAATCAAAGGCTTTGGTTACAAAGGCCCTTTCCAAACGCCCTTAAAGGGATGGTCCACTCTCCGAACGCTGCCAGCTGTTCCCCTTGTCTCCAGACGTCTCCATTTTCAAAACAGTAGCTGGCAGTTTGGCTTCCAGTTTTTCAGTGCCTTTTCTGAGAATGCACTTTCCCCGTGGTCCCAGAAAAGGTGCCAAAAAATAGAAGCCAAACAGCCTGCTACTGTTTTGAAAATGGAGATGTCTGGACTCTGGAGCCAAGGGGAAAAGCCAGCAGCATTCGGTGAGCGGGCTGTCCCTTTATGGATGTGTGGAAAGGGCCAAGGTAAAAACAGTACTTGATTTCCGCCCCCTCCCCCACACGTGCGCGCATACTCCCACACCCCAACCAAGAACTGATTAGGAACAAGTGATTCCTGAATGCTTCAGTCATTAGAGAGCAGCAGGAAGTAAGTAAATTGTAGGAGGGAAAAAGAAAATAGG